>NC_089771.1:3704952-3749952 GCF_040412425.1 Macrobrachium rosenbergii
AATATAGCTCTAATGGTCTACTTAGTGAGAGGATAATTTGTTGATATATATGTTACTGTTTGCATAATATTATTTTCTGAATCCTCTCTTTGAGAGAGAGAGAGAGAGAGAGAGAGAGAGAGAGAGAGAGAGAGAGAGAGAGAGAGAGACTAAACAGATCTTACTTTCTGTAAAATGAAAGTTTCTCTTTCTTCCTGAAATGGAAAGCAAATCTCTTCTAGATTGACTAAGACTAAACAAACTCAGATTTTCTAAAATGAAAAGTTATAGACTTTTGAGAGTGTGGAAAGATAGTCAATATTCTGTCAATAAGATTCTGACTAAGACATAAGGGCGTCAGATGTCAAATTTCTGAGCAGCCTTTAAAGGCCATAAAAGGCTCTTCTTTGGGAACATAAACCTCGGGAAATTCTCCCTCCGTCTTTATGCTCACGGGAATGCCTTAGAGAGAAAGAAACATTACTATTTACGAAGCTGCTAGCTAGAATGTTTAGTGAGATTAACCGAGCTCAATGTTAGGTGTGGTTCTGTGGGAATTTTGTTGATCTGCTGGGCCTAGAGAGTGTACAGCCATCAGTCTTATAGTTTGTGTGTTATTTCTAATATTTCTAAAGTGAGTTGCCTATATAACACCTCAGGCAAGAAGATAAACGTTTGCAATTATTGTTCCAAAATGCCGCAATTTGAAATAGTGATAAAAGAGAATGGGTCTTTATCATTAAGGAAACAGACCAAATTTACCCAAATTCCAAAGGTAATTTGTTTTTAATGAAAAAAAAAAAATTGTGATTATTTTCAATTATGTAAAATAACCTGATAAAATACTGCAATGTTTCAGGAATTGGCGAATGGGATTAATGATTTAATATGCCGTAGATTATTAATGAGATTATAATGTTATCCAGGGAATCGAGTAAGTTTACATTTGCTTTCCAAAATGGGATTACTTTGTAGACAGTGCATCCCGAGACAATTTGCTATTTGACTGGGGTTTCTAATATTTTTTATCTATAGTTTTAAAATCTTACTGATTACTTTCTCGAAACAATTTAGTAAAGTTTCAGTTGCTAATATGTGTGAAATGTCGGAATCTTTTATGTACATTAGTTTATATTTATAAAAAATTTGAAGTTACACAGGAATAAGTGATAGTGTAGCGGTACATTTTATTGAGGCTAGTGACTTTTATAAGGAAGTAAAAAGATCTTGTAAGGTATAAATTGGTAAAAAATGGGTTAGATTTAGAGAGAATGGGAAAAAAAGGGATACATGAGGAATGTGTAAACTTCCAATTCCAAGTTTTGTGACAGGAGTATAAGAAAAGGGAATAAAATTACTTCCTTAGGTAACAAGAGCCTTTTATTATTATAATTCATGAAGGGAAACATGACAAAGTTATTGTTTAGTTCAAAACTTCACTTCAGCAAACTTTCTTTCAGAAAAGCAATCTAGACTTCTGAAACTCTTAAGTAACGGAGGAAGGATTTTTTTCCCCTTATTTATACTAGTTGAACATAGCTACTCAACCTTCATATTAAAAAAAGTTTTGGCCATTGAGGTGACACAATGAGAAAGTTAGGATGAATTGAACGGCAACTGAAGAATGAATTTATGGAAGGAAAACTAACGTTTGGTAGAGAGAGAATTATATATATATATATATATATATATATATATATATATATATATATATATATATATATATATATATATATATATATATATATATATATATATATACATATATATATATATATATATATATATATATATATATATATATATATAAATATATACATATATATATACAGGCATTCTTTATTGTTACATTAGACATATTTTGTTAACCTGATGGTCACAACTAATACATTCCAAGAATAAGGAAGCTTCCTGTTTCCTTGGAATCGAATTGCATTGCAGGAAGGTTATTTATTAGATGTGGGCATTTGGTTTACACCCGAATGCATTAAAAGTATTTAAAAGAATTAAGAAAACGAGAGAAAAGAACACGGTACTTATGAAAAAATTATATTCACCTTAAGAAGGATTTATTTAACAGCAATATTGAAGAAACTTTTTAATAAGAGGCTTTGAAATACTTGCCAACTATTTAGGTTCTCAAAAATTTGAAAGTAAACTAAACAAATTAAACTTAGTGTAGCCATTATCACAGGTATCTACGAGACCTTGACCTAATGGAATTATTTTTGGAAGACTACAGTTCCGTGTGGGTACAATATTACCTTCGACAGTTCACCTTCATCAGTGAGGTCAGCCATAAGCTTAAGGGAATGTCAGTTTTCGCTATAACCTTGTGGACACGAAACCAGCATAATTTCAGCTTGGCTTAAGAACAAGTCAGGGGTGCAGTGAGTAAATACATGAGCTCTCTCTCTCTCTCTCTCTCTCTCTCTCTCTCTAATGTACCTGCCATTTATACCAAAACACACACACACACACACACACACACACACACACACACACACACACACACACACACACACACATATATATATATATATATATTTATATATATATATATATATATATATATATATATATATATATATATATATATATATATATATATATATATATATATATATATATATATATATATATATATATATATATATATATATATATATATATATATATATAATGTCCCATATACGCCCAATCATGCAGTTGAGAGAATATTTGGATTCAAGTTTAACGCTCCGCAGAGGATGAAAATGGCACCATTTCCTTGCGGTAATGGTTGTTTTGCTTGTCAAGGGAAAGTTAGGAAATAAATGGATGGGAAACATTAGTTGCAGTGTTGTCCATTAAGCATACAAATGGAGATTTGGAAATTGTTTACAAAAATAGGTTCTAAAAATTGATCTGTCGCATTTGCATTTTACGATTTGTGTTTTTATCACCATGCTGTAGATTTGGAGGAATAGAAAGGAATAAAGATTCCGAGACAAAAAATGGTGAAAAGGTTAACGCAGTCGGTAGATGATAGTGAATGAGAGAGACTTACAAAGTTGTATAAAGATGAAATGGAAGGTATAAAGGAAAAGAATAAAGTTACTATTCAGGAAGCTAAACAGTTTGTCATAGCTAGAAGTGAAAAATGTGTGTGTGTGTGTGTGTGTGAGTGTGTGTGTGTGTGTAGGACACTCGATGACAAGTAGATGAGATTCATCCGTATGTCAACAAGAGACTAAGATTCTGGAACTATTATGGGAAAGTGACTTTTCCCTGATTAACCATTTAAAGGATGAGTATAATTGGATATTACTTTTGTTCTAAGTTGCCCATTAGTAGAAAATGGATTATTATTGTAAACAGGGACTAAAAAGCCGTTTTACTTTTGCAAACAGCGTTATAATCTGATAAAAAAAATCTATTCCACTGCAAACTTCTTTATCTCATGACTCGCCGGAACGAAAAATCCCAGCTTGAACTGAGCAAAAACGTTTAATGAGAACTTTTAGAACGCTGAACCTTTCATGGGCCTGTAATGTGTGACTGTCATCTTCCTAACTGAAATACATGAAGACATAATGAAATGGAAATGTAAAAAAAAAAAAAAAAGATAGTGAAACGCAGGCGGCTTTAAAGATTCAGTTGAATTGAGCTAGAATGTCATTCTTGTATTTCAAAAGATAATCGTATTTTATTCATGATGAAAACAATAACTACTTGATTATATAACTAAACAGATTTAGAAGTTTTGCTAACTAAAGATTAGAATTTGTATTACTTTGATAACCATCTCTTTTCGAGTCTGTTGACTATATTGCTAAAAAGATTCTAAAGCTGTGGGTTCCTAAGGTTATATGTCAACAAGAGATTAGAAGTCTCATTTTCTAAAAAGCATCTATTTTCAGGTGACTTTTGTCAAGTGTAAGTGAAAGCATTTCGAACTAAGAGGGGAAACTATTATGCATTCTTATTATGTACGCTTTCCGCGTAATTTACGTGAGATATTGTTTTAATTCTGAAGCAGGAAGTTTTTCAGCATTCAGTGACTTTCAATAAAAATGTCTCTTAAATATTTATTGCAAAATGATCCCGTATCTGGAATTCAAAATATATTAAGTTTTAATGTAAAAAATTCTAACATGGCATTAAAATGTTATCCACCCACTTAATTTTCAAGATCAGTTCATAAAGTCTTTATCGAACTGGTTTGTTGAAAAAGCGATGTTATTTGCTTATGTCTATGATGAATAACCAATACAATAATAGTGAGACTAACTTGCATAGTATGGAAAGTATAAAGTAAAATAGGTTTCCCAATTGTTGTCTCGCCTTTTTATTACTCGTCAATTTATAGAAATATTAATTGTGAAGTTACACTGACATGAAATATATTCAGCTTATATCACTGCATTTATTAGCAAGACAAGAACGTCGGATCTATTCAACAAAGTATTGGAACGAGTATCTAAACTCCGAAATTCTTCACTCCTTTCAAGGCATCGTTTCACACAAAACATTCCCATGAACTTTCAACAAGAGAGAAAATCTTCTGAGCCCAATAACTTACCCCACGGACGAGGAAACAACATTTCTTCTGTGCAATAATTGTCCCAGAGGCTGTCGTCCGCTTTGTTTTGGTAATTCTTTTTCCCCTCTGATGCAACTTTTATGCTTCCTGGGACTTTTATGTTCGGACTGCTCCCAGATAGGAAGAAAGTTTTTGCAGTGAGTTTTTTTTTTTAACGTTGTCTTCTTCAAAGGCCCAAATAAAGTTTAGTCACGGTGTTTGTACATGCAGATGCGTTTTGTGGGACTTGACATCACCATATGCACGTTAATTTTGACGTCATCACACACGAGAATAAAAGCCGTGTATGAGTGTGTGTGTATATATATATATATATATATATATATATATATATATATATATATATATATATATATATATATATATATATATATATATATATATATATATATATATATATATATATATATATATATATATATATATATATATATATATATATATATATATATAGGTGGCATAATGAATATTACATTTTATGAATGGTGCCATGTAAAAAGGTAAAATTAAAAACCTTTCCTGTAAATCAACAGAAAATATGATTAAGAAAAACCCGTTTCTGTATTTTGTTTAACCTAAAATACTACTGGAAGAAGTGAAAACACTCACCACTTATTCGCAACTTTCCTGCGTGTTGGTTTTATTTATTTTTTTCTTTACGACAAAGTGAATGTACCGCGTGTGAAAATGTGGCTGAATTCTACATATGTTTCCGGTTTGAATTTTTTATCAGTACCAGAATTATTAATAGAGACAGGGACAGAGGGAATACTGGCCTGTAGTATATTTAGTACTCCAGGCAGGGACTGTATAATTAAATCCTATAAAAAAATTCATATGAACATTTATAATCTTGAAATTAATACCCCTACTTTTTTTTTTTTAAAGCAAACAGAAAATTAAATTTTTCACTCTTTCGATGACCATTTATTTCCTGGCAAAGCCTGGAAAGGAAATGCTAAAGCCATTGTATTATCTCGCTACACTTAATTTACATTTGTTTGAAAAAATCTTACTAATAATTTCGTTTCCTTTGTGCCGAGCACTGAATTTAATTAAAATAATCCTTTTCCTAGGATTTGTAACTCAAAAAATTAATTTTCATTTCCTTAAGGAAATGAAACGGGGCCACAGACTTACCATCAAAATTTTCTGTGTTAGAAAATTTTCAGTTTTCAATTAGTCTGAACGAAACAATTATTCTTGTTTGAGCATTTAACATAATGCTGAATAATGTTTAGCCTTCTTTGTGGTCTTGGGGTAAAAATATTAAAATGTTTATAGACTGGGATATTTTTTCACCGAATTGAAACAAGAAAATGCAAGTTTTAAATTTTTTTATCCAATAGAACCTTGGATATATGAGAATGTTAAATCCCAAAGTATTTTAAGAACGGGAACCTAAAATAATTATGGAAAATGCAAAAATTTTCAAATAATCATAAAATTTACAAAAAAAAAAAAAATTTCAATCTCCCAATAATTATAGAATTTATAAAAAAAAAAAACACTCTTTCTCTACCAGTATATGATGGCCTTATCCTTCAATATGTTCCAGAATATAAGGATTATTTCACGAATCACTTAATCTCTTTATGCATTTCGTCAGTATTTTAATGGACACATTAACTCCTTAAATTCCCAGTTTCGAAATGAAAGGGGAACGTATTGGAGAATTTTCTGTCCCTTGTGGAATTCGAACCAGCGCGGATCAAAAGTCTGAGATTGATATCAACTGACATGAACTGGACCAGAGATCACACGTCGATGTCAAAAGTTCCTTTTCTAACTGAAATGAAAGCCGTTCTCCATATATAAGGAATGAATGTTGGTCAAAATATATATATGAATGTTGAAAACAGTTTTTCTCTTATTAGGAATCACAGTGGTGATTTGAAAGAATACATTTTATTAATGCTTATATTCAGTTATCATAAGCATTTGAAATTTTCAGTTTCTAAAGCAGTTTTGCATTTTTCATTTACAAAATTTAAGGATATTTTTCTATGTGATTTAAACTGATTTCTCAAAAGTTTAAAAAGATGAAGATAAAGTCCTTAGTCTAGGTTCTAAATTTAAGGACATTTTATTAAATTTTCTAAGATAAAATCTTTAAAAAGTCATTTTAATTAAAAGTTCTAAACTTGTTAGGTTCTAAAAATTTATGGATATTTTTATTATCAAACTCATCCAAAAACAATTAAGATAAAGTTGTGAGTCTAAAAAAATTTGAGAGAAAAAGCACAGAAAGAAAAACAAGAGCAGACCTCGAAGGCGGTTCCTCTCAGCCAACCACCAATTCGGAAACGCATCTCATTGTCAGATCCCATTATAAATCTCATAAGAATCTGAAATGAAGGATCTCCGAGTTTTCGGAGACATATCCTACTTTTCCTTTCCTGGAATCACGGAGGGATGGCGGATTCTCCTGCAAAAATTGTTCCTAAAGACGCGTCCCCATGAACGTGGAGAATCGTAAAGAAGAAGGAGATGAAGCCTGGTTTAGTGAGGTTTTGGACAGCCCGTGCGGCGCCGGGAATAGTTTAATTTCCCGTGAAAAGTTAAGGTAAAATACCTGGGTTTTCCGATGCGTTAGAATTTTACCTGGCTTTCTTTTCCCCTTCCTCAAATCATTATCAAAGGGAAAAGCTACAAGTCGGTGAGATTTGGTCAATTTTATGATTTTCTTTGAGATTATTAAACTAAAAAAAGAATAATTTACTGTTATGTTTTGGAGATTAGTATTAGTGTAAGTTGATGGAAAAAAAACTAAAATCATTATAAATATTTTATGAGAAGAGAAATAGTTTAATTAGCAATCTATAACAAACACTACCAATTGACTTGTTTTCCATTTCTTTGAAAATGTTCTGTTTTCTATATTTGGAAAATTTTTATACCAAATGACAAATGAAAAGGTAATTCACAGACTCACCATGTTATAATTGAAACAGTATTTAATTATTATCAAACCATGTTTACTTGATTACCGAGATAGCGGGAAATTATTATTAAAAGGAAATAAGCTAGCAATTCTTAGGTCGAGAATCATATACCATTTGGTATTCAAATATTTAAATGAGATAAAAATATCAGACAATAAATTTACTTATTTAAGTTCCACAAAGAAATACTTACTCATTTATCCAAAATGAGTATCAGTTAGGTGTATAATATTATATGTGTATTCATACAATGAATAACAATCTGAAATACACTCGCATTGATACAGAGATGAAAATACATAGATGTATGTATTTGCATGCATACACGTGACGAATAAATGAAAAGTTGAAAAGTTTTCTATAATACGATTTTATGAAATAATCTGAGTGACCGCTTTTTCAAAAAAATACTGAACTGGCGATATTAATTACCGTGTTGAAACAGGCAGTTTCACAACAGGATATCTTTCATAATAGAAATGGCTGTTTTTCAACTTTTTTTTTTTTTGTCTTATGGGAAAAACTGATGACATATTTATTGCAATAATTGAAAAGCCTATCCACACCTTCACTTGTGAGATTGTCTTTTTTATTCTGGGAAATTTTTTTATATGGTTACAGCAGCAGCTTCGGACTTCGTAGAGGTCTTGTTCAAATGCAGCCGACTGATACGGACACTTTTTTCTTGATATAATCCAAGGGATTATATCCATTCAACGGATAGGTTTTAAAAGCAAATGGGTTTTATTTTACACAAAACAAAGCCATACAACACCTTCTAAAAAATAACAAACATAAACTCTCGCCCTACCCGCGCAAAACTTCTCGCTGCTGGGAAGAAAGGCCGTTGGGTCGGGTATGAAACAGTAACAATACGCTCCCGGGGAAAAGTCGAATGTCAGGCAGGGCAGCCGATCGAGACAGGAAAAAGCCAAATCAAAAAAATAAGTCATACAAAAATGGGAAAAAACGTTAAAAAAGAAGAAGAAACAAGCACAAATCCATCCATATAAATTTTTTTCTCAGGAAAAACTATTACAAAATCACACATAATTGCTTAAGGAAAAAAGATTGCATAAAATGAAAATGACACTTTCTTTTAAAAAAAATAATCAAAACTGCATAAGAAAAAATGAATAAAAGTCCAAAAGGGGAAATAAAAGCCTCTGCCAAAGGCCATGAGAGAAGAAGGATGGAATTATCAACTCCAATTCGGACAATTTATGTCACCAGAATTGCCACCAACCCAAACCATTTGTCTTCTTCGAGGACAAAAGGACGGAACCTTCCCAGTGATAAAAATGAAATAAATTGTGGAGTTGCTGCAAGTTTTCTGGATTATTGTTTATTTTAAATTTTCTCTTTCTTCTCTTCCCTCGTTCCGCTTTGAGGCATTCCTGATGAGGGAATGCAATCTTTAAGGCTGAAGGGAAGAGAAAATATAGTTAATCTAAAGAAGTCCATCGGAAAATGTTCAGCTTTTTCTTTGAGAGTCAAGACCAAATAATGATGGAGAAAATATATTATTTTCTATAAGAATGCAAGGGAAAAGGCCCAGCTTTGTCCGGTGGGACTTTCAAAACAATCATACGTAATACATGAAACATAATTTTTTAGGACGGCTTGATAAAACTCCTAAACAATATGAAATTTTAGTCAATCCAAGTATAAAATTGTCGGACAAGTGAATTATTATATATATATATATATATATATATATATATATATATATATATATATATATATATATATATATATATATATATATATATATATATATATATATAAATATATATATATATATATATATATATATATATATATATATGTATATATATATGTATATGTATGTATATGTATATATATGTATATGTATATATATGTATATGTATATATGTATATGTGTATATGTATATATATATATATATATATATATATATATATATATATATATATATATATATATATATATATATATATATATATATATATATATATATATATATATATATATATATATATATATATATATATATTATATATATATATATATATATATATATATATATATATATACATATATATATATATATATATATATATATATATATATATATATATATATATATATATATATATATATATATATATATATATATATATATATATATATATATATATATATATATATATATATATATATATATATATATATATATATATATATATATATATATATATATATATATATATATATATATATATATATATATATATATATATATATATATATATATATATATATATATATATATATATATATATGGATGTATGTGTTTGTCTGTTTGGCACGTATTGAACAGTTCGTAAATATACATAACTTACATAACAAATAACATAACACCTAATTATTCACCTTCCCTGTCTATGGCGGCCTCAACAGAAATATGATCTGGGAAGCTTCTAGTCTTGATTAAACGTCAGCTTCATGTGCGATATATCCTGGCCACTGCGAAAGCTTCCATGCTTAAGTGATTTACGATGCTCTTGCGCAATGTCAGCGCGTCAGGGAAAGAGAAATGACCCCTTTTAGAGTTAATGTCGTCGGCTGCAACAGAATATTTAGCGGATATGCTCCTTCGTCCTTATCTTTAAACAATTTACTCTTGTTCTTAGATGTGTGTCTTGTAAAAAGTACGGATTCTTATTTTCCGAAGTAAAGGCTGTGAAACTCTTTATATATTCTCTAAGTGACAAAGAATTGGTGTGGTTAGAGTGGGCAAGGAAAGCTTTAATGAATATTATCAGTTTGGTTTATCCGTTTATTTTTTTTTTAAATTTGATAATATATCAAGAGATAATAACGGTTTTTACGGATATGAATTGTAAGACAATGAATATCGTATTATAAGGACAATTTAACATTGCATAATTCGTAATGCTACATTTGGGAAAACTGGTAATAGAATTTAGTTTAATTACTAGTTATTTGTTTTGATGCCATGAAAGAGTTTATCATTTTAATTATTCATATATTCTTATGCCATAAAAGAATTAACATATAGTGACATCCTAAGAATACAGTTAAAATTCATTATGGAATTGGGAGAAATGGCTCCCTAATCTTGATGCTCTGAAGTATACATAAAATTTTCAATCCAGGTAATGTTGTAGAATGAGACCAGAACCCTACTATACGCCTTACGATAAAATCTCAAGATAATATAGATTCATAGTGACTCGAATGATTATTGACACTGTCGTCTTTCCGCTGCAATATTTGGGAACACTCATTCATTCTCTGACATCCTGTATAACAGAAGTATTGGGAAAAAATCTTGAGTCAAAATTCGGAATCTCTGACGTGCTGCCATGTTTCCTGCCATTTTCTGTCTTGATAACTGGTTGAAAAACGAAATTAGAGAGAGAGAGAGAGAGAGAGAGAGAGAGAGAGAGAGAGAGAGAGAGAGAGAGAGAGAGAGTGTGTTATTGGTTTGAATATATGACATAATCAGAACGTTATTCAATTACTGAACGTGTAGGTTCCCTCTTAAATAAACAAAATGAAAGAGAATGTTCGTTTCAAAATAAATTATTGGTTTACTCAAGAAATGTTTTGTGAGAATTA
This sequence comes from Macrobrachium rosenbergii, assembly GCF_040412425.1. Taxonomy (NCBI): domain Eukaryota; kingdom Metazoa; phylum Arthropoda; class Malacostraca; order Decapoda; family Palaemonidae; genus Macrobrachium; species Macrobrachium rosenbergii. The sequence goes on from NC_089771.1 coordinate 3,716,090, forward strand.
GTGATGAGTGTTGATTTGCTGTTATGTTTTGACAAAGGGTTATTGTTGGAAGATGCAGTAAAAAGTAAATTCGGGGTTTGTTTGTAAATAGTCTGTTTGAGGAGGACATTTGATGATGGCGAGGAAATTATTCAAGAATAGGAATTAGAACAGTTAAAGTTTTCCGCAATAGTTCATTTCTAGTTTACGAGATAACTGATGGATATGGCTTTTACTGTTAACTAATGCATGTGTCAACGGTAGTCATAGTACTAAATATTTTTTTCCACAGATGCACTTTTCACTTTATTGGGCAAAAGACTATTTCTAGCTACGATTTTTTAACAGCAAAGTGTTTGAATGTCTGTGTTAAATGAGCAATTTAAAACTTAAAAAAAATAGTGATTTAATATAGTATTTAGTATAGCATAATATTCCTTTTTGATACAATTATAATTAGTGAGAAAAACTGCACACTAATTTATTTCACTCTTATTATGATCATCTTTTTTTTTTACTCATCTGACTTATCTTGATTTCCTTAACGAATTTAAAAAAAATTCACTATTCTCGTAGAGGTTGATTCAAGAATCCTGAGAAGCGTAAGATTAAACTGGAAGGTGTAAGCTTCAGTGAGTTCTGATCCAGTTAGTTGATTACAAAGAATTGCAGTTTTTTCAAACACTAATGTTGCAGATTCTCTGACAACTGGGGATGGACATTTGTCTCTCATGTTGGATGTTGAAATTAGCTTAAACTCAAAATTTGTTCGTCGAAACGAATTTCTGTAGCGGGTAAAAGTTAGTTTTTTTATAAATATACATATACACAAAAATGTGCTCACACACATTATGTATGTATATATATATATATATATATATATATATATATATATATATATATATATATATATATATATGTATGTGTGTGTGTGTGTGTGTGTGTGTGTGTGTGTGTGTGTGTGTGTGTGTATGTTTGAGTGTGTCCGTGTGTGTGTGTGCGTGTGTGTAGGACATGATTATGTTGTTTGTGTAATAAAGATACTTACTGCACTACACAGGAAAACTCCAAGGAATTTAAAAGAATCCACTACTTGGTTTTTGGGAAATAGTTTATTTATATGATAAAATATAAGCTAAATTTCATTTATAAATACTGTGCATTCGTGACTTTTGAGTATCACAATATCTGTAGATTTTAAGGACATGAATTGATAGTTACAATGCTATAACGAAAGAGATTTTTAACGAACAAAAATAGCATTCAAAAGTCTTAATATACTAATTACAATATCTCATTCAGACAAACGAGCTTCACAACGTCTATGAATGAACAAAACAGAGCGAGTTGTAGAAAGATTATACCAGTAGGTACCAAACCCCACCTCCTCCCACCCACATTCACAGAAATCGCAAGAGCCCACAACACTAACTCCTATTTCCATATTTCTGACTCCCATTACGACTGGAGGTCTTTTAATGGAGTTTGCAAGCTCCCTTATTTGCTCTGGGTTTCCTCAGCTTTGCCATATTACCTTCCAAAGTCTTTCGAGGTCTCTCGTAAATCCCTGGGTCCTTGGAGACCAGATGCATGGTACGACATTTCTTGGGGAGAGCCTTGTGTCTTTTGAGGGCTGTGTAGAGTAACAAATATATCTTTTTATCCTTTGCTACTCTGCTTATTATTATTATTATTATTATTATTATTATTATTATTATTATTATTATTATTATTATTATTATTATTATTATTATTATTATTATTATTATTATATAAAATTTATCCTAAAATAAAATAACTTTGCTTCGAAACCTGTTATTCTGTTTTGACAGAAAGAGCGCCTTGAAGTTCATTTTGGAAAAGCGTAGACTTTGCAGTTACTATACACTTTTTTACTCTGAATTCGGGAGAATTTTGGTATGATTCAGTGGCGGTATTAATTTTGAGAGGCAGATGACCACTAATGAATCATCTGCCAGGGCTTAGGAGTCTCTTTAAGGTCAACCAAAGGCGCAGGAATAATCAAGCACGTAAGCTCATTGAACTGATGGTTACATATGTACGTACACATAAATACAAAAGATATAAACACCATCATCTTTCTCCCCCTCTTTTGAATGTGTTTCGTTACTATTTTAATATTTTTATAAATATTAATGCTGTTCGCCCTCGTAACATTTGTCTGTAGTAATATCAGCCTGACCAAGACAGGGAAAAGCCTTTGTCCCGCATTAGGAGCGTCTTCAGTTCAAACTTCAACGTCCGTTGTAGCAAAGAGCCCAGTAGCATTAGGTATTTAACTCCCATAAGAAAAATTGCCATATCCGACCTTAAGATAGGTGGTCTTAAAGTTTTTTCTACCTGTTCTGCTCGACGGATGTGTTGACAAAATTTCAGACCCCGAGGCATCTATGGCTGCCCCTGTTTGTGACCCAGCGCTGGTCAGACAAGGGAGAGGGACTTGAACTGTTGCAGAGATCAGACGTCTTTTTGGTCTCTCCGCCCTTTGTCTGTCATCTTCTATTAGTGAATTGTGAAGTGACGAATTAATCTCCAGAACTTCCGATCGTCCGTTGTATGCGCAGCAACGCTTTGTCCAAGGTAAAGTCTGTATTTTGTTCAAAACTTCGTCAATTACTTTATCTTCATCTGTATTTCCAACTTCCTTTGTTTCATCCTCCAGCCACCACTTACAGTAGACGCTTTTACGACGTCTAGATTAAGCCAAATTATTATATGGTTTATCTTCATCCAATTTATTCCAGTAAGATTAACTAGGACTTAGGGGAAGCAATTCATTTTAATACTTTTGCATTCGTTGTGTCTCAAATCCATTGTTTGGAAGAGCCATTGCGATTTTGTATTTAATACCATCTTAACGAGTAGAGATTTTTTTCTGCGTCCGCAGTTGGCGACGTTTATCATAAAGTCTTTATTCCTTGAATATTCTTTGTTAAGGTTAATTACCCTTAACTGGCGAACTTCGGTTAATATAACTACTGTCTTTGAGGTTAATTCGTAGCTTCAAGTGACAGGTTACGTGTGTCCTTGGCATGCAGGGCCATGTAACAATTACGTAAATCAAGTAATAAACTGATCAGCCAAGACGCACTAGTAACATTGGCGAGCTTGCATAGGATCTAAGTAAATTTTAGAGAAAGAATCTGCAGAAAAGAAATTAATTACAATTAATTCCAAGATAAAAGTCAGATATTGAATCTCATTTTACTCTTCCAAACAAGGAGCAAGGCACAATAAAAATAAGAAGAATAGTTAGAATACCAGGTATAATTGAGAATTAGCGTAGGTAGGAAAAGTGTGCATTGAAAGCAGAGCAAGTCATAATTTGTAACGTTTTAAGAAAGGGCATTTTACAGTGTTCGGAGTGTTCGAGTCAAGTGGTTCAAACCACTCGTTCTAAAGACCGAATTTGCGAAGTTTATTTCATTTTCGCAAAGTAGTAATCGTGAATTCGGCAATTCCGATCGTTATTGTTTTCATATAGCGGGAATCATTCAAAACACTGTGTCATTGAAATAGCAAACGAACAGAAATAGTAATTTTACCATAAAATACATTTCTCAGTAAAGTAAATTTGGTCCCGTCCGAACCACAAATCTATTCCATTGTTTGCTGGGAGCCACTCCGTAAACGGACGATCTCCGCGAGGAAAATACGTTAACAAGAGACGCCTAGTAAATTATTTCCGTTTTCCATCAGTAACGTAAAATCCGTTTCAGTGTTGGCATATTTAGAATAAATCTGGATGCCGAGTGCTTTGTGTAATTGACTTGAGGGAAAAAACGCGGCGAAATCGGGGCAGGTTGTTTTGAATTTCGGGCTAACGGGATTTTCAGCCACTTTGGGACTACTTCTTCGGCGTAGTAGTTATACCTTGCAATATTTGAGCTAGACAGGCTTCGGTAGAAAAAAAAAACACGATATAATTTGAGTCAGTTAGGAGTAATATACAACACAGGTTCCTATACAAATACCCGACGTAAAGCAAATCACATAAAGAAGAATTATAATTTTACGCTAAATTCTTGTGACGTCTCATCGGCTCCTGGGAAGTTGCAATAATACAGCAATCCCTTAAGGAAGCCAAGACGACGTATCTGCATTTATTAAGAACCATGCCATTGTGCATTTATAAAATCTTTGCTTAACGTGTTCTCAAGCAGCAAGAAAATTAGCTGATTGAAAATCCACGAGGAGGTTACTGAGAGTCAGAATCGACTCTCATCGGGGATTAAGTTTTGGACTGGCTGTAGGCTCTCCAATCCCGAGCATTCCAGCATAACAAACCATTCGAAAATCTGTAAAACATATAGATAGAAACGATTTCTGTATCATAGGCCAAACAACTAATGCATGCGAACTGCCTATCCTGGAATCATTATTCATGAAACAACTAGTTCCGCAGTTAAATGCCCAGACCTCTTCCACTCAGCTGTACCTGAGTTAATTTTTTTATGCATTCTGTCTTCTGCCTTCTTGGTATAAGGTTGGTTAGCGGTCTTTGATTCTGCATTTATGTCTTTTTTGTTTTTTTCGTTTTTTTTTTATTTTATCTTGTATCGTAACTGTGAAGTATTTTATGAATTTTATTGATTTTTAGAGCAATTTTTTAAGTAATTTTATTCCTTATTTAACAGATTCCCTGATGATGTAATAAAGCTTTTTATTAAGAAACGTTGGAAATCAAGAATTATGTTGAGATGAGTAAGTTTCCATGGTCCACTTCGCGCTAATGTGTGCCACTGTTTGTCGCATATACTTTGTTATTATATATATATATATATATATATATATATATATATATATATATATATATATATATATATATATATATATATATATATATATATATATATATATATATATGCATATATATGTATATGTATATGTATATGTATATGTATATATATATATATATATATATATATATATATATATATATATATATATATATATATATATATATATATATATATATATATATATATATATATATATATATATATATATATATATATATATATATATATATATATATATATATATATATATATATATATATATATATATATATATATATATATATATATATATATATAAAGTGAATTCATGGAGAGCAGACACTCAACAAAAGACTACAATGGAGCAGGAACTAGGCGTTCTTTCTTCTTATCCATTTATTTTTCGCCGACGTTTTTGTATCTCTTGACATACATAATGCTGAAAAAGCGATGAACTTAAACAGTACTGTGTATTAACACTAAAAGGTATACACATTATATACTTAACACCATATTAAATGACAATTATAAAAAGGAAAAAAGGACAACCTTAAAAATACTCACAAGATATTTAAAAAATATTTTAAAAATATTTTTAAAAAGAAAAAGAACAACAGAAGAAAATTCGGGGCCAATATGAAAAGAAAAAAAAAAAATAAAAATTAAATAAATAAATAAAAAAGACACCTACCACACCGGTAGTGTAAAGCAAACTGACACAGACAAGCAATGCAAGGAGGAGAGAAGGGGTGGAGCATTTTCGGGGAGTATAAACATCACAGATTTTTTGGTGTGTTAAGCGCCGAACAGCTGGGTGGAAAGTTGATTGGTGATTAAGGCAGGGACAGTTAATTTAATCATAGGATTCAATGTTTTGGTTAACTCTTCCACGCCAGTCATGGTTCTCCTCACAATACTAAAATCCTTAGCATCTTTGCGTCTTACAAATTTTGCTGTGATTCCTAACATTGTGGACTGCTCGGGGATTGGATAATCGACAGCCTGTTCTAAAAACTAACTCCCTGATGAGAGAGATTCGGACTTTTATGTTTCCTGGTACAACCGATGTAAGTGCCGAGATCACATCTAGGACAATTATATTTATAAATCACACCAAAGTAAAAAAGGGGCTAATCTTGTTTCCCTATTTTGACATGGCAAAAAAATGCAATGGTTCGTGGGTTTTATTAATTAACTTGAGATTTTGAGCGGGTAACTGTCCGTTGAATAGCCAAATCATTTTTCCGAAATCAATTGTCATGTAAAAAGAATCTTGCATACAAACATAATTTGGGGGCACTATGGACTAAAGGTGGGGTTAAGTTTCAAATTAATTCAATTTGTTGAAACTCTGGAAAATCATTGATGGGTAGTAATTACTCAAAAATAATCATTGAGGATAATCACCTCAGCATGAAATGCGGTTCAACTTGAGTCAGGTTAATGGCTCTATGAAGCAATGGTCAATGAATTCATTTTAAAATTTAAAAACACGAGCTATAAAAATTTGTTCCAAGGCCAGTAAAGTGTTCTTCCTATAAATACCAGTATGGAAGCCAGTTTCATCCTCAGTTCGAATTCTTTACGTCCAGGAAGGGAGATGATTTATTGTTTCAATCTCAATGGTCAATTTAATGTTCTGGTGCTGCGCAGGTTTTTTTGGAACATTTTAAATGCAGTACCAGAACATTAAATTTACCATTGAGATTGAAACCGATAATTCTCTTCCCTTCCTGGACGTAAAGGTAACTAAGGATGAAACTGGCTTCAATACTGGTATTTATCTGAAGAACACTTTTACTGGCCTTGGAACAAATTTTTATAGCTGTGTTTTTACAATTTTAAAATGAATTCTTTTGACCACTCTCCTTCATAGAGCCATTAACCTGACCTCAAGTTGGTCCGCATTTCATGCTGAGGTGATTATCCTCAATGATTATTTTAAGAGTAATTACTACCCATCAATGATTTTCCATAGAGCTCTCAACAAATTGCTTAATTTGAAACTTAACCCCACCTTTAGTCCATAGTGCCCCAAATTATGTTTTTATGCAAGATTCAAATTTTTTACATGACAATAAATTCTCGGAAAAATGCATCAGGCTATTCAACGGACAGTTTTGCTCTCAATCTCAAGTTAATCCCAATAAAACCCACGAACCATTGCATCTCTTTTCCATGTCAAGGACAAGATTAGCCCAATTTGATTACTTCCGGTGTGATTTATAAATATAATTGTCCTAGATGTGATCTCGGCAGCAATTTTACATCGGTTGTACCAGGAGGCTGCTAAAAGTCCGAATCTCCTCTCATCAGGGAGTTAGTTTTAGAACAGGCTGTCGATTATCCAATCTGAGCAGTCCAATGTAAGGAATCACAGCAAAATTTGTAAGACGCATGTAGATGCTAAGGATTTTAGTATTGTGGGGAGAACCTGATACGTGGAAGAGTTAACTACACTTGAATCCATTATGATTAAATTAACTGTCCCTGCCCTTAATCACCAATCAACTTCCACCCAGCTGTTCATCGCTAACTACCTGCTGTAACTCTTTGTTTATACCCCGCCCCCACCCCCTTCTCTCCCCTCCTGCATTGCTTGTCTGTGTCAGTTTGCTTTACACTACCGGTGTGGGTAGGTGTCTTTCTTTTTATTTATTTATTTAATTTTTTAATTTTTTTTTTTTTTTTGTATTGGCCCCGGCCTCCTTCTGCTGTTCTTTTTCTTTTTAAAATACTTTTTAAAATATTTTTCAAATATGTTGTGAGTGTTTTTAAGGTTGTCCTTTTTTTTCCCTTTTAATTGTCATTTAATATGGTGTTAAGTATATAATGTATAGGCCTACCTTTTAGTGTTAATACACAGTACTGTTTAAGTTCATCGCTTTTTCAGCCTAGAAGATATATCAAGAGATACGAAACGTCGGCGTAAAAATAAATAGATAAAGAAGAAAGAACGCCTTTCTGTTACTCCAATTTGTCTGTTGTTTGAGTGTCTGCCATGTCTTCAAACATTTTATATATATATATATATATATATATATATATATATATATATATATATATATATATATATATATATATATATATATATATATATATATATATATATATATATATATATATATATATATATATATATATATATATATGTGTGTGTGTGTGTGTGTGTGTGTGTGTGTGTGTGTGTGTGTGTGTGTACATTATCAAAATGAAAAGAGTTGTAACTCTAAAATGCCAGAACGTTTTGATTTCACATTGTAGTTCCCTTTAACATCTGACGCCCTTATTTATGTCTTAGTCGAATCTCAATTTATAGAATATTGACTTTCTTTCCACTCTCTCAAAAGTCTGTAACCTTTCATTTTAGAGAAAGGAGCTTGTTTCGCCTTTCAAGAAGAGAGTTTTGCTTTCCTATTTCAGGAAAAAAGAGAGAAATATTGCAGGTAAGACGTCCTCTCTCTCTCTCTCTCTCTCTCTCTCTCTCTCTCTCTCTCTCTCTCTCTCTCTCTCAAAGAGAGGATTCAGAAAATAATATTATTCAAACAGTAACATATATATCAACAAATTACCCTCTCACTAAGTAGACCATTAGAGCTATATTAATATATATTCACGAAATCAATTATTAAGGATTGTATTTACCACTCCAAATTAATGTTACATTTTATCCTCTGAATATAATTTTCAAAAGCAATTTTTATAAATATTACTGCTGTTCGCCCTCGTAACTTTGATTGCAAATAATATCAACCTGACCGAGACAGGGAAAAGATGTTGTCTATATAGGAGCGTCTTCAGTTCAAACCTTAACATCCGTTGGAGAACCGGATAGGTAATTTAGGCCTTTCACCCTATAGGAAAATTTCCCTATCAGCCTTAAAAATAGGTGGTCCTAAGGTTCTTTTTCCTTCTTTCCTGTCTCTCTTGGCGAATGTTTTTAATAGAACGTAGACGCCTAGGGCATGGCTGTAGGCCTGTTCTTGACCTAGGCCGGTCAGAGAACAGGAGAGAGAGAAGATAGCCGCCGACGAGAGCAGACATCTGGGAGGGTGGCTCTAACACCGCCTTTGTCTATTATTTTATTTGTGAATGGTGGAGCAAGAAACACACACCCGAACTGCAGCATGTCCGTTGTAAATGCGCGCCAACGCTTCGTCCTTAAGGTAGAGTCTGTGTTTTGTTGAAAACTTCGTCCATTCTTTTAACCTCTTTTCTGTATTTCCAACTCTTTCCTTTGTTTTCTTCCTTCAGCCACCACTTATGGTATAGGTGTTCACGAAGTCTAGATTAAGCCAAATTATTATATTGTTAGCTTCAACCCCGTTATTCTAGTAAAATACCTAGGTTCGGGTAAGCAAAACAGTTTTAAGTCTCGATGCTTTTGTATGCCTCGCGTTCGATGTTGGGAAGAACCGTTGCGTTTGAAATCTAAAATCATCTTAACGAGTAGAGATTCTGATATTGCGTCCGCAGGTGGAGGACGTTTATTATAAAGTCTTTATTCCTTGAATATTCTTGTTAAGGTTAATTACCCTTAACTGGCGACCTTTGGCTAATTAACGACTGTCTTTGAGGTTAACTTTTGGCTTCAAGTGGCAGATTACGTGTAATCTTGGTTTGCAGGGCCGTGAAAACTACGTAAATTGAACAATAACTGATCAACCAAGACTCACAGGTAACAGTGGCGACCTTGCGTAGAATCTAAAGTAAATTTTAGAGAAAGAATCTTGAGAAAAGGAAATTAAAATTACATTAATTCCAAAGATAAAAGTCAGATATTGAATTCCATTTCAATCTTCCAAACAAAGAACGAGGCATAATAATAAGCAGTAAAGAGAATAGTTATAAAACAGGTAGTGAGAATTAGGAAGGGGTAGGAAGGGTGCGACATAATTTATCGAGAGCAGAGCATTTTTACTGTGTTACAATTTGTCGTCGTTATCTAAGGCCGAAAAAGCGGAGCCCATTTCATATACACAAAGTAATGTACTGATCGCGTCGGCAATTCCGATCGTTATTGTTTCATATAGCGGGAATCAGTTAAAAACCGTGTCAGTAAAATAGCAAACGAACGGAAATAGTAATTTTACAATAAATGGTACGTTCAGCAACGTAAATTTACGCAGGCAGGCCAGTATTTCTCTTTTCATTCTTTTGTTTAATGTCCGGGTGAGGAATACGATAACAAAAGACACAAAGTTGTTTGGTAATTTAGTTTTCCATCCGTAACGTAAAACACTATGCATGATTGGTATATTTAAAGTAAAATCTGGATACCTGCATTTGTTTCGTTCGTTGTTTTGAATTTTTGTGCAAAAAGAAAATACCATCTTGGATTCCTCCAAGTTGTTGTGGTTGTTTTGAAATTGTTTGAACTAGAGGACCGGCCATTTTGGTTTCCTTCGCTGCCCAAGTTGTTTTGAAATTTAGGCCTAACGGGACTTTGGCCGCCATCTTAAAGACCTTGTTATTGTGACCTCGACTCTGCTCCCCGCCACTCTTGGGTCAATTTTTCTTTTCGTAGTAAACCCACCTCGCAATATCTTAGCTAGACAGACTTCGATAGACAAAACCAAAAGATAATTTAGGCAGGGAAAGATAGGCCTTAGTTAGGAGTAATACCATAACAAGTTGCTATACAAATTACATGCTGTAAAAATCATATAAAAGAATTTCAAATTTTACGATAGAAGTCTTGCGACGTCGGCTCCCAGGAAAATTAAGATAATAGAGTAATCCCTAAGGAAGCCAAGACGACGATCTCTATCTGATTTTATTAAGATCCATGCCATTGTGCATTTATAAGATCTTTGTTTTTACATGTTCTCAAGCAGCAAGAAATTAGCTGATTGAAAATCTCTCTCTCTCTCTCTCTCTCTCTCTCTCTCTCTCTCTCTCTCTCTCTCTCTCCTAAGTGTACGTGACCCTCTTCAAAGAAAGAACGGCCGACACTAGGCTAATTAATTCGAATACAGTAAACCAAATAAAAGAAACACTCTGTCCCACAATAGATGAGGACAAGTTAAGAGTAATTACAATACAGTGATAAACTGTCGGTCACGAGTGAGGCCTGCTATCCAGACCCGAAGCAAACAGTAGTTTTCACCCTCTGAAAGAAGAAGGGGTCAGCACTGGGTACTGGGACCAGCCACTCACGAGGATCTTTAAAGAAAAAAAAAAAACAAATTCACTTTATTCCACAGTGCCAATAATTTGCTGCACTGTCATCACTCGAATAGCTTACTTCTCTCTCTCTCTCTCTCTCTTTTACCTTCCCTTTCTCTCTCATTCGATTGTTGCACTCTGCAGGGTGTAGAGTGCCTTTCCTCTCATATAGCCTAGTTGGACTCCAGTAGAGGGTCCCTAGGAAACATTGGCACCAAAAGTGCCACCAAGCAAGATATCAGAAAAATAAATAAAACAAAACAAAGGGGAACACAGAAGAGAAAGTTCTTCTGGGACCTAACCTGCACCAGTGCCTAGGGATACTGAGTGCCACCAGTGTGACCTGTACACGGCACACCCAAACTACAGTGCCACCTTTTGAAAGGGTGCCACGTCGTTGAAGAGACACTTCCTCGCTGCCCAAGTACGCCCAGTCGACCCGGTTAGACGCCCTTCCCCACCAGAACCATGGCAGCAGAGCATTATAAAACCTTCCTGGGGCTGGGGACGGCGGCAGGTCTCACCGGCTCGGAACTTACCACCTGGTTTAAGGAGCAAGTGGATGACTTGGCCAAGGGAGGGAGAAGGAAGAAAGACTCGAGCAGAGGAAGTATGAAGAAGAGCAGAGGGTGTATGAAGCCGAGCAAAGGCAACTAGAAGAGGAAAGAGAAGAAAGAAGAAGACAGCATGAGTTAGCCTGCAAGGAAACTGAGTTAGCCTAAAGGAGAAAGAGCTCGAGCTGGAAAGAGCGAAAATGGAGAATGCCAAAGCTATGGCTAGCCAGCAAGCCTCCAGTCCTACACCTGCTGCATCAAATGCTCCAATTTCAAGCATCAATTCCCTAGTCCCCAAGTAGACTGAGGACGAGCCAGAAGCATGGCTGGAGGAGATCGAGGCTCTTTTCGATAACTACAGCACCACGGAGACGGAGAGAGCCTTAATACTGGCCAAGCATATGGAGGGAAAAGCCAAGGCAGCGCTTCGCTCACTGGAGAAGAGCCAGAGAGGCAACATGGCAGAAGTTCGTAGAGTCATTACAAAGGCCTACGAGATAACCCCAGAAAAAATGGAGACAACGGTTCCGAGGTCTTGCCAAGGAAGTCGGCTGGTCTTGGACAGAATGGGCATGTCACAAAACCCAGTCCAGTACACGCTGGTTCGACTCCTTGGCCTGCAATGACGTTTGAGGATCTTTTCAATCGGACCATGCTAGAAGACCTTTTCCAATGTGTGCCTGGGCCCCTTGCTGTATATCTTAACGATAAACAGCCCTCCACACTTATGGAAGCTTGTCGCATGGCTGATTCGTGGGAAACCTTCAATCAGTCGCATAGCACCTCTCAGAAGCGTAATTCCTCAGGCCTACCTCTCGAACTCCACTCGCCCGAAGAATGGACTGCCTAGCAAGACCATATGCACCTATTGCAAGAAGGGGGCCACGCTGAAGCTGAGTGCCGATACAAACTCGGCACTAATAAGCAGCCTAACCCTACCAGCCAGAACTCCGCTCCCGATTCATCCGCTCAGCCCTCTCCTCCAACAGTTACTGCAGGCCACCGAGCCCATCCAAAGGCCCATGCAAATCCTGTGGGGCTGCTAGCCACTACAATGCTGGATCTCCGGCCTGTCCACATCATGTCCCCACCACCAAATTTGTCAACCTAATCAGCACTTCATTTTCTGCGGCTGGTCCGCACCGGATCCTTTACCCCGAGAGACTGGAAACCCAGTTCATCTCGGTGGCCCTCTTCAGAGCACTAGCCTGCCAGTGACCCTTCCGGTCACAGTAGACACTGCGGCAGACAGTAGCCTGATCACTAGGGCCCAAGTGCCAGCCGGTGCCATGGTTGACGAAGAAACCCAGTGGGAAATGAAGTGGATAGAGGGCCACACCGTTACCGTTCCTAAGGTCCAACTCCAGGTAATGACACCTTGGGGCACGATACCCCACCGCCTTGGCGTGGTAGGTGGAATTCGGCCCGGAGTGGTCTTCTTGTTGGGTTGGGATCTTCTGCGTGAACCCCGTCACCAACGCCACTCCGCAGCCGCGTTACCTCCTCCACGGAGGCCCCATCTAACACTCTCAATAATGACAAACCTCCACCTTCCGCCCACCAAAGTGGTCCGCAGAAGGGGCACAACCCAAACTATTCCAGGCCTAGCCCTCCAATTGCGAAGGGCTGGCCCACCAAGAGGTCTTCCCCCTCCGCGAAGAGAGATTCAGGAGGAGCAGTACCGCTGCAGGACGTGCAATGGGCAGACCACTCCACAAATTGGGAGGGCTGCCCAAACAAGCAACGCCCAGCGGACGCCCCGAACAAAACTCTGGGAGAGGCTACGATCTCCCGCTGGGGCAGGAATCTCTGCTGCAGCCAAACCCAAGTCGTCCGCAGAGGTATTGCACCTCCGGACCCCTTGTCAGGCATGCCTGACCCTCAACTGCTGCCAGTGCCACTTGCGAGCACTGAGCAGTGCCAGACTCCGTCCGCCACGGACGTTGAGCTACCAATTGAAAGGCCCCTATGCCGGGTTTAAATCGTGAGGCGAATCCTCCTCCGGAGATTTAGGATTCCCCATGCAGTTGATCATCGCGACTGGAGAGCCTCCAGCACCTTCGAAACTTCTTCTTTGCCAAATTTGACTCAGGATGAACCCCTGGAGGATCGAAATGGTACCCCATCTTTGGAAGACCAGGAACTGGCATCTCGGACGCAGAAGTCGAGATCGCTCGCTCCGGTTGTCGCAGCAGCCGGAGTAGGGAGTCCTCCGCAGCTTTGCAGTTGCCCTGACTTTGGCGCCCGCTAGCCCTTCTGGCCTGTCCCCGGAGTCGGTGCTCTCATCACCTCCTAGACCAGCTACTGATAGGCCTTGGAGGAACCCAAAGAAGAAGAAGAAGGGGCGGAAGAGAGCCCAGTAGTTGCCGAGCTATAAGCTCATCCTGGCACTAGTGCCCTCTCGGCACAGTGCCCTAACATCTGAGAGTGATCCTGGCCCTTGCCCAGAGGAGGTAGCCAGTGTGATCTCTTTTATTTTACTGGTACATCATCATTTAGTAACCTTGTTCCTTCCACTTACCACCGAGCCGCAGTAATCACGTAAGTAGCCTAACTAATTTCAATAATCTTCACTATTGTGAACCGAGCCACGATGCTCAGGACATGCATGGCCTAAGACCTCGGTGGAGGCACCCATTTATCATATGAGGCACCCCTCATGAATGAACTAGTAATTATTAATTGTATTAAACATAAACCACGTTGTAATTTAGTTAGAACATTAACTCTTATGTTGGTGCTACGGTCGGGTTAGGATAGGTTAGGCTAGGGAATATCATAGAATGTACCACTAGGCTAGGTCTAAACACATCATGATTGAAGGAGGTAGCCTATAATAACCGTAAGCACCTTCCTAGTACTATTAGAATTAGGTAAAGTAGTGATTATAGCTCATGTCCTATCTAGGGTTAGGTAGTTCTGTAGCTAGGTAGGCTAACCAGGACTAATCTGCTCAGGGAAGGAGAGTAACCTACTAGAGGCGAACAGCTTGTTTAGTATAGACCTTCACGCCCGAAAAGGGAGTGAAGGCCCTCTAAAGGGGGGGAGCTTTTATAAATATTACTGCTGTTCGCCCTCGTAACTTTGATTGCAAAAATATCAACCTGACTGAGACAGGGAAAAGATGTTGTCTATATAGGAGCGTCTTCAGTTCAAACCTTAACATCCGTTGAGAACTGGATAGGTAATTTAGGCCTTTCACCCTATAGGAAAATTTCCCCATCAGCCTTAAAAATAGGTGGTCCTAAGGTCCTTTTTCCTTCTTTCTGTCTGTCTTTGGCGAATGTTTTTATTAGAATGCCTTTTTGTTAAGGTAGACGCCTGGGCATGGCTGTAGGCCTTTTTTGACCTAGGCCGGTCAGAGAACAGGAGAGAGAGAAGATAGCCGCTGACGAGTCAGACGAACTGGGAGGGTGGCTCTAACACCGATTTTCTTTATTATTTTATTTGTGAATGGTGGAGCAAGAAACACACACCAGAACTGCAGCACGTCCGTTGTAAATGCGCGCCAACGCTTCGTCCTTAAGGTAGAGTCTGATTCTTGTTGAAACTTCGTCCATTCTTTTTAACCTTTTTCTGTATTTCCAACTCTTTCCTTTGTTTTCTTCCTTCAGCCACCACTTATGGTATAGGTGTTCACGAAGTCTAGATTAAGCCAAATTATTATATTGTTAGCTTCAACCCCATTATTCTAGTAAAATACCTAGGTTCGGGTAAGCAAAATCAGTTTTAAGTCTCGATGCTTTTGTATGCCTCGCGTTCGATGTTGGGAAGAAATGTTTGAAATCTAAAATCATCTTAAAGTAGAGATTCTGATATTGCGTCCGCAGGTGGAACGTTTATTATAAAGTCTTTATTCCTTGAATATTCTTGTTAAGGTTAATTACCCTTAACTGGCGACCTTTGGCTATTAACGACTGTCTTTGAGGTTAACTTTTGGCTTCAAGTGGCAGATTACGTGTAATCTTGGTTTGCAGGGCCGTGAAAACTACGTAAATTGAACAATAACTGATCAACCAAGACTCACACGTAACACAATGTAACAGTCCAACGCCAAACTGGTGGTATTTAATCAATACATAGAATATTAATTCATAATGATTCCTGACCTGAATCAATCTCCCTACTTTATGAAACTGTGTTTCCTGAATTTTAAAGCTAAAAGCTTCATTATTGTTACATGAAGACTGATAGGCAACTATTTACATAACAAAATACATTATTTGGATACAGAGGTCTCTGACTATTCCATGTAATGACACCAACCACCTAATTGATATAAGGCCTGGTAGATGATGGTGATACTCTCAGAATTCTCATCTTGATTAAATTTGGATCTGATTATTAATAATACATTGCCTTATATAAGTCAATTTGGGTTATCAAGAGAAAAATATATATAGAAGGCTTCCTCTTTAAAGATTACTGAACAAGGTTTACAGAGAGCCTTTTCTGTTGAAACACATCCCCTTGAATGTAATCTTTCTCTCTCTCTAAGTTCTCTCTCTCTCTCTCTCTCTCTCTCTCTCTTATTTCTGTACTGCAATTGTTTCTGAAAATCAATTTTTGGAAAACAAGAAGAAAAACATTCGGAAGTTTCACTGAGCCTTTATTTCCAGCAGTGAAGCTTTTTCATGTCTTATGGTATAAAAGCATTCTCTGGTAAAGGGTATATAGTTACCTGCTTTTTCTGGATTATGCAAAACAAACCCATCAATATTCACCAGTAAAGTCCATGTTACATTTGCTACACACTTTCTCTTTTCCTAGATTATATTTCAAAATGAAAATTGTGCTGCAGTGTGGCCCAGACAATGAGAGTGTTTCTTTTTTCAGAGCAGGTTTATACTGACACTTAATATTTGGAAATACAGTTTATTGTTTTATTTACCAGAGTGTCTAGTTTTTTGTTTTTCCTCTTTTTCCTGCTGGTGGGAAAATAAGCTGAGTAATAATAAGAGAATTATATCAGGAAAACCCATGTGCATTTAACCTGAATTTTTTTGAAAAAATATAAGACATAAAGTGATGTATAAAGAAAATAATTTTTCAATCTTAATAGAAAAGAAATTTTTCCAGGAACTCAGTAATAACGATTACATAAAGATATCAGGAAAACCTATGTTCATTTCTAAATTATTTTTGAAAAATATCACAAATAAAAGTAATTTGTAACCAAAAATAACTTGGTAACCTTAATAAAAAACAAATATTTTCAGGATAAACTTATAAATAACCATTTTGCGTCCTACTAACGGAGACAATGGAGGAATGCCAAACATTTTCCAATATTCCTTTCGTATTTCTGGCAAAAGAAATTCGACATTCCACGAAGGGAACTCGACTTGATATGGGAATGGAAATATGTAGGGTGAGGAATGGCCTTCGGTTCAATGGGATTCGTGAGGACAAACAATATATTCTTTAGTATTATTTCCTGTACTTTGCCAAAACAGAATTGAAATGTATAGTGAAACCTGGTTCATTAGTCTATACACACAAACACACACACACACACACACACACACACACACACACACACACACACACACATATATATATATATATATATATATATATATATATATATATATATATATATATATATATATATATATATATATATATATATATATATATATATATATATATATATATATATATATATTCATATATATAAAGATAAAATCCACGGAAGAAAGGGAAGCACTGGAGTACTGTCGAAAGGTCTCGAAGCACTCCAGTGTTTCCCTTTCTTCCCTGGATTTTATCTTTATTTATATATTCATCAGGCTCCGTATTTTCGTGATTCAGTTATACATACACACACGCACACATATATATGTGTGTGTGTGTGTGTACAAGACTGATAATACCTTTCCATCTACCTTACATCATCTGAATTAATCCAAGAATCTACTCTGAGAGGAGCGCATCCATTATTACAACAAAAAATCTAAATATTTTAGAGGCATCTTCCTATGATCAATTTATTTAACACCATACTCTTGCTGGAATCCTACGAAAACTTCCTGCTCTTACAAGCATTTCAAACGCTCTCACACACACACACACACAAACACACACATACAGAAACAAACTGTCAGAGACAGGCAGAAGGCGCAGCCACACGTTAGATAACCTGATCTACCATTCAGCAACCCACTTTTTGAAACTTCCTTTTCATTCTTCCATTAAAATTTTTCATCACCATTCTGAGCATCCCCAAAAATAGTTCTGGCATGCCTATTGACCAGTAACTGTTGTACTCGCAAGGTCGTCCGTCTTTCAACGGCCCGTTCTCGTAATGCACATCCACTTCGAGTCTTTAATTTCCTTAAGTCAGAGATATTGCGTTTATGCATTAAGAAATGTTCTCGAGTTTCCAGGTGAATGAGGAAATCATTAGGAGCTTGAGCGAGAATGTTCAAAAATATTACCAAGTGTGCTATCCACGGCATGAGTGGGGAAGGTGAGGGTAGGTACGAGCCCAAAAAAATGGCGGGGGCCCTAGTGGAAGGAATTTTGGAAATATATCAAGAAGAGAAATGAAAGATGATTCATGTTTAGGTAAATATATTGATTTGAATTATGATTTTATTATGAAAATCCATATAGATCATTTATAAAGCATTAATTGCTTATATAACTAAAACATTTATAGTAAAAATTACGAAAATAATATGTGAAATTGCAACCAGGAAAAAGAAATTTCTCTCCTCACCCCCTGTCTCTCTCACTCACTTTATACATACAACATGTATATATATATATATATATATATATATATATATATATATATATATATATATATATATATATATATATATATATATATATATATATATATATATATATATGTAAGTGCTCATGAAGGTGACATTTTGAAAAGTTGGGTCAGCTGTTCAGGGTCCATTTTGACTATACACAGCAAATAAAAAAATGCTGAAACATTCGCATACCACAAGGGTCGAAGAAGCTCCTTGATAAGACCACGAAGAAAGCATTTCGATAATGTACGTGTGTGTACGTGTACTTTGTGACGCCTTGAAGTACAGAGGCGTGTCTTGCCGAACTTTGACCTCGAATGATGTCACGGAAAAGTACGTTTGTTCTTGCATTGCATAATGAATATAATGGGAGAAACTGTTGAATGCTCGGAACATTGCGATCCGATATCTGTGTAAACTAAGAATGTGAGGTGTATTTTCACATGGAGACTGTCTCAGAGGACTTAGTGGAGTATTCTTTTTTCCTCTCTCCCTCCTACAAGGAAGGGAGTGGTATGACATTTTTGAGATGACCTGATTTTATTAATTGACCTGTTTATGTTTTGACAGATGAGTTATTTTCTGTATTAATTAAGTAATTGGGTGTTTATGATTTTGAACCTTATTTCCTTAGAAGAATTTTTTGATACCTTGATGAATCATTCGTTTTCATTCTTCATCATTTTTAAGAAGTTATTTTCGCTGGTTTTTTGTCAATAAAGGTTTAGTTTTGTACTTAGCATCTCATTCCAGTAGTCCTTGGATTTTAGTTAGGGAAAGGTATAACTAATGATGTCAGCTCACGCTGCACGCTATCACTTAATATCTCGGGATAAGCGAGATTCAAACCTCTGTTCATAAAAACTGAGACTTAAATAAAGTAAAGGCTTCAGAAATGTTTTACAGATTTTTGGTGGCAATATAAGGTAGCGTATAAGGGAAGTTAGGGCAGTTAGAAGGTGTTAGATAGTTAGATAATTGGATAATTAGACATGTATACGCTCAATTCCTGAAGAGACATAATTTAGTGTTGGCATCTCAGGATAGGATTTTGTGAGGAGTCAGCAGCGTCAGATGTTGCTGGGGCGAGCATTTCTCAGCAAGCTAGTATCCTTGAAGAGTGCTTTGATAGATGTAAAACTGTGATATATCGATGGGTATATTGTGCAGTAATTGCGGTATTATGACGGCTAGGGTGTGTTAAAACACGTGACGACGCGCGAGTATTTTTTTGTCCTTTCTCTTCGCTTGATGGAAATTTGCGCCTGCTAACGTGTGAGTGTTATGATGTTCTTTAGTTAATGTGAAATTGTCCTTTTCGTTGTGATAGGGACAACTGTGTGTTTTTTTTTTTTTTTTTTTTTGTCGTTGTGTTGTAACTAATGTTTCGGCTGCAACGGTTGTGTTACGGCATCACCACGGTGACGTAGCAATTGTGTCACGAGTTTGGGCGGAGCGTCTTGCTTGCTTTGCCACGCCTATGAAGCGCTGAGTATATTATACATATATTGTTCTTTTTTATAGCAATTTGCTGTACGCATCGGATGTTTTTTTTTTGAGGGTGATATATATATATATATATATATATATATATATATATATATATATATATAATATATATATATATATATATATATATATATATATATATATATATATATATATATATATATATATATATATATTTTTTTTTTTTATTATTATTATTATTATTTCTGGGAACTTTTATAATTGGGTAGTGTTTTATTTGATACTTTGAGTTGGGTGCAAAACTTTTTTTGCGCAAGTGTGTATGCACTTCTTGGTTTTGTGACCACACACGTATGTGCGTGTGGTAAAGTGCAACATATGTGAAGAGCACTTGTGTTTGCCTGAGTGACACTTTCCGTTTGGGCAAGGGAGGAAGTGCACACCCAGCAAGTTTTGCCCTTGGAGACAGAGCGAGCCTCGAGTGTGCTGGTAAGCATTTTTTCTGTAGGCGTCATCAGGCCTTCGATGAGGATTGAGGGGATAGTAGCGAGGGGTGTTGCTGTTTGTAGGGGTGGAGACGAATTTCTCTCTCTCTCTCTCTCTCTCTCTCTCTCTCCTCTCTCTCTCTCTCACTCTCTCTGTGCCTGAGAGGCGCTTTCCCGTGTCATTTTTTTTTATGGCCTTTTATAGCTGGGCCTGAGAAGAAGAGAACTTGACCCTTTTTTTTGACTGACTAAAGAGTAATCAGCTGTGTACGTTTACAGCAGTTTTTTTTTTCTCTTTTTCTTTCCATTTGATTTGGGAATTTAACTGTAAGGGGTTGCTAATTGTGAATTTAATCTTTGGAATATAGTTTGATGATGGGTTTAATTCATTGGGAATTTATTTAAGGGGTTACTTAATAGTAGATGTAGTTTTTCGATTTACGTAATTTTGAATTTAATTAAGGGTTTAATTAATTGATTTTTGTATTTTATGGTGGGTTTGGTAAACTTTTGATTTAATTGTTCATTTCGGGAACTGTGAATTTGATTGTAATTTTAATTAAGCTGGGATTTAATGATAACTCCGGGTTAAGTACCCTTCTTTTGAGTTTCAGGGATTAGTTGTAGAGTAAAGGGATTTAACACTGTAATTTTTGTGTTATATGGGAATTTCTGTTAAGGGAAATGGTTTTGCTTTTGTTTTGTTTTGATAAAGGGTATACTTTTACGGGACCTTGGGAATTTTTGTATTTGTGTTTAGTCAAGGGTAAGTTTGTGAATTTAAGTACAAATATGAGGAGAGGTAGTAGTGATCAGAGACTCCTTAGAGCAGCCTATGGTTGTGTAGGACGCGGAAATCCAGTCCGCGGTCCAAGGAATTTATTCGCAAGTCATAATAGCCCAAGACTGATGGGTAGCTTGAGTTCTAGGATCCCACGGGGTCTTTGCTTTAACTGTAATTTGCAGGGTCACATCAAGAGATTTTGCGGTGTTAGGTATTGTAGTAGTTGTAATAGTAACGATCATCCTTGGCGGTCTTGCCCATCTCGGAGACAGTATAACAGACCCGCATTCCAGAATTTTGGTAGCCCAGAAAAGGAAGTACCTCACGCGAATTGCTCAAGCGGATCTGGCAATTGGCAGACATTGTCGAAAGACCAGTCATTTGAACAGGAAAACTGGGAAATTGGACTTTTAGGAGAACCCGCAGGGTTGAAGCCTGTTGTAATTGGGTCTGTACAGGGAATAAATGTAAGGGCCTTTCTTGATACAGGCGCCTCAGTTAACCTGATGAACGAAGAATTGTTCAGATCAATGTTTCCCGATCGATCTTTGAGACCTGCGCAGGAAGTTGTATGCGACGTCCAGGCAAATAAATTAAGAGTTTTGGGTTGTTTGGACATAGATTTATCCATTGGGGGTAGATCTTTGATGGAACCATTTCTGGTTATAAGGGATGTGCCTTGGGAAATGCATTGTTGCTGGGACATCCGTCGTGTCGGAGACGAAAGATATCGGTTCATAGTAATGTGGGGGTGCCTGGTGTGTTTGTACCGTATGAGGGGGCAGACGTGAGTGTAGTGAGTGAGAATGTCTCGCGAGTACATGAGGGTCCGGGGCTGAATGATGAACATGTGTCGGGGGACGAGAGGGGCTATTAAGGAGTTTTGGCTGATGATGGTGCTTGGTCCGGGTATGGTTGCGATGGTTAAAGTGCGAGTGAAAGGTGTGAAAAAATCCAGACAGATGTGCGTAAATGAGGGTAGCGAGAAGCTGAAAGGAGTTTTGTGTATGAGTTCGGTAAATGTCGTAACGAGTTCAGGGGTAACTTGGGTGGAGTTGCTAAACTGTAACGATACAGTTCGGAATTATCAAAAGGGTACTTATTGTAAGGGGATAATCTTCTACAAATTATCAAACTACTTTGTTGGTAGTTATACTGTGTTGGTAGTTACCTTGTTTTGGTTAAGGGATTTTGTTTACTACTATATGGTTATTTTCCAATGCCTCATTCTGGCCTGTGCTTTCATACCATGCATACCGTGAGTTCCAGGTGGAGTGTATTTTTGTTAAATTGATTATATATATAAATTTTGTGAAATGAAGTGTTAAACATTTTAGTGCTGTGAAGGGTTTATTGTGAATTAGTAATAATTTTTGTGGATGGAAATATCATTAGTTATAATTTAACATATATCTGATTTTTATAAAATTTCTATTCCAGCCATTTGTTTTATGTGGTCTTAACTCTTGAGCTGAAGTAGCCGTGCTGGTTTCTTCAACTGTCGACTGTCGATAAATTACTTTGATCATCATTTCTTCGTGATCAGTACCATGTCGGAGTTTCCCCAGTTAACTAGCGACAACTGAAATTATTTATACTCCCAAGCCACTTACGTTTGCTCATCATCTTGTCCGCAATATCCTAGTTAATTAACGGCAGCTGAAGTTATTAATACCCAGGTTCTGTATCTTTGTGTTGGTCGAGTATATCTTTACTCTGAAATTACATTAAAATTGTCTTTATATAAAGGTCTTGTTATTTGTGAATAATATTTATTATAATTTCTGACTTGTTTATTCTTTTGACCTCATTAGGATTGTGGTATTTCTACAGGTTATTTAAGATACATCTAAAGATACACTTAATATATCATTGTATCTATCATAAATGGTTGCTTATTAAACGAACTGAGGGCCTTATTTCAAAAGCAATCCATTGACATTTGGCGCAGTGAGTAGGATGATGTATTTTGTAAAATAACATGTGTATTAATGCTTCTCTTATTTGTAGGTCATGTGCAAATATTGGTATCATGCCTTAATATGGACCGTACACTCCGTTCCTATGCAAATAGTGGATTTGTGAACCTGTAAGTCCCGGTATGCAATGGTGGTATTAATTTCTGTCATCGTGAGTACACTTACTATTTTGCTACTTGGTATTTTTTTTTAATGGGGTATGTTAATGGTGTGACACTTGTTTAAAGCTAGAATCGTGAATGATATTTATTGCTTGATTAAATGGTCGTCATTGAAGTGTGGAACTTTAAAGTTGGGTAATTAAGTATTTAAAGTCCTCAGTTTTATTTTTGGAAACTTAAAATTCAAAGTAACTGAGTATAACTTAATAACGCCTGCATAGTTACCTTACACTTATTCATGCGATAATCGGCAAATATCATTTCACTGAGTAGTGTTTTCCTACGTATTTTATGTTATGTTTTGGGTTAAAGTTAATGGTGTTATCCATATAATTTTCCTCATAACTTGGCTATCAGCTGAAAATTCTATTCTAATTAAGGTTTAGTAATATTATGTCTGAATGGACACTGCTGTGGATGTCGTTGTTAAAGTAATATTTAAAATTACTCGTGTCTGTCAGTGATGAATATAGACTTTTTGTTTATTGCAAGTTTTGCTTAGGCACTTACACGACTGAATTTTCGTACAGCTAGCGTAGCTTGCGGAAGTAATTTTTTTTTTAAGTTAAGAATATTTGACTACTTTAGTTCTAAGGCAGTTAAATTTTTCTTGTACACATCGTATAAGTTATAAATGTTAATGTTTAATTCAGTGTTCTTTGCATATGTAATATTTTTTTAATATGGATGTTGCTGAATTATTGAAGACAGGTCAGTCCTTAGGTTTGACTAGTGATCAAATCGGGAACTTAATAGAACTTGAAAAGCAAGAAAGAGAGCAAGAGAGGGTTATAAAAAGGAGAGAACTAGAGGCTGAAGAGAAAAGGAGAGAACTAGAGGCTGAAGAGAAAAGGAGAGAACTAGAGGCTGAAGAGAAAAGGAGAGAACTAGAGGCTGAAGAGAAAAGGAGAGAACTAGAGGCTGAAGAGAAAGGAGAGAACTAGAGGCTGAAGAGAAAAGGAGAGAACTAGAGGCTGAAGAGAAAAGGAGAGAACTAGAGGCTGAAGAGAAAAGGAGAGAACTAGAGGCTGAAGAGAAAAGGAGAGAACTAGAGGCTGAAGAGAAAAGGAGAGAACTAGAGGCTGAAGAGAAAAGGAGAGAACGTGATGAGCGTGCTGCAGAAAGGGAGGCGAAAAAATTTGAGTTGGAGATGGCCGATCGTGATAAACTTAGAGAGCATGAATTAGCGTTAGCAAAATTGAATACTGATAAATGTAAAACTAGCCCAGTAGATCTAGAGAGTATGAAGTCTATCCCTAAAATTCCATGTTTTGTAGATGGTCAAGATGAAATGGATGCATATTTAAGTAGGTTTGAGAAATTGGCTGTATTTTACAAATGGAAAAAGGAAGATTATGCATATTTATTAGGTACTTTGTTACGTGGTAGGGCATTAAGAATTTACATTGGTTTACCTTCTTCTGTATCTGATAATTATGATGAACTTAAGTTAGCCCTTCTTAAAGCTTATCATATTGATGTTGATTCATATAGGAAGAAATTTAAGGAGAGTGTAGTTGAAGATGATGAATCTTACATTCAGCTTGTTTCTAGAATGGAAAACTATTTGAGTAAATGGGTTGAACTTTCAGGGGTAAATAAAGATTATGATTCTTTATCTGACTTACTGATTCGTGATCAACTGTTAAGCAATTGTCCAAAGGAGCTAAGAGTATTTTTGAAAGAGAGGAAGTATTCAAAGACACTAGAGTTAGCTGAAGCTGCAGATAGGTTTATGAGTGCTCATGGAAATTTGAAAAAGAAAACTACTCAAATGTTAGTCTAATGAATCGTTTGAAAGTGACAAGAGTAAAGAAAAAGCCAGTGATCTTAGTCATGTTAAATGTCATCAGTGTGGTAAAGTAGGTCATATAAAACCAAATTGTTATCACAATCCAGCAAATTTCAAGAAACACAGTCTAAACAAATCTTGTAAAACGGATAAAGTTCAATTTGTATTTGAAACGGAACTAAAACCCCAAACAGTAGTTACAGATGGTCAAGGATCTTTGTTTGATAAACCAGTCCAAGTAATGCTTGATACAGGTGCATCATCTGTTATAATCAATGATAGTTTGATTCCCTCTAATGTCAAACGAGGTAAATTGTGCAAAGTTTATGATTATTTGGGAGTTCCTCAATATTTCCCTAAAGTTAGATGTTATCTTAACTGTAAATTTTTTAAAGGTTGGGTGAGTGCTATCGCCGCACCAATCAAATTTACTGATGTGTTGTTGGGTCTAGTTCCTGGAGTTTCTGCCCCTGGTTTTTCTATTCCTGATTCTACTTTGCATTCCAATTTTCAGGATACAGATACAAAGGTAAGAGAAGTTACTGATATTTGTATGGCTAGGACTCGAGCTCAGTTTCTTAAGCAGAGACAACAAGCACAACCTTTGCAATCTTTCAATAATATTGATATTAATGTAAACAAGGATAGTTTGATTCATGAACAAGAAGTTTGCCCTTCACTTGTAACAGTTCGAGATAAGTTAACTAGTGGTGAAGAGATTGTTGTTAAGTCTAGGACAGTGAAATATGAGAAAATTAATGGTCTAGTATATAGAACATGTGTTAGAAGTAATGTAAAACATGAAGTTGGTAAGAAACAGTTAGTAATTCCTAAGAAATTTAGAACTAAAGTGTTAAACATTGCACATGAATCCATTTTAGCCGGACATTTTTCACATCGCAAAACTTCAGATAAAGTTTTCCAGAAATTCTTTTGGCCGGGTGCAAGTGCTGATATCATAAGGTATTGTAGATCATGTGTAACATGTCAGAAATTTGGTACGAGGGGTAGTGTTAAGAAAGTGCCTATGAAAGAGATGCCTATTGTGTCAGAACCTTTTTCTAGAATAGCAGTTGATCTCATTGGCCCCATATCTCCTACATCTGATAGAGGTCATAGATATATTTTAACAGTAATAGATTGTGCAACACGTTTTCCTGAAGCTATTCCTTTACGAAACATTGATACAATTACAGTTGCTGAGGGTTTAGTTGAAATATTTTGTCGAGTGGGTATTCTCGCGAGATCTTGACAGATCAGGGTTCTCAGTTCAAATCAGATTTAATGGCAGAAATTAATAGACTATTATCTATTAAAGCACTTTTTACTACTCCCTATCATGCTGCTTGTAATGGGAAAGTAGAACGATTAAATGGCGTCTTGAAAAGTATTCTTAAGAAGTTTGTGTAGATCATCCTAAAGAATGGGATCGATTTATACCTCCAGTTCTTTTGCCTATAGAGAAATCCCCATGATTCATTGAAGTTTTCACCATTTGAGTTATTGTATGGCCGCAATGTAAGAGGTCCTATATCAATTTTGTATGAACTATGGAGTAATGATGAAATTAATCCTGAACTTAGAACTAGTTATCAATATGTTCTTGATTTAAAATCTAAACTTGCAGAAACTGCTAAATTGGCTGTAGCTAATGCAAAATTGAGTAGTAAAAACTATAAAGAATTCTATGATATGAAAACAAAACAAAGAAAATTTAATGTGGGAGACGAAGTATTACTTTTATTACCGTCGAGTAGTAATAAGTTCATAATGCAGTGGCGTGGTCCTTATAAAGTAGATGAATGCCATGTTAATGGGGTCGATTATCTGATCAATATTAGTGGTAAATTGAAACTATTTCATGCTAACATGTTGAAGAAATTTTATCGTAGGGATGAGTATGTTAATCAGTATGTTAATCGGTGTGTTGAAGTTGTAGATAGTAATGTTGTTTCAGATCTTGAAGAAAATCCTGATGTTTGTGATTTAGTTTTCTTAGAAGTTTGTGCTAATTCTAATGTAAACATTAATCCGGATCTTAGTAAGGGTAAAGAGAAAGAGGTCATAGATTTAATTGCTGAATATCCTGATGTTTTTACTGATAAGCCAGGTATTGCAAAAGGAATTGAACATTCAGTTGCTAGTAAATAATATTCCTGTTAGACAAAAACCATATCCTGTACCACATCATTTACAGAAAGTATTTGAAGAGGAGATAGATAAACTTTTTGAAATGGGTATAATTGAAAAGTCTGTTTCACCTTATTGTTCACCTGTAGTCTTTGTAAGGAAAGATGATGGTAGTTGGAGGCTATGTGTAGATTTTCGTCGTTTAAATGATATTACGGTTTTTGATGCAGAACCCATGCCACATAGAGATGAAGCCTTACTGTACTTTACGGATAAAACCATTTTTTCAGAGTTAGATTTGTCCAAAGGTTATTGGCAAATTCCATTGAGTGAAGATTCCAAGCCTTATACAGCTATTGCGACACATCATGGTTTGATGCAGTTCAAAATGATGCCATTTGGGTTAAAAACAGCTAGTGCTACATTTATTAGGTTAATGAAATCCGTAGTGCAAGGATTAGACAATACAAGTTGTTACTTTGATAACATAATCATTCATAATTCAAACTGGGAAGAACATATTCGCGATTTAAGAAAATGTACTTGAAAGATTAAGAGAGTTTGATTAACTGCTGGTCCCAAGAAGTGCTTTATTGGCTATTCAGTTATCAAATACTTAGGTTACAATTGAGTAATAATTCATTGCAGCCATTAGAATCCAAAGTAACCTCCATTTGCAACATGCCTCTTCCTAACACCAAGAAACAGCTAAGATCATTCATTGGAACAGTAAATTTTACAGAAAATTTATTGAGAATTTGAGTTCAATACAAGCTCCATTAACAAAGTTACTTAAGAAGAACAGCCCTAATAAACTAGAATGGTCACCTGAACAGTTACATAGTTTTCAACAATTGAAGGAAAGGCTAGTGAATGTTTTTCCTATTCTCACTTTACCTGATTTTTCTAAAGTATTTTACCTGAGAACTGATGCCTCTAATGATGGTCTTGGATGTGTTCTCCTAGGAAGTTGGTGATATGAAAATGCAAATTGCTTATGACAGTCGTAAATTGCTAGACAGAGAGAAGAGATACTCTTCTGATAGAGAAGGAATGTCTATCCTTAGTTTGGGCCGTGAATAAGTTCAAGCAATATTTATTGGGCAAAGAGTTCATAGTTCAAACTGATCATCAACATTTGCTATATTTAAATAAGATGAAAATGCCAACGACCGTTTAATGAGGTGGGCTTTATTTTTACAAGGGTATACTTTTTCTGTTGAGTATATTAAGGGTAGTGAAAATGTTGGAGCTGATATGTTAAGTCGTTGTAAATAATTTGTAAAGATTGTTCAAAATTTTCTACGAAAATTTTATTCAATTGGGGAGTTATTGTAAGGGATAATCTTCTACAAATTATCAAACTACTTTGTTGGTAGTTATACTGTGTTGGTAGTTACCTTGTTTTGGTTAAGGGATTTTGTTTACTACGGAGCCGGTTATTTTCCAATGCCTCATTCTGGCCTGTGCTTTCATACCATGCATACCGTGAGTTCCAGGTGGAGTGTATTTTTGTTAAACTGATTATATATATAAATTTTTGGAAATGAAGTGTTAAACATTTTAGTGCTGTGAAGGGTTTATTGTGAATTAGTAATAATTTTTGTGGATGGAAATATCATTAGTTATAATTTAACATATATCTGATTTTTATAAAATTTCTATTCCAGCCATTTGTTTTTATGTGGTCTTAACTCTTGAGCTGAAGTAGCCGTGCTGGTTTCTTCAACTGTCGACTGTCGATAAATTACTTTGATCATCATTTCTTCGTGATCAGTACCATGTCGGAGTTTCCCCAGTTAACTAGCGACAACTGAAATTATTTATACTCCCAAGCCACTTACGTTTGCTCATCATCTTGTCCGCAATATCCTAGTTAATTAACGGCAGCTGAAGTTATTAATACCCAGGTTCTGTATCTTTGGTGTTGGTCGAGTATATCTTTACTCTGAAATTACATTAAAATTGTCTTTATATAAAGGTCTTGTTATTTGTGAATAATATTTATTATAATTTCTGACTTGTTTATTCTTTTGACCTCATTAGGATTGTGGTATTTCTACAGGTTATTTAAGATACATCTAAAGATACACTTAATCTATCATTGTATCTATCATAAATGGTTGCTTATTAAACGAACCGAGGGCCTTATTTCAAAAGCAATCCATTGACACTTATGCAATCGACTTCGTTGAATGGGTCGATGAAGGTAATTCAGTGAACATTGTCGGGGATTTTTGTTCTTTCTCAGAAGCAGATTTACAAGCTAGAAGGCAAGGTTTTAGAGACCATTTAGCGAATTCGGATTACAAGAGAATATGCTGAGGGTGTAGAAGATGTTTTAGCCGAGTTTGCGTACATAGTAGCACTCAAAGGAGACAAGTTAGGTTTAACGTATGTGTTAGAACACAAGATCCAGTTGGAAGACAAGACTAAGCATATTTTTTTTCCTTCATATAGGATTCCTTTTAAGATTAGAGAACAGGTAGAACAAGAAGTAAATAGGTGGGAAGATGAAGGCATTTTTAGGCCTAGTTCATCTCCCTTTAATTTTCCATTGCTTGCAGTCCCCAAGAAAGATGGCTCAGTCAGAGTTTGTGTAGACTTTAGGAAGTTAAATGAGAAAACCATTCCTGATCGCTAGCCTGTGGCGTGTTTGCCAGATTTGTTTCCTGAGATAGGAGGAAGACGGATCTATTCTTCAATTGATTTAATGCAGGGATACCTTCAAGTTCCGTTGTGTGGGGAGAGTCGAAAGTACACGGCCTTCTCTTTGCCGAAGGGTCATTTTGAATTTACGCGGATGCCGTTTGGTTTGACAGGCAGTCCAATGACTTTTACCAGATTGATGAATACGGTTTTGCATGGCATGTTAGGGAAGAAAGTCCATATCTACATGGATGATATCTTAGTTGCCACTGATTCAATAGAAGAGCATTTAGAAGTTCTTAGGGAAGTTTTTAGAAGACTTAGGTTAGCTGGTTTGAAGATAAAGTTAGCTAAGTGTAATTTTCTCAAGAAGCAGATAGTATATTTAGGACATGTCATTTCTAAAGAGGGTGTCAGAGTAAATGATGATGAGGTTAAGGCAATTGTGGAGTTTGCTACACCCAAGACTAAGAAGCAGGTTCGGTCATTTTTAGGCATGGCGGGATTTTTCCGTAGATTCGTGAAGGGTTTCTCCGTTATAGCGTCTCCTTTGACAGATATTCTAAGGGATGATGTGCAGTTTGTTTTGGGAGAGCGACAGCAAGTAGCATTTCAAACCATTAAAGATGTTTTAACAAATCCCCCTGTGGTGAAGTTTCCAGATTTAGAACGTCCATTCACCTTAGTTACGGACGCAAGCCAGGTCGGGATAGGCGCATGCCTTATGCAGAATTTCGATGGAAAACTCCACCCGATTGCATTTTACAGTAGGAAGTTTAAGACACGAGGTAGTAATGAGCACCTCATGTCGGTGGTCGATAAGGAGGCGTTTGCCGTGGTATCAGCCCTCCTACATTTTAAGGTATTGGTTATGGGTACCCAGGTAGAGGTTTTGACTGATCACAAGCCGTTGGTGGATCTTTTTAATAAACCGGATCTTTCACCCAAAAGAGCCCGATGGTATCTAACAATCAGGGATTTTGATGCTAAAATAAAGAATATAGAAGGTAGGCAGAATGTTGTAGCAGGTGCCCTTAGTAGAAGTTTTTTTGATGAGCAAGGTACGCATGTATGTTATGTATCGGGAGATAGCATTGACTGGGATACTAGTTTGGTAGAGAACAAGATGAAGATGAGACCTGAGAGGTGCAAAAGCATTTAGAGGAGAATTTGTTAGAGGATATAAGCTGCCTTTTGGGCTTCTGAATTAGAGGGTAATTTGTTAACTAGGAAGATTAGATATAGACTGAGAAATAGCGAAGATAAGGGCGATACGACGCAAATAGTTGTTCCCACGAGCCTGGTACCTACGGTGTTAGATATTGTCCACAGTAGGTCTAGCACTCCTCATCTAGGGATTGAGAAGACATATCAGAACGTATGAGGACAAATCTTTTGGAAGAATATGTCAAGAGATATAGAAGACTTAGTTAGAAGTTGTTCAGTTTGTAACGCATGTAAGCCACCTAGGGTCGTTTCATGTAAACTAGGTTCATTCCCGATTCCTACCAGACCCGCAGAAAGAGTCCACATGGACATCGAGTAATTTATGTGAATCTAATTATGGCCACAGACACCTGTTGGTGGTTGTTGACGAGTTAACTAGGTTCGTAGAAATTTTCCCGTTGAAGCATAAAACAGCAGAGGAAGTAGCGATAGCGTTCTTTAATGGGTATATTTGTTGTATTAATCACGGACAACGGTCGGGAATTCGTAAATAACACGATGCAATGTCTTGCAAATGTAGTAGGAATGAAGAAAGTTAATATTATTCCATATAGACCGGAAGCGAATGACCTGTGCGAACGAGCAAATAGAAAGGTTATTGAAGCTCTTTGAATGACCTTGGGAGGTAATGACCCAAATTGGGACCGCTATATTCCACAGGTCCAGCATAGTATAAATGCAATGTTTAGTGATACTACTGGAATGTCTCCCAATGAAGCGCTGTTTGGATACCCAGCGCGAGGCGCATTTGATCTATTGCCCATTCCGACAGGTGATGAGGTGGTAAAATCGCTGATTTCAACGGCGAAAGAGAGATATGCGCGCATTGCTAAGAATCTTGAGATGAAAACGCAACACATGGTAGATAGGAGTAATGCAAAGCCAGATAGAGTTAAAGTGGCTGTTGGAGATGGGGTTTATTTGAAGATAAATGTCAGGAATCAGCTGGACTATAAGCTGGGTCCTAAGTTTGAAGGTCCGTTCCGGGTTGTTGAAGCAAAGAAGGGAAATAGATTCGTTGTTCTGGATGAAAACACAGGTGTGTCTCGTTTGACACATATTTCTAAGATCAAAAAGACGGGTTAATGGATATTAGCATGGATGCATTCCTGGGTTGTATTGTTGTTATGATAATGGGTAGTTACGGGTTGTTTTTTTTTCCTTTCGGGTTTTAATGGGTTGTAAATGGGCATGACTTGTAGTTTGTTGTAATTCAGGAGGACGTTACTCCGTAGAGTTTTACGAATCTTTAATAGTTCGGGTTCTTTGTGATTTCTGATGTAAGCTGTAGTACTTAGTGTAAATTGTGTGCTACCGTAGAGTTTTGTAGATATATGAATTTGAGTTTTTTGTTTTTATGGGTCGCAACTGCGGTTAGGATTTCATCGTTCGCACTTGGCGATAGAAATGGGTTATTTGAGTTAATGGTTTGTTTTCTTATGATTTTGGGAATTGTGACATGGGGTAATTTCATACGAGATTTGACCCGTGTGTTATTATGTTATTATGTTACGATGTGTTTTGTCGTCTGACGCAATATTCTTTGAATATAGAGTTACAGAATCAGGGTTTGTTGTTTAGGATTTTATCTTTGGAGAGGTATTTAGTATATCGGACCGAACGGGTCTGATCTTTTTCGGGTTGGGATATGTCAGTTAGGATTTAGGAGAGGTTTAGGAAGGTTTTTGATAGAGATATCGAATTCAAGTGTTTGGATTTTTCAGTTCTCTTTTAAAATTAAGGGAGCTGTGCCATGAGTAATTGTAGTTGTTAGGATCGTAGGAGCGATTGCCATTATGTCAATTGGTGTTGTGCTGAAAATTAGTTGGGTATTGCGAAATATTCGCTAACCAGAGTAGAACCTTGATGTTTTTTACGAGATATGATACCTTTCAGATGTTTAGGATTGCCTTTCGTTATTCAGTGTATGCACAGGATTCTCGAGTACTTTTTTCTGTTGGATAGAATTTTTATGATTCGTTCCTTAGAGTTAGTGTACTTGATAGTGAGTTGACTGTGGAAATTCCGGCTACCAACTTGGAATTGCTTCACATTGAGAACATATGACCTTTGCACTAGTAGTCTTATTTGGTTCAGTAATAATATGGTATAGGGAATAGACGAGTTACTCTTTGATATGACTGTCGATATGACGGACTCACGCAAAATACCACTCCCTTGAAATGGAGAGGTTGAAATAGCTTCACCGTCCTCAACATATGAGAAAGCTGTCAACGTTACTTCTGCACTTTGTTCAGACGATCCAGGGTCTTGGAGAGATGTCGGGCAGGATGTCTTCATGTTGCCGTACTTTCGAGGAGACGTTGGGTTGGCGCAAAAAGGATTCACGAGCGCCACATTCAACATGGGCTTGTGCAGTTGCAAGCCATTCATCTTTGTCGGACCGCTGGGAGACGCAAAAATACATTCACCTTGGACTGGTGCAGTCGCAAGCCTGTCATCTTGGTTGGATCACCGTTGGCGTGCGCAGTCGCAGGCCTTTCAGTGTGAGGCAGTACCAGGAGTGAAATCGTCTAGATTAATGCGTTTCTTGAATAAACTGATTGTGCTATAATATCTGTTATAAGATATATATAAGATTTGCACCTAGAACTTTTGAGGTGGGGTCCACCTCAGGTGCGTGGACCGAGCAATCTGTAAGTGCTCGCGAAGGTGACCTTTGAAAAGTTGGGTCAGCTATTCGCAGGGTCCATTTCATTTTAGTATTTATCTTATCCGCTATCATTTTTTTTTCTTTGTTATTACACTTTCATTTCTCTACTGGACCACTTTCTCTGTTAGACCCCTTAGGCCTGTAACATTCTATTTTCCAACCAGGGTTGCGGCTTTGCTTGTGATAATAATAACAACAATAATAATATCTTGTTAAAAAGGATGGCTGCACCGTATGAA
>NC_089771.1:3754952-3764952 GCF_040412425.1 Macrobrachium rosenbergii
AAACTTGTGTCTTTTAATAAGACCATACATATATGGTAAAGTTGCACACTGAGAGGAAAACTGTTTGATTAGAGCATCATTTGATGTTTTAAGACACTTTTTAATTTCTTATTAAAGTTACTATTAACAGTCGCTAGGGGATTTTTCCGTAGTTCTGAGCAAGTTACATTATCTGACAAAAGATTCACATTTTTCTAACATAATCATCTTTATCCATTATCACCAGAACCTGGGATTTATCAGCCTTCGTAATATGCAGATCATTATCATTTTTTCAAGTCATTGTAACACTTGATAAAACGTCTAGGAACACTAGTTGGAACTGGTTTCGACAGGGCACCGTAAACAATTCCTTTACAAATATTAAGCTCATCACTAGACAGACTACATACAATTCCTTTCCAGATAATTAAAAGAGTTGGCAACATCTACGTAGTCAACATTTTCTTTAGAAAACGAAAAGCTTAATCCGTAACCTAGAGCACTTGAGACATCTTCCTGTAACGGTCTACTTGACAAATTTATCACAAACTCAGGGTTAGCATGATTATTCCAGTCACTGTTTTCGATCAAACCTTCTCAGCTTCCTATAACAATAATTCATAAGCGGATGTTTCAATCTACAGGAATGAGCATATGAAAACTGCGTCGTTTTTCACTCAAATTATAAAAAGCATCTTGAACATCTATTTTCGCCATTTCAATATATTTCTGCAAGATTAAGCGTTGGTAGTCATCAAAAGGTCGGTCAGCCAATTTAAGCAATCTTCGTAGAATGAACGATTTTGGCACTACTTGTTCCAGTAAGCAGTTCCTCAGGAATCTGTAACGAAGCTTCAGCTTGTGGGCCCTGATCAATGTAGAGCAGAAAGTCGTCACGATAGCCACCAAAGCAGGATAGTATACAGCAAAGTTGTAGAGTTCAAACGTGGCTTCCATATCAGCAACAAGTCACCAAACTGCACGTGACAAATATATACGTAGACAACCACATGAAAGGTGAAAATTAAAGACCAGGTACCAAGCGCTTTCGTGCATTACGTACACTTACTTCTTCGGGGTACAAAGTAAAATAAATATATAGAGACATAAACAAGAAAACTTCACAAAACAAAGATCAAAGCCACCAACAAGCAAACCATCATTACTGAATGTAATCACTAGTTTGAAGAAAACAAATTGTCACATACCAAACAAAAAAAAAAAAAAAAACTTTACAAATACTTAAGAACTGAAACTACAGTTAGAATAGGCTATTTCTAAAAGGTGACATTGTACTTCCCTACAATTTTATGAACAAGGTAACTATCTAATTTAAAAATACCCGAACTAATATTCGTAAGTTGATTGTTAAAATGCTTAATAAAGGCAGATTCAATTATATTTCTTTTAACAATGTGGTCACAAAAAATTGTCTCAGATGAATCTTTCCAGTCTATACAATGGTTAAAATCATTCATATGTACGAATAAAGCACTTGTCAAATGGCCTGTTCGAACTGCGTAACGATGCTGTTTTAGACGGTAATCTAGTTCTTTGCCAGTTTGACCAAGGTATTTATTACTACACCCAGCACAAGGAATCGTGTAAATACAGCCATTATTTTATTTTGGGAATTACGAACAATGATATTCTGAAGTGTCCCTGAATTTTTGTAAACAACATTTATCTTGAAAATTTTTAGTAATTTTTGAATGAAACAAAGATTTACGCTATATGGAAGTGTCAAATATTTTCTCTCACAAAAGACTCCCTATTGGTATTGGAATAAAAAACGTTTTTAGCTTTCTGTAAAGATTTGTCGATTAAAGACTTTGGGTATTTTAACATCATTCCTACGTCATAAATTTTACAAAATTCCGAGTCTAAGAATTCCGGGCTGCATATCCTTAATGCCCTTAAAAACATGCTACAAAAAACAGAGTTTTACATTATTTTTGGTGATCTGAATAATAGTGGACATAAGAACAGACGTTAGTAGGTTTCCTGTAAACATCAAACACAAAGCTTCTATCCCTTCTATGAACCAAAACGTCTAAAAACGGTAATGAACAATTATTTTCCTCTTCAACGGTGAATTTAATAGAAGGTGCCAAATGATTTACCTTGTCAAAAAACTGTTCAAATTTCCGCACATGGACCAAACACAGAATATGTCATCAACGTATCGAAACCAAAGAACCCCTTAGGCAAAATAGCAGGCACTATTTTTACTTCAAAAACTCCATATATAGGTTGCTAAGAACTGGGGAAAGGGGATTTCCCATAGCCATCCCAAACTTTTGAAGGTAATAATTTCCGTTAAAAACAAACTTGCAATCCTTAACACATAATTTTATCAATTCTAAAATTTTGTCAGACGCTAAAGGTAAATTGTGCCTTGTTAATTCGTCAGCTAAAAAGGCCGATAAATCGTCAACTGGGACATTGGTAAATAAAGAAGTTACATCAAAACTGAAAATTTTAAAGTCGTAATTTATGCGAGAATTACAAATTTTTTCAACAAAATCTGTATTATTCTTTATATGCGATTGGGATATGTTTCCGACAATAAGTGTGAGAATCCGAACCAACCATTTACACAGTTTATATGAAACGCTACCAACAGAACTGATTATTGGGCGGACAGGATTACCAAACTTGTGTGTTTTAATAAGACCATATATATACGGTAAAGTTGCACACTGAGAGGAAAACTGTTTGATTAGAGCATCATTTCCTTTTAAGACACTTTTTAATTTCTTATTAAAGTTACTATTAACAGTCGCTAGGGGATTTTTCCGTAGTTCTGAGTAAGTTACATTATCTGACAAAAGATTCACATTTTTCTAACATAATCATCTTTATCCATTATCACCAGAACCTGGGATTTATCAGCCTTCGTAATATGCAGATCATTATAATTTTTCAAGTCATTGTAACACTTGATAAAACGTCTAGGAACACTAGTTGGAACTGGTTTCGACAGGGCACCGTAAACAATTCCTTTACAAATATTAAGCTCATCACTAGACAGACTACATACAATTCCTTTCCAGATAATTAAAAGAGTTGGCAACATCTACGTAGTCAACATTTTCTTTAGAAAACGAAAAGCTTAATCCGTAACCTAGAGCACTTGAGACATCTTCCTGTAACGGTCTACTTGACAAATTTATCACAAACTCGGGGTTAGCATGATTATTCCAGTCACTGTTTTCGATCAAACCTTCTCAGCTTCCTATAACAATAATTCATAAGCGGATGTTTCCAATCTACAGGAATGAGCATATGAAAACTGCGTCGTTTTTCACTCAAATTATAAAAAGCATCTTGAATATCTATTTTCGTCATTTCAATATATTTCTGCAAGATTAAGCGTTGGTAGTCATCAAAAGGTCGGTCAGCCAATTTAAGCAATCTTCGTGGAATGAACGATTTTGGCACTACTTGTTCCAGTAAGCAGTTCCTCAGGAATCTGTAACGAAGCTTCAGCCAGTGGGCCCTGATCAATGTAGAGCAGAAAGTCGTCACGACAGACACCAAAGCAGGATAGTATACAGCAAAGTTGTAGAGTTCAAACGTGGCTTCCATATCAGCAACAAGTCACCAAACTGCACGTGACAAATATCTACGTAGACAACCACATGAAAGGTGAAAATTAAAGACCAGGTACCAAGCGCTTTCGTGTATTACGTACACTTCTTCGGGGTACAAAGTAAAATAAATATATAGGGACATAAACAAGAAAACTTCACAAAACAAAGATCAAAGCCACCAACAAGCAAACCATCATTACTGAATGTAATCACTAGTTTGAAGAAAACAAATTGTCACATGCCAAACAATCAAAAAAAAAAACTTTACAAATACTTAAGAACTGAAACTACAGTTAGAATAGGCTATTGCTAAAAGGTGACATTGTACTTCCCTACAATTTTATGAACAAGGTAACTATCTAATTTAAAAATACCCGAACTAATATTCATAAGTTGATTGTTAAAATGCTTAATAAAGGCAGATTCAATCATATTTCTTTTAACAATGTGGTTACAAAAAATTGTCTCAGATGAATTTTTCCAGTTTGTACAATGGTTAAAATCATTCATATGTACAAATAAAGCACTTGTCAATTGGCCTGTTCGAACTGCGTAACGATGCTGTTTTAGACGGTAACCTAGTTCTTTACCAGTTTGACCTAGGTATTTATTACTACACCCAGCACAAGGAATCGTGTAAATACAGCCATTATTTTGTTTTGGGGAATTACGAACAATGATATTCTGAAGTGTCCCTGAATTCTTGTAAACAACATTTATCTTGAAAATTTTTAGTAATTTTTGAATGAAACAAAGATTTACGCTATATGGAAGTGTCAAAATATTTTCTCTCACAAAAGGCTCCCTATTGTTATTGGAATAAAAAACGGTTTTAGCTTTCTTTAAAGATTTGTCGATTAAAAACTTTGGGTATTTTAACATCATTCCTACGTCATAAATTTTACAAAATTCCGAGTCTAAGAATTCCGGGCTGCATATCCTTAATGCCCTTAAAAACATGCTACAGAAAACTGAGAGTTTTACATTAACCTGGTGATCTGAATAATAGTGGACATAAGAACAGACGTTGGTAAGTTTCCTGTAAACATCAAACACAAAACTTCTATCCCTTCTATGAACCAAAACATCTAAAAACGGTAATGACCAATTATTTTCCTCTTCAACGGTGAATTTAATAGAAGGTACCAAATGATTTACATTGTCCAAAAAACTGTTCAAATTTTCGCACATGGGCCAAACACAGAATATGTCATCAGCGTATCGAAACCAAAGAACCCCCTTAAGCAAAATAGCAGGCAATATTTTTACTTCAAAAAACTCCATATATAGGTTGCTAAGAACTGGGGAAAGGGGATTTCCCATAGCCATCCCAAACTTTTGAAGGTAATAATTTCCGTTAAAAACAAACTTGCAATCTTTAACACATAATTTTATCAATTCTAAAATTTTGTCGGAAGCTAAAGGTAAATTGTGCCTTGTTAATTCGTCAGCTAAAAAGGCCAGTAAATCGTCAACTGGGACATTGGTAAATAAAGAAGTTACATCAAAACTGACCATTTTAAAGTCGTAATTTATGCGAGAATTACTAATTTTTTCAACAAAATCTGTATTATTCTTTATATGCAGAAATTATGACTCTAAAATGGTCAGTTTCGATGTAACTTCTTTATTTACCAATGTCCCAGTCTTTATTTACCAATCGCTCTCTCTCTCTCTCTCTCTCTCTCTCTCTCTCTCTCTCTCTCTCTCTCTCTCTCTCTCTCTCTCTCTTCTTCTGGAGCTTTCAGGGATTTCATCGATACCTTGCTGGAAGGAAAACGCAAACGAATACAGAGTAAAAATGGTTCTGTTTAAATCCTACAACAAAGGGGAAAATAAATATGAAACCGTAGGTTATAAGAATAATATTCAATATTAAGATTAAATGACAATAAATGAGCTTGGTATTATTTCATGATAACAAAAATGAATTGAAACAGGAATCATTTAATGTTTTCAACACTTTAGCTGTTAATGTAGATTTGCCTGAAATGTTTAAGACGGAAGAGAGGTTTAAAATTACAATTTCGTGAGAAAAGTTAAAATATGAATCAGGAAAACTATATAAAAAAGAAGTATTCTTTCTCTTTATGTCTGTATATATAGATTTATAAGTATATATATATATATATATATATATATATATATATATATATATATATATATATATATATATATATATATATATATATATATATATATATATATATATATATAGAGAGAGAGAGAGAGAGAGAGAGAGAGAGAGAGAGAGAGAGAGAGAGAGAGAGAGAGAGAGATAACAGTACTGTTATCAGTTCTAAATTACAAACAACTGCATAATAAGAGTCTTAAATGTGAA
Source organism: Macrobrachium rosenbergii (assembly GCF_040412425.1). Lineage (NCBI taxonomy): Eukaryota > Metazoa > Arthropoda > Malacostraca > Decapoda > Palaemonidae > Macrobrachium > Macrobrachium rosenbergii. The sequence continues at coordinate 3,760,872 of NC_089771.1, forward strand.
ATAATGATCCATCATTCTCTTTTACAGAGGTAACAGATGAATGTCATTTGCCTTCATTTGTCAACAGTGCAAACTTTATCATTTCATTCTCATTTGACATTCAGCAAATGTTCTGTGATTCAAGAAGTATTTATCATGAATAATTTAAAACATTAGTCAAAAGCTGGAAAATTGTTTACTATGACCTCAATTGATGATTTGCTGTATGGATGGTTGCTTGTTGATGAATAATTATCAGTTTCTTATTTAGTTAAATAACCTATTTTATTGCTCCCATATTGGATAATATATCTTTCGCTATCAAGGGAAAACTGCATACATAAAGTTGAAAAAGTGTTTTTCATAATTATCAAACGTTATTTACTGTCAAGTCTTATAGAGATATTTAAAAAGGAAAAGGATATAACTGGTTTTTCACTAAGTTAAATAGCCATTGTATTTCTATGTTGTTTTCATAAATAATTCTCAAGACTTACCCAATGCAGTTTAGGTACCCTGATTAATTTTGAAATTCTTCTCCATACTTATAATTTTATATTATAAATTTCCACGTAAGGAGTCAGTGCTAGCAGTTGACCTTACCTGGTGCACTGTAGGCATTACTAAAGGGTGTTTGCAGCGTCCCTTCGGCCCTTAGTTGCCCCTGCTCTTTGGTCTTTACTTTACCTCCTTTACCGTTTCCTTTCTTTTATCTTGCTATCCACTTTCTTTAACTATTAATTCTTAGTGCTTGTGGGATTTTTTCGGAGCTTTACATTTAGATCCTTGTTCTCATCTCCTCTATTTCCTGGATCTTTTTTGTCTTGCTGTCCAACCACTCCAACTCCCTCTTTTCACAGTCTTAAGCTCTGAATGGCTGAAAGTGACTCGTAGTGTTTGGCTTGACGCTGGAATAATATAAATTTTAAAGGTTAATTAGAATTACACTTTTTTTTTATAAAAATATTGAAACTCTCAGTTTGATTGTCTGAGATTTTGACAGAACTCTCAAGCGCTTTATTTAGTAGAACTGCAATACATTTTGCAAACTCCTCTCAACCTTCCTTTGATTACAAACAGAGAAATAAGAACCTTAGGGATAAGAAATACACCTTTCTCGATTGTCATCCAATCAAACGTTTCCGATTAGCAAATCACGCCCAAAAAAGGAAGACTCAAGGATTGAAACTCAGTGCAACAGAAGGCATTCAAACGGTCATTCACCATTGCAAATCAATACTAGAATTCTGGAGAGAGAACTTCTGAAGTTCAGGTATTTCCTGACTTCTCTCTACTGTGCGTTCAACCTGATGTGAGTTCTGTTTAATTGACTGGTGTGGTTAAGTTACGATGAGAATATTGACATTTAAATTAATCAGCAAATTTATTTCTTACTGACGAATATATGTATATATATATACATACATATATATATATATATATATATATATATATATATATATATATATATATATATATATATATATATATATATATATATATATATATATATGTATATATATGTATATATATATATATATATATATATATATATATATATATATATATATATATATATATATATATATATATATATATATATATATATATATATATATATATATATATATATATATATATATATATATATATATATATATATATATATATATATATATATATATATATATATATATATATATATATATATATATATATGTATGTATATATGCATGCATATATATATATATATATATATATATATATATATATATATATATATATGATTATTATCACTTTTGTACGTGATTCATTTATCACACATTACCACAGGTGAAAAATAAGAAACGGGGTGCAGGTCCTGACCGGTTTCGACTTTATTTCCAAGCCATTGACGAAGGACTGATACAGAGTGTGAGAAGTCACAAATATATATACTACAAGAACAGTACTGACGAACATACACAACCGTTAGAGGCTCCATATCCCCACTCCAGGCCGGTGTCGAGGTAGGAGTGGCCTTTAAAACTCATTTGGCTAAAAATCACAATAGACTCTCAGGGGACATTGCTGATAAACAGACCATACCCCACCTCAGATCCACACCTGACAGGTGTCATAGGGCGGAGTTTGGAAACTCATTAACATTACTACCCTCGTACTGTGTTTACAAATATGATAATCCTATTTTCATATATCTCTACTGCCTACCTTAAAGTTTAAACAATTTACAAATTTCTTTTGATATTAAAGGATCAAGTTTATACATCCCTTGACTGATATTCATATTATGGTTGTAACTTTCTTTTATGAAGCTGGATTCAATGATGTTCCTTTCCAGTGCATTATTAGAATATACAATCCTGTTTGCCCTTCCCAGTTGATAGCATGATTGTTCTCACTAACATGTACAAATATACCACTGTTCCCTTGTGCATATCTCACACATTTCTTATGTTGTTCAATTCTTGTTTCAGTGCTTTCCTGGTTTGGCTAATATAAAAGTTGTCACAAGACTTACACGGGATTTTATATACACACCTTTAATATTGTCTGGGAGTTCTTGATAAGTACATTTTTCATTGTTGTATTGTTCTTTAAATGCGACATTAACACCAAAATTCTTAAGAAGATGAGGGATATCTTTCATACTATTATTATAAGGCAGAACAAGCAAATTTTTGTGTTGTAAGGTTCTTTCTGGTTTTGAGACATAGTCTTTTTTTGCCGCTTCAAATGCACTGTTTAATACATTATCAGGATATTTCAATTTTGCCTGCATTCCTAATCTTATCTATTTCATCATCAATATATTCAGGGCTACATACCCGTAATGTTCTTAAAAACATAGATGAAAACACTGACTTTTTAACCTTATTGCTTTGTCCAGAATAGAAATGCACATAGGAAGAAATATTAGTGGGTTTTCTATACACACTATATTTAAACCCACTACTATTTCTTCGTATGAGGACATCCAGAAACGGTAAGCACCCATCATTTTCCATTTCCATCGTGAATTTAATTGATGGTACTAATTGATTTAACTTAGCAAAAAGTTTTTTACATCTTGGTTCCTGGCCATACACAAATTATGTCGTCAACATACCTAAACCATGTTACATTACGTGGGATTATGTTGTTTAATATCTTCTTTTCAAAAAATTCCATATATAAGTTACTTAACACTGGGGATAGAGGGTTTCCCATTGCCATACCAAAACTTTGTGAGTAAAATTTACCATTAAATTCAAATTTACAATCTTTTACACATAATTTAATCAGTTCAATTAAAGTACTTTTAGAAAATGGGATATCCAGCTGTGTGTTCTCTAACAATTCAGATAAAAACTCCATCAGATCATCTATTGGCACCTTTGTGAATAGTGATACAACATCAAAACTTACAAGCCTGGATTCACTATTAATCTCTACACTATTTAGTTTATTTATCAGGTCCACATTATTCTTGATATTTGCATTTGAGATGGTACCTACTAATGGGTTGAGAATATCTACTAAGTACTTCGCTAGCTTGTATGATGCGGAACCAACTGAACTGATAATTGGCCTGGCAGGAAAGTTTGCTTTGTGAGTTTTTATTGTACCATACATGTATGGTAGCGATGGAGAGGTCACACACAACTTCTTTATAAGGCTTTCGTTACCTTTAACAGGTTTTTCACTTTCTTATTGAAACCACTATTCACATTGTCTATCGGGTTCTTATTTAATTCTTTATATGTGTTATCATCACCTAAAAGATTTTGCATTTTTTCTATATATTCACTTTTATCTAAAATTACAAGGGCGCCTGATTTATCTGCTTTTGTCATGTGTATATTTTTATCTTTTTCAGTTCATTAATAGCAACCATAAATCTTTTGGGGACGTTTGTGGTGTCTGATTTTTTCATACTTCCATAAATCACTCCTTTAACCATGTTCACTTCTTCATTCGTTAAATCACTATATTTTTCCAAATTACACAGTCCTTTAGTTATTTCCACACTGTTCCTTCCGCCAGGAGATAAAGCAAAGTTTAAACCGTAGCCTAAGGCACTAGTTACATTTCTATCCAGCTGTTTGTTTGATAAGTTGAC
>NC_089771.1:3769952-3792452 GCF_040412425.1 Macrobrachium rosenbergii
CAAATTATGAATCTAACCACTTTTAATCCTACCATTTTCCTTCCCTGCTAACATTTCTGGACTAAAACCTTTTTCCACCAACATATCATCGTTCATTCTTTCAACATGCTCAGAGCATTTCATAGTTCTCTGATTCCTTCTCCCACGTATTTCCACATTACTTCTAAAAGAGAGAGAGAGAGAGAGAGAGAGAGAGAAGAGAGAGAGAGAGAGAGAGAGAGAGAGAGAGAGAGAGAGAGAAGGAATCTCATCACGTTTCCAGTTCAATAATGATGTCCATTTAAACTAAGTAATGAGCAGTTAAGTCTGTGTCTTTTCTTCTTCTATCTCTCCTCCAGTGAAAAGTTTCTCTCTCTCTCATTTCTCTCTCTCTCTCTCTCTCTCTCTCTCTCTCTCTCACTTCATATGCAAATTTCATTAAAATTGGATCCACGTGAGCTGACATCAGGAGAATAAGATTTAAATAAGAGAGAGAGAGAGAGAGAGAGAGAGAGAGAGAGAGAGAGAGAGAGAGAGAGATCTTCATATGCAAATTTCATTAAAATTGATCCACATGAGTTGACATCAGGAGACGAATAAAATTTAATATCTGAGAGAGAGAGAGAGAGAGAGAGAGAGAGAGAGAGAGAGAGAGAGAGAGAGAGAGAGAGAGATTAAACTCCATGGTGCAACGATCGGTAAGAATATACACGATCTTGTTTTCATATTCCCCATGGAACCTCAGTAACACTGCAGACAGCTTTTCCTTCTTAGAATAAAGCTCTTGTTAATTGTAAACTCAATAAATAAATTTCCCTGAGACTTGTAACGAAGACTTCTGAGTTTAACTATGAAAGGTAAGTCTAGTTTTCAACAAATGGGATGAATGATGCAGAAAATCTAATTTTTGCTGTTCTTGGTCAGGAAGACTCTGCCTATTAAATAATATTTGTAGATTCTAACTAAATCTAGCATAACCGTGGGCGCTACGAGAATTTGACTTTTACTGCAATTGAGGAAAAGGTGTGGGTGGGGGGAGGCCATATTGCCCAGCAACAGAACTGTTGCACATGCATTCAACAGCAGCGCTTGCTCATAACTAAAACATCGGCGGCGGCGGGGACGTTTCTGACCAATTACTTCTCCAGTTAAGAAATCTGCGGTTAGTTTACGGCCCTGAAAAAGCGGGTAGTGAGAGCCTTTAGCCACTGAGTGCCTTATTAGTTCCTGTAAAAGAAAACTATTGTGCCGGCTTTGTCTGTCCGTCCGCACTTTTTTTCTGTCCTCCCTCAGATCTTAAAAACTACTGAGGCTAGAGGGCTCCAAATTGGAATGGTGATCATCCACCCTCCAATCATCAAACATACCAAATTGCAGCCCTCTAACCTCAATAGTTTTTAATTTTATTTAAGGTTAAGGTTGCCCATAATTGCGCATCTGCGCACGATATAGGCCAGGCCACCAGCAGGCAGTGGTTAAAGTTTCATGGGCCGCGGCTCATACAGTATTCTACCGAGACCACAGAAAGATAGATCTATTATCGGTGGCTTTGATTATATGCTGCTTGTACAGGAATTGAGTGCGCCGAATAAACTTCGGCGCATTTTTTACTTGTTTTTAGTTTGGATTTAGTGGCATTTAGCGGGTTCTTGTGCAAAGGAGGAAGGGCTATTAAGTGATATCTATCTACTGGTGTTTTCGTGGGAGATTCTGCCTGATTTGTGTTGCAAGGGGCTCTGAGGCTAAGTGAAAGAGTGCGGTTTATTTCCACGGGAGAAAACGACAACTATCTTCAGGCATTCGAAGTCAAATATACTAAAATGGAAGGGAATTAATCATTAGTTAATTTTTTACTGGAACACGTTCTCATTAACCTTTACAGTTTGTTTATATTCTAACCTGCCTGAACTATGGTATTCGTTATGTCAATATATACGTGCTATATTAATAATACATATATACAAACATATATCTATGTACAGTATATATCTATATATATATATATATATATATATATATATATATATATATATATATATATATATATATATATACATACATACATACATAAGGTGAATGCAGGCAGGTAATTAGGAAACAATAACCTTAAATTCCTTCCTATCCTAGAGAATTATTTTCCCCATAAGAATATATAATTGAAATTATTATGTTAAAAAAGATAAAAAGAATAAAAGTGCTTAAGAATTATTTAACTTTTAACAATTCACCCTTATATCTAAAGCCTTCCTCATGCTTCAGTGCCTCAATTAAACTAGAAATATTTCAGGTAAAATACAAAGCACATATAAATACCTTTTATTGTTTTGTCTTCGTGGAGACGAGTGACGCCTGGGATTCTTACCCTGCCACAGGGATATTTTGTCAGACTTCCCTCAGGGAAAGTCGTCAAGAGTTTGTTGTTTTGGGGACTTTTTGGGGAGGTTTAGGGGAAAATTTATGTTCTTCGGTATTCATATTATAGAACTGTTTTACTTGCTAGGCTGCATGACCAGTTGGAATGGATAGGGATAGTTAAGGGATATGTTTGTAAAGGAAACAAGAGAAGAGAGAGTACATATATATATATATATATATATATATATATATATATATATATATATATATATATATATATATATATATATATATATATATATATATATATATATGTATATATATATATATATATATATATATATATATATATATATATATATATATATATATATATATATATATATATATATATATATATATATATATATATATATATATATATATATATATATATATATATATATATATATATATATATATATATATATATATATATATATATATATATATATATATATATATATGTATATATATATATATGTATATATATATATATATATATATATATTATATATATATATATATATATATATATATATATATATATATATATATATATATATATATATATATATATATATATATATATATATATATATATATATATATATATATATATATATATACATATGAAGATAAGAAGGCCCATAAAACACTATTTGAACGTTGCAACCATATATTTCGGGCACTAGCTTCTGTGCCCCTGGTCACTGGAAAAATATGGACATATGAAATGTTACAAGGGTATATATAGAAAGCATATATAAGTGTGGCATTAAGTCTCAGATGGTATGCAGGTGACCGTATCCTAAGAAGGAGGAGAGTAAACGGTTCCCTAGTGGTTTTCGGCTCATTAACTTCCGTTTGGCGTCGATTCTGGTGGTCTTGTGCCCTGGAACACCTTCTTCACTAGCGGTCTGAGGATTAAAGCGTCGATGTCGTCCGATTTCCAATATCCTCCTGACAAGTTCATATTGTTGTTTTGATTGATGATAGCAGATTCCAGCATCTTTCTTTTGTACGGACAGCTACTTTTGAAAACCAGCTCCGCCCCACTCCAGTTTATGATATGGCCTATTTTTCTGATATGTAGGAAAATCCCCGAACTCTCTTTTGTGCTCTGTTATTCTTTGCGAGAGCAATCTACCTGTCTCCCCCACGTAAATGTCATTACAATTGCTATACGGTTTCTTGTAAACTCCGGCTTCTTCCCCTTTGTTATTTAAGTATATGTTAATGAGCGAACTCCCAATGGATTTGGGATTATGGAAAATGAAGGGATTGTTAGACCTGAGTTGTTCGGTGGTTTTTTGGATGTTTTCGTCGTACGAAAGCCTTATTTTGTTGTTGAAATCTATTTGTCTGTTGTGAGTGGGACCTCTATAGTATATTTTATTCGCATTGTTAATAGCCCTCGGATGTAGAAGAAAAGAAAGCAAGTGAAACCTTCCTCCGGACTATACTACAAATATTGGCTTATTCTCTCTCTCTCTCTCTCTCTCTCTCTCTCTCTCTCTCTCTCAGATTCTCTCTCATAACAGATTCCATAACAGAAACCGTAGTGCTATAATAGGCCTATGTTCGTCTGTCGTCTTTGTCGTTTCCCAACATGTGATTTAGGAAGGCCTATATTGTTATTTCAGGATATCTATAATACGAGAGAGAGAGGAATAGAGGTTAAAGAAATCTCTCTCTCTCTCTCCAGTCACAGCATTCTCGTTCGATTTGTTTTATTTCCGCCAATTTTAAATCGTTCAATTTCCACTCCAAAGGAGGTTCAGGATTCTCTCTCTCTCTCTCTCTCTCTCTCTCTCTCTCTCTCTCTCTCTCTCATGAAAACCAGTCAGTTAATCAGTTTATGCAATGTTCAGTCGTAATAGGTCCAGATTTTTGTCCCAAGATTCAGGTCTTAGCCAATTTAAATCTACTTCTTTTATTCTTGATCTTTCCACATCCCCCGCCCCACCACCAGCGACCCTCAACAGTTTACTAACGAGTTTGGTACATGAGAAACAAGCGGGTATTTTTTTTTTCATAGACTGAGATGGCCTTATGCCAGCACGGCTTCTTAGCCTTCCCCGTACACATCATTTGAGGACATGAACGTCAAAATCCTGTTGAAATTAGAAAATAATTTCTACTCTAATCATTAACAATTATAACAAATTTAACGATTTTGACCCTTTACTCAGTGTCGTTATTATTATTATTATTATTATTATTATTATTATTATTATTATTATTATTATTATTATTAATGACGCTATTTCAGTCTGCTTTTTTTCTGTGAAATCCTTCGATATTTTATTTCTTACTTTCGTTGTTTAGATGTTTATGGAGAGAGAGAGAGAGAGAGAGAGAGAGAGAGAGAGAGAGATCGTCCAGTGTCCAGAGAAAGCGGTTAGTGGAAATGCTATGCACATGACAACTGCGTTCGTAAGTAAGACTTCGATCCTGACTTCAACTTAACTGAGGTAGTGATCCTTGGACTCGTTGCAAGTGCAAGTCCTTACCTTACCTTACAGACCTTACAGTTCGTTCGGGTTGCCCCAGGGGTCCCTCAGTGTGAGGCACCTCTGATGTCTACCAGAGAATTGCTAATGCATCTTCCTGTATATTTTGCATCTTCCAGTCTTGGATGGTCTGGGATGCATCTTAGATATTTGTCGAGCTTATTCTTAAACACATCTACGCTCACTCCTGATATGTTTCTCAGATGAGCTGGTAGCGCATTGAATAGACGCTGCATTATCGATGCTGGTGCGTGTGGATTAATGTCCTGTGTGCTTTCCTTAGTTTTCCTGGTATAGTTTTGGGCACTATTAATCTACCTCTGCTTGCTCTTTCTGATATTTTTAGCTCCATGATGTTTTCAGTAATTCCTTCTATCTGTTTCCATGCCTGAATAATCATGTAGCGTTCTCTTCACGTGCACTAAACTGAAGTCCGAACGACGACACTAAACTAAGTATTGCCTTTTGTCATGGTTTGTAGTCTACATTTGAGGTCGAACGTTTTCTATGAGAATAATCATAAACTCTACGGTACACGTACTCCACGTTTAACCAACAACTCAACTGTTGGTGAGATCGCTGTTTGGATACTTTCGGTTGTGAAGACACATTTCTTCTGTATATCTATAAATCGTTGTACTATATTCATCCACTGACCAATGGTCCCATGGCATGTAAACATAAGAAGCGCTCGCAGGACATGCGAAAGGGAAGTTCGAAGACAGGGAGCTTTCGTTTATTTTTCAGGACATGGGGGGCCTGATGAGTAAAGCTTTAAGCAAGGGCTTCTGCTTGAATGTTTACAGAAATTGCTTCGCTTCAGTGAATAAAACAAAGCAAATGCTTTTGCTAGTAGCATATGCTTACAGCTGATTCTGAAGTTCAACAAATGCTAAGAAATTATCAGTAATTGCTTCACTCACTGTGAATAAAACCCAGCAAATGACGTTTATGCTTCAAAGCAATTGCTTGAAAAAGTTCAAGGCAGCTCACGAGGTGCTTGAAACTGAAGCCAACCTCACACGGTGGCAGATTTTCTTTAAATTAGTAAAAGGAAAACTCATCAAAATTTATATATATATATATATATATATATATATATATATATATATATATATATATATATATATATATATAATATATATATATATATATATATATATATATATATATATATATATATATATATATATATATATATATATATATACATACATACATATATACATACATATATACATACATACATACGTATATATAAACTTTCATTTATTATGCCGGCGCAGTAACTTCAACAAAATACGAACTTCTCTCGAGAAAAATTTGCTAAAACCACAAAAATACGAAATATCTGAAATCATTAACGCCACCAGAGTTGATTACAAGCGTTTCTCCTAATGGAATTCTCCTGTCCGCGAGATGTTAACGAATTTTGGTCATTAGGGACAATGCACAATGCAGTCTCATTGACCGGACGAAAATGACTTTAGGGAATGTCTCTGAGATTAATGCTTTCACTCGTGACAGAACAGGCTGGAAAATATAATGTTCGGATGAAGACCTCAGTCACTTTAGGTTTAGCCAAGTTTTAGCTGTGGTCTGGGTTTGCTGTGTAGCGTCAGTGTATATTATAAACGTGTAATCCTGATTATTTGCTTATTATGTGAATTTTAATACTGAATAAGGTAAAAAATATAAAGCTTTACTATATACTGTGAACTTTGGACCATATATTTGTATAAATTGTAATTTAAAATGGTTTATTTTTTTCATTTACGTTCAGAACTCAGAAGGTCAAACAGATACAATTGTAAGGTGAGCTTCAACCGGAAGGGGAAAACGTTTACATGAAAGTAATTTTTGCGTGTTATTGTAAAATAAAAATTCAGAAGATAATTGGCCATAATATATAAAATGAATAAAATTTAGGCAAACAGTGTTCGAAGGCCAAGGACAATCTCCCATTCACGAGGATATCGAATAAGATAACAAAAAATACACTAACTGGGAACTATAAACATACAATAAATAAAAGAACTATTGCATAAAATAATTGATTTTATAAAGTAAAATGAATGAAATATGGAATGCTGAAGAAAAATAATAATTGTTCATACGATCTTGTTCTCATTCAGTAACTTCTGAATTGGTTGGTGGTCTGAAACCTTCCTTGAGGAAAAACTTCGTTCTTAGAAGACAGTCTCTGTTTAGATTCCACCCAGGTAGGTCAGGTGCAGCTCCATTAACCGAAAATGCTTTGTGTTAAGTATGTAATTAAGATGATTACTTAGAAAAGTCACAATTCAAGACATAAAAATATCTACCTTCTATACAAACACCACTTGTGGTGTCTAAATTTAAATTATTTATTAAATACTAAATTTAATGTCACTATTTAAATTTACAAACACTCTTTAATACATACCAAATGCAAATGAATACACTACACACTGTTACATATAAACACAGCGGATGCATTAATACAGTTACTAAGTCTGCCAGAAGAAAGTCAGTTTCAAGTGACCTAACATCACTACTGAATAGGAGAAATCCATAATTCAAAAGCATTTCTACCGAATTTCCCGATTATCAGTAATTCGTCAAAACCTCCTTAATGTAAGTTTTACCTCGACTATTGAACGTTAATTCAAAAGAACCACTATCCTCTTTCGGCCAAGAGCACTTGATATTAAAACCGTTGATTCAAGAGGATACAAATGCTTCTTTTTATATCACCTTCGTGGATTCTTGAGTCTCGTTCACGTTTGCTAAAATCGCATCTCTCTTGTACCTATTTTAAAATCCCTTTGAATGAATGCCAGTCTCTTTCCTCACCAGATGCAAGGACTTTAAGATTAATTTGACCTTAATAATTTCTCTCTCTCTCTCTCTCTCTCTCTCTCTCTCTCTCTCTCTCTCTCTCTCTCTCTCTCTATTTAAAAACGCTAATGAACTTTGAGTTAGCTTATTACCAAAAAACCAGCAAGTATTTTGACAACTAATTATCTCTCTCTCTCTCTCTCTCTCTCTCTCTCTCTCTCTCTCTCTCGCCATAAATTGTGTGTCGAAAGAGCCAAATGCTAATAATATATCATAATTTTTACCTCAATCACGTTCTCCCGATTTATAGTGGTTACATAGTTTTCAGGGTTACATCATGCAGATCAGCTTTAAGATCTGAAGTCTGAAGGCAAATGAGAGAGAGAGAGAGAGAGAGAGAGAGAGAGGGAGAGAGAGAGAGAGAGAGAGAGAGAGAGAGAGAGAGAGAGAGAGAGAATTAGTTTATTAAAATACTTGCCATTTTTTTTTATAATATGAAGGCTTAAAGTTCAATAGGAGAGAGAGAGAAATAACTGGCCGAAACACTTAAATTTTTTTTTAATAGACAGCTCAGAGCCCAACATCCTCATAAAATTAAGAATGAATATTGTAGTTACGAATCATTATGGTGGAAATGAAGCATATACCCTAGTCTGGCATTTATGAACAATGTGATTATTAGCTAGACCACTCATATTTCGCAGCTATCAGCGCGTAATGCCGTGAATTCCGAAGTTCATAGTTTCCCCATGAGCTATTGCCAAAGTTTTCTCATTCAGGCTCCGTGAAAAATTCAGATTTTTTTTTATCCTGATAACTTTGGGTATTAAAGTAACGAAGTATGTGAAAACAATTTTAGCTTTTAGCATGGAAAAAAAATTATGATATCTTTTCGCTGCTAGTTTTGAGAAATGAGTAAGAACCTGGTTTACGTTTTTGATTAATGGAGGTGTTTTTACGATCAGTTTGATATTGTGATAAAAAAGGTGGCATTGTAGTGGAAGGTTTTTATGATATACAGAATATATCACTTGCACAATTAGATGGTTGAATGTTGAACGCATTTCAAGTGTTATTTAGTTTTGGAACATTATCATTAAGCTTTTCTGAAGAGAATTTTAAGTCTCTTATTCCCTGTTCCCTAATTATTTATCTCCTTTTCCTATAACTCTCTCTCTCTCTCTCTCTCTCTCTCTCTCTCTCTCTCTCTCTCTCTCTGCAGGCTGATTTCCTTTGAAGCCCTCTTGGGTTTATAGTCAGTTGATTCTGTCCATAAGAGTTTTCAACTGAAAATTTTAAGAAAAAAATGAAAGAGGGAAAGACGGTATATATATAAAAAAAAAAAAATTCGGATAAGTGGGTCCCTGACCTTTACTGGTACAGAATAAACACCAAAATCGAATCGCTGGCCATTGACAGTCTTGCCCCGAGACAATAAAAATCAGTCTGTGTATATTGAGGGTATTAAATATCGTCTTCACCAACATAAACACGATATATTTAACATATTAACTAACGTTTTTACTAACACAAATCAGATTAAACTCGATCGATATTAAATTTACTGATGTAAATTGAAAAGAACGACATTAAAACATATCCGGGTCAGTGGGGAGGCGAAGGCCAATTAACACTTCTCTTTGATCTCACCGAAGCTCTTAACCTCCAGCTTTTGGGGAAGTTTTGGCTTCGATCGAGGCTTCATCAATATACGATTGCTGAAATTATGTAGACCTGTTTATAGTTTAGAAGTGTTACAGAACGAGGCTTAGTAATTAAACCTCTAGGATATTGCAAATAGATGGGTGGTATAATTTAGAAATTATTGGTTAAATTTGGTTTTATATTTCATTTATAAGTACGGTTTCGGCCATTATATTTGAAAGTGAATTAGAGTTTAATAAAGAATTGTCCATACAGAATGTTTTAATGATAAGAGGGATGACAATCAGTCTTAAACATGTTTATCAATTATATTCATAAAGTAGATTTCAAGGCTTTTTTGTACTGTATGTCAAGGGATTAATATTATGAATTTGAATAAAAAAAAATTCTCCGAATGAGAACCCCACTTGAGTACATTATTTTAAAAGTATGGTATTTTTTATATATACCGTCTGTTAGTTTCATACACACACACACACACACAAACCCTTCTGAAATCAGAGGACTTACCTACATAACAGGAAGTCAATCTGCCATGATCTTGCCCGTCTCGGTTGCACTCACCCTTAAGCTGCACTGACATGGAACCAAAAGGAAGAATGAAATGAAAAGACTAATTATTGATGATAACCTTTATAACAAAGCTAACACTAATGTTATAATGAACTAAATTATGATTTACCTAAGCAAATAGTCATAGACAACATTACTATAGAAGTAATGATAACATTTCAGCACAAAATTCATATGTATGACAAATGATCTTTTGGGAAAGAAAACAATTGATCTCTGTTGCTGTGACGTTTTTGTAGGCTGTGACCTCAAAGAATATGAGTCAAGATGGCCTACAAGGTGGGGTTAAGTTTAACATGACTTTTGTAGCTTGCTGTATTTGGTAGATAAGTAAAAACATCTGAATACCTTTACAAAGTCATTATGTCTACGAAAGTAAAAGCGAAAATCATGAATTAATAAGTAAAATCCAAAGAAAAATAAATACATAAGAGAATGACGGATAAGGAATATCTTACATTGCCTGGCAGTGTTGTGTATTAAGTGCATCCAGGTAAGCCAGGTGACTGGTCGGTTAATGATGCATAGCTGACCTCAGGTAACCTTACCCAACCTTCCTTTGACTTAAGTAAGCAGGGTCATATGTAGGTGTTGTCTGCATTCTTGGGTTATATGGTGTTTTTGGTCACTTATGCATGTGTGAACTTTTTATATTCACAAGTATTAAGCAACAAATATCACTTAATATTGGATTTACTATACTTTGGAAGAAACTTTCTCAGTTTATTATTATTATTATTATTATTATTATTATTATTATTATTATTATTATTATTATTATTATTATAAGACGAATGAACCTATATAACATATCTTTTATATACTTCTGCTGGTATACAACCAAAATACAACTGTAATACTATGCATCAACAGGAGCTTACATACAACATATGCAAATGTGCTTACACGAAAGTGCATGTATACGTATATATATCACGGTTTGAGACTTACATAAATATTCACACAAAAAAGTATTAATTTATTAAATAGTCAAGACAAAAATGTAAGTTAAATTTTGCTCTTTCAAAAGAGAAAAACAAAGAAAGGAGGGGAAATAAATTCTGACAACCTTAGGGAAACGCTTACTCTGGTCAGGCTCCGAGGGCAATAGACGTCCTCATTCATTGCAGTCGAATCCCCAGGCGAATCCTTTGCCTAGGTCTGGAGGCCATACTTTTCTTCTTGGGTGTAAATGCGAGTTAAGGGGAAACTTAATTCTTTGGCTTTTTGCTTAAAAGAGGATATACATACAGGATTGCTAAAATTATTAGAAGATGTAACATGTTATTGATGGCAAATAATTGAGTACTTTCTATGGAATCAGAATAAAAGTTCGTTATGTTACTGACAGAACTCTTTAGCTTTCATCAATTAGCAGATTATCTTATACACAGATTAAAAATTTGTATGATTTAAGACACGTAAAAGTTGGTATAACTGAATTTTCAGAGACCACGAATGTAAACATTATGATTTCATGCATTTTATTCCGATCAGGCATTAAAGGTTGGGAGATACCGTTAATAAAAAACATTCCAGTAATAATGCAATTACCAAACGGTTTCGTGTTGATATATTCTTCAGGTTTGCTGAAAAAAACAAGAAATTTGAGACTCCAGGAAATGTCATGTTTAAATCTAGCGGGTGTTTGTGACCAGAATCGCCAACCGTAAAGTCTTAGAGATGACACTGAAAAGGTGTGAAATATCTCCACAGATGTTAACCATCTATATGAGATATCATACCTGCAAGTAAGATCATTCTTCTCTGTTCGTATAAACATAATACCTCATTTTCCCACAACAGAGAAATGTTCTAAACATAAAGTCTGGTGGTAATTGTAACTCCTAGATAACCCATTCTCTTCTAACAGAGGAATTGAGTGATTAATGTACTTTACATTGTCATTATCTAGATTAAAATCAAATATGCAAAAAATATCCCTCTTTTTCACTGGCTACTTCAAAACAGACCATTTCTTGTAAAATTGATGCTTCAAGTAGAAATAGCCTGAAATAAAAAAAAAATAAAAAATGTTTTCAACAGTTCGTTCTGGAAAAGTAGAATTGTTGGCCTTTGGGAAGGAGGATGTAGTATTGCCAACTCAACAGTAATCTGTCTTATATAAAAAAATAAGGACAAATAATTAATTAAGCTCCACCGGAATCAAAGAAGGAAAAGTTGTAAATTACATGAATATCATACAAGGTTTCAAACAAATGCCAATCATGTTACACATTAACCGAAATTCAATTAATTTAAACTTGTCAAAAGCTGGCATTCCTGAAACTTCAAGTGGCCACCTAGTGTAAACCCTGGTAATCCTTGAAGTCTTATCCTGGTCAAATTGACAAGTTTGGAGATATTTTTAAGAGAAAAACAAACCTAATAATTAAGATACATTTAATGTACTGTTCGTATTTCTAAAAAAACACAAAAAATCACGAGAAATTGGAAACTAGTGGGAGTGTCATATTTTTTCCGGTGAGTAGTTTGCAATCAGGATAGCCAACCTCAAATCTTAGTGATTACAATGAAATAACATGAAATAACACTAAGCGGATTTTATCATGAATACAAAGTATAGAAGAATAAACTTTAAGTAATTTCTCAAAGTTTACATTGAGATGAAGACCCAGTTTTCTGTACCAAAGAAAAAGCGATATATAAATTGTTTGTTGACAATTCTGACTCTTGCTTGGAGACAATGCTCACTCAGTGGCCAATCCAGTCAGAAATACAAACCCCACGACATTTTGACAGTAGGGAAACTGAGTAATAAGTAAACCGTATGCCATGTTTATCATCAATAAAACGTACCAGTTGGAATATAAATTTCCTCTGTTTCAGCTGTTGCCACCAAGCAGATTATTATTATTGTGCAACAAATCATTCTTTATGACAATTCTGTTGGTCACTCTGGATGCGCGCGCACCTACAGTCAGGTGATTTTATGTAGTGCCAGAGCTTAAGTCACGAATATCCATGGAAATCTCATAATTTTATTAAGAATGCGTATCAATTAGGCATGAAAATCTGATCAATACAATTATTTAGCAATTGTAGTCATTTTAATAACAAATAGGCAAATTTACTCTGCCTTCCTATAGAAAAAGATAATAGGTTTTTGTTTGAAGTGCTTTTTCGACCGATTTTCCAAAGGGTGTCGAGAGATGGCGTTAGTAGTAGCGTTTTCAGATAAAATAAATGGATCAAATGAGTGTTGGGCAATGAATCCAGACATCGCGCGGTCGCCGGCGACAATTAGAACAACGGCACCATTGTTTGAATCGAAAACTATGCCTTTACGGTAGTTAGTTCCTGGACTAGCGGTTGATAGTTCTTTATGCAAAGCATTTTTATTCATCAGTTTAAGTTTTATGAAATGCTATGCTTATATAAATACAATCAGTGTTATATATAAATCATTTATAGCGCATATATGGCGAGTGTTACCTTAATGTTTATCATTTTATTGATTTTGTAGTGTTTCACTATGAACAATAATAATAATAATAATAATAATAATAATAATAATAATGAAAGGAAGCATGAACGTATTCTTTACTATTAAGCACTGATTTTCAATTGCTTTGACGTTGCCATATTGTGGGCGTTTATGCTTTCAAGATGTAATTGATTATTGACTAGAAATCTTTGATAGACATTTTCATATTGAAATACAATCATTTGAGGAAACGGTAATATAGGAGAGGGTCGAAAAGTTACCTTTACTTCCCATACATACATATATATAAGGATTAGAGATAAGACGGGGTACCCACAGACTAGACGACAGCAGGGGGTTCCACGATTCCCTTTCATTTTGCGCAAAGTTGCGATACCAGGAAAAGGAGTATTCCTTTCTGGTGGGAAGCAAGGATTATTATAAATCCGTAAGTAAGCCTCCGGTCTCAAAATAACCGAATTGCAACGAAAAATTTACACTAAAGAACACCCAAGCGGATCATAAGACTAATTAAACCCTGGTTTCAGAATAACTATATTTTACAATGAAGGTTCCGTTCTCAAAATAGACTTCATGAGAAATCTCATTTTTACAAGTTCAATGAAAAGTTATATAAATAACCTTTCCATGAGCTTTCGAAACCTTAAAATGGGATGAATTTCCAGTCTGTTATACATTTCCTACGACACTAAGTTAGGTGAAGGGTGACAAAATTATAGAGGAACAGTTGCAATAACTGGAATTTTTAGCAGATATCAAGTTTATTATTTCTGACCGGTCTTACGTTTTTCTTGTTTTTTTTTTTTTATTGGTCTTCAAAACGATTAAAAGGAATCTTTAATCTACTTTTGATAATGCAAATATTTACTCCATGATATTAAAGCTTGTTTGTCCCCTTAATATAATGGCGTATTCACTGCAACAACTTTAGGTTTGTGAATAAAAACCTGTCTTAATATACAAGTGAAATCATATAGGAATTATTTCTTGATAATCATTATGAAATTGTTATTCACACTTTCATACAATAAGATCACGAATTCTGTATTTATTGCACTACCGAAAATTCTTTCAAATCTCTCTCTCTCTCTCTCTCTCTCCACCAGGAAGGCTGTCAAATGATATTCATGGATTCCACCTAAACCACATAACTGAGGGCTGGAACGACGGAAGGCTATCTATTGCCCGGGCAAAGATTATGGACGCAGGCAGAGGCACAGCAACAGCACCACCACTGGCCTTTAACTCAAACGTGGCTCAGAAACTTTTGTGGGTTTTATGTGGCCAATTACTTTGGCCATGAGGAGTACTGCGGTTTTTTGGGGTCTTCAAAAAAGAGAGAGGAAGTGGTTGGTCAAAGGCAGCTTGGTTTAATTCTGTTTATATTGGCCTTAAGTCTGTGGAATGACTGGAAGAAGTGATAGCTATTGTTTATATGTTTGTTTGGATATTTAGCTATCATGTCGTAACACGTGTTTATTTTGTGATAAGCAAACTTCTTTATATACAATCAGAGCAACGATCATATATCATGTTAGCTTATATATATATATATATATATATATATATATATATATATATATATATATATATATATATATATATATATATATATATATATATATATATATATATATATATATATATATATATATATATATATATATATATATATATATATATATATGTGTGTGTGTGTGTGTGTGTGTGTGTGTGTGTGTGTGTTTTGAGTGTGTAACAAAATATGTGATGTACAATCAGGAGAGAGAGAGAGAGAGAGAGAGAGAGAGAGACTTTTATAACCCACATTCCTGGAAACATTCGTTTAATACCAAACAGATTACCATAATTGTTCCCATGAAATATTCATAGTTCCAATCTTGGTTCCATTCACCATGAAACATTATTGATATCCCATACCTAGCAAAACAATTCACATTGATTCGTCGCCTTATTTGAATGATGATTTATGGGCATAATAATGCTGGCACGGGTATTTCAAATAACGTTGTTGCCAGGAATCTCATAATCACTATTACATTACGAGAATTTCACTGAACCGTAATTCATACGGTTTAATGTATGGGTGGACTGCAATAATCATACATCATTAGCATTACACTATTCTCTATATGGACATGTGGTGCATTGGTAAGCGGCCAAAGCTCATTATCTGCAGAGCCAGTTTCCGAATCTCAAATCAGAAGAGGAGAGAAAATTTGGTTTGTTCCCTGAAATACAACTGGTTTCTGTTGATCTAATGCAGTGGATTATACCTGGTTTCTAGTCGATCATCGTGGCTTTAGCTATATATATATATATATATATATATATATATATATATATATATATATATATATATATATATATATATATATATATATATATATATATATATATATATATATATATATATATATATATATATATATATAATATATATATATATATATATATATATATATATATATATATATATATAATATATATATATATATATATATATATAATATATATATATATATATATATATATATATATATATATATATATATATATAATAACAAGCAGGAGTCCAAAGAAGTTACAGTTAACAAAACAGTTGCATATTTATTAAGAAAAATTGTTTGTTACAGGGTCATCGTTTGGCATTTTGTATGGGCTCCCTAAGATCCATAAGGATGGCATACCTATCAGACCAATTATGTCTTCGTATAATAGCCCTTCCTATAATATCTCTAAGTACTTAGTTCACTTATTAAATGATTTCAATATCCCAGTTTGCGCTAAAAATGGCTTTGACTTCCAACAACAAATAGTACATCAGGATGGTGATTTATATATGGCCAGTTTAGACGTTCACAAATGTGCCAGTCTCCGAAACTATTGAGATTATTCTGGACAAAGTTTTTTATGAGAGTGGTGTTATCTTTCACGGTTTTAATAGACAACTTTTTTGTCTCTCTTGGAACTTGCAGTGCAAGATTCTGCTTTTTTTTAACAAACAACTTTACTTGCAGGTCGAGGGAGTTGCTGGGGTCCCCATTGGGCCCCTCTTCGCAAATTTTTATGGCACATTTAGAAGAAGAGTTTTTAAACAACTGTCCTGAATCCTTTAAACCCCTTTACTATAGGAGATATGTGGATGATACTTTTGCCCTATTTAAACATTCGTGGCAATGTCAATCTTTTCTAGATTACGTTAACTCTAGACATCCCAACATTAGATTTACTATTGAGCAGGAGACTGAGAATACACTAGCTTTTTTTTAGACGTACAAAATCACCCGTTTTGACCATTTTTCTTTTAAAATTAATGCCATAACGACTCTAGTTTTTAGAGCCCTCCGTTATACATCTAGCTGGGCAAATTTCCACCTGAAATTGAATTTTTTACTGGAATATTTTACCAAAAATTCATATCCAGAAAGACTTTTTATAACATAGTTAACAAGATTGTAGCACGTAACTTTTCTGATTCTATTGTGAAATGTAATGTTCCTAAATTGACTATGTACGCTACGATACCATTTACGCATTCTAACTTTCTTAGATCCAGAGTCAAACAAATCATTGAAAAAGAGTTTGGATTTCTAAAACTCAATTTAATACCTATGAATCCACTAAAGATTGGCGGCTTTTTTAATTATAAGGACAAGCTACAGACCTTTATGAAGTCCAATATTATTTACAAATTTGAATGCCCAAAATGTCTTGGTAGTTATGTTGGCTCATCAAAGAGAATGTTGCAGGTCCGTTGTTATAGCCACTTAGGTCTGAGCTACAGAACTGGCTCACGAATAACTAATCCTGAATTTTCTAGTATTAGAAATCATGCCGTTAAATGCAAGGTTAATATAGATAAAAACATTTTTCCATCCTGGGAACTACCAAACAGTCGGCTTACTTAACGACCCTTGAGTCTTTGTTTATTAAACGTCATGCACCTCTTCTAAACTCCAACGTGTCTTCTTCTCCTCTGCACTTGGCCTAAGTATACTCTGGGCATGCGTGAGCTTGTGGTCTCACTTCGTCTTTTCCCTTCTATTGATCAGGTAGACTTAGAAGAAGAGAAAAAATCTCCTTTCTTTTTACTTTTTATGTATGTTGTAATTTTAAAGAATGTAACTGCTGTTTTTTAATTTAGCTTTTATTTTAAATTAGAGAATTAATGTGTATTTTTCAATTTTACAGACTGAGGATGTGTTTAAGTAACACGAAACGTTTTTTTAATAAATATCCAACTATTTCGTTGACTGTCGTCTTCTTTGGACTCCTGCTTGTTGTTATATATAATATATATATATATATATATATATATATATATATATATATATATATATATATATATATATATATATATATATATATATATATATATATGTGTGTGTGTGTGTGTGTGTGTGTGTGTGTGTGTGTGTGTGTGTGTGTGTGTGTGTATATGTATATCACTTACACATTACATATCTGTTGCCCAACAATATTTAGCCCTCAGTTACTCACAAAATACTAATTAGGTGAACCTCAATTGAACCACCTTGATTAGCTCTGCCACTCCAATGAATTTGGGTCTGATGATTTCTCAAAGTTATTACTGATAATTAGTCACTCCGGTGCTTAAAATAATTGGAATCATTGCAACAATCTGGGTACAAACTTCCATGGTTATAAACTTTCCGTATCAGCCACTAGTCTCATAAGATCTCGTTGCAACAGCAGTGAGGGAATTCAAAGGAATGAAAGCTAAATGTGTTGAGTTTATGTGCATGCATGTAAGTATGTATATAATTTACCTGTATAATCACTTTATCTTGAGAAACTGTTCAGAATGAAAGTACTAAATTAAATATTCTCTATTCTACTTCTTCTTCTTCTTTAAAATTTTTTTTGGATAGAAACTTCTAAATAATAAATTTGATTTTTCCGAAGCGTACGAAAATGCTCTTAGACTTTTCCCTTGTAAAAGAAATTATAAATATCTCCCGCCCTTAAAAAAGCAGATGTCAGTGGGTGGAAGCACAAACGTGCATGATTTATTCCCAGGAAAGGACGAGACACCGTTGGTTTGTTTAACTTAATGAAGAAAGTCAGCAGATTCTTGTTTATCCAACTTTCACTTAATTAAGCTGGAAGTTTTGTCAAAGCAAGAAGAGTTCGTGTGTTTGCAAAACTTAGGATTCTCTCTATTTCTTTTTTGTTAACGAAGGGAAATGTGCCATCCACGTGTTTAACAGTCCAAGAATGGTATATATTTTTGGGTTATGGTAAGCAGAAAACTGAAACAAAAACTTACGTACATTGTATACAGATATGAACGTGCAAATATATTTGTTCAAAGTTACTAAAACATTCTACCAGTTAGAATTACCTTTCATATTAATTCCCTTTCCTATCAATGCTTAGAAAGTTCCAGGAATGTAAATCTATCTTCTATAAGTACTCATAAAGATGAGTTAAATATTCGCCCAAGGTATTATATATTTAAAAGACGGTCCTTTCCCTATGAATATAAATTTGTTTTTGTCTGTGTTTTGGTGGGGGTGGGAGGTACATGAGCGCTCGTAAAAGTTTTAATTAAAATGTCAAAAAAATTATCCTCTGTCAACAGATTTTAGAGGACACGGAAACTCGATGATTATCTAATGAATATTTTAATGCAGTACTTCTGAGAAGCGTTGCTATCATAAAGAAAATTTGAAATTATCTACTTACGTTCTTCAAACATTACCAACACTTATTATTTCTTTTTTAACACATAATCTGACTATTACTTACAAGCAGTTTCAAGTTTATCCAGTTAAAAAGAGATTTCAATACATTTCACATGGAACAGACATCATTTTAAACTACGAACTTTCCCTAAACGTACAGGAACCAATGTATATCCAATTCATTTAATTTTCTAAGTCCTATGAAAACCACTTTTAAAAACCTTAAGGATTATTATGAATACTTTATTGAATATCTAATTTTGGCATCGGATAATCACCAAATAACTTTTCCCCAACCTCTCTTAATTATATATGAGAAATTCTTAGGGCAGTGAATGGGCATCGTTTAGCTTCTTTTTTATTTCTCATATGGAGGGAGAGGAACACGCAGAAAGTCCTTATAATTTCTTCTGAGGAAACTTTATTTAATATTTTTCTTAATAGTTATCTTAGATAGACTTCGACTTGGCCATCGAACGTTCGGTCCAAAAATGATGCTCTAATTAAAGCTACGTTCAGAGGATAGACATTTTTAATTACAATATGACTTAGGTTTCTGTATGTCTCTGTCAAGAATCAGTATAATCTTAGGTATTGTTTGAAGGGATATGAACAATGTTAGAAAGGATTTTGCATCAGATTCTGAAAGCTATTGATGGTATTAGAACACTTGAGTGAATACATTGACGTCACTATTTAAAATTTTTCAAGAATTGTTATATTAATTATGCTTCATTTTATGTATAATGAAGACTGGATTTATGTTCACGAAAAAATATGAAATGGAAATTTACATAATGTCATTTGTTTAATAAAAATTTCTTTTCTTTACAGCATTTTTTTTTCTATATAAACAAAAAGCTTCATAATTACTCTATAGGGATATGTGCTCTAAGTGAGGCATTCCTTAAATCCTTGATAGTTAGACGTTCAGATGTGAAAGTTGATCAGAATGTAGAATACCCCTTCATCATAGCATAGAAAATTCTTTGTTACGTCCTACTTCGACATCTCACTGTTTATATAATCCCACACTTCTCTACGTTGACAGAATTCTCAGTATCTCATTCCAAGCTCAGTTCAGCTGAATCTTCCTGGAATAAATATAAATAGCAAATGCACAATTTTGCAACAATATTGCAATTCAAGTTCACCAGCATTCTCGGTAATAGCCCCTGAAACTCCAATTTCATTTGCAAATTTCCTTAATGTTGGGTCCTCATGAGTTGACAGGAGAGAGAGAGAGAGAGAGAGAGTTAACAATTCAAAGAGTATTATTATACCTAGCTGTAATTTACATGACAGTTGAGCATGAATATATGATGCGTATGATAACAAAACAATCTGAAGCTGTTTGATACGGTTGGAAATAGGGAGGTATTCAGAGTTTTTAAAAAGCCAACGTTGGTGAAAGGCTAGATAGGAGTACCCTGATATGTTTCACTCTACGTGGGTGATTGGAAGACGACCAGGACCATCTAGAAAGGCTTTGGTAGATGAGATGAAAGACGAATTTGAAAGGCAATGCCTTTTATGTCTAGGAATAGCCAAAATGTGCATCAGATATTCGTGATTCGACGTACTGCTGATGAGTCTGCAGTGTATGTTTATCAAAGACTAATGTTTTGGATTGTTTAATGTAAAGCATCTCCTTTATGACATCATTTTGTTTTATAATGCTAACAATAACACCAATTTTAAACACAGCACAAATTCCCATAAGGCTCTTATGTAACTCAGTGTTACCAGCCCTCGGTTTAAAAATGGATCTTTCGAATTTTAATCTGAATTTAAATAGGAGAGTCTGTGTTGTTAGACATCCCACGTGCCTGGGGGCCGGGGGGGTGTTGGGGGGTGAGGGTTGAGGAATTCGGAACTTTATCAGCTAAAGTTTAATCAAATAGGTTTTTTTTTAATTCTGTCTCACAAACTTTTCCGGAACATGGAGTTATTTGATATTGTTACATGATGTCATTTAATTCTCTTGGCAACAGGAGTTATAGACTGAGTCTAGCTGTATTCATAAAATTTTTGAAAATCCAATTAAGAAAACAATAATAATAATAATAATAATAATAATAATAATAATAATAATAATAATAATAATAATAATTAATAATAATAATAATAATAATAATAATAGCAAAATCTTGCACAAAAGACTGCAAAATTCTAGGATACCTAGCAGAATTACAAAAAAAAAAAAAAAAACAGCGTAGTAAATAAGAAACTAAAACGTCGTTTCGAGAAAAGAGTGATAAACATCAAACGCCCACACTGAAAACCTTGCAATAATTTGCATCCATGTTTCGTTGCCTCTTTACATACATGACAAAATACCCCTTGTTCATATGTGTATACACACACACACACACACACACACACACACACACACACACACACACACATATATATATATAATATATATATATATATATATATATAATGTATATATTAATATATATAAATATATATATATATTATAAAATGTCTTTTAATGAAATGAGTTAAAAGATGTCTGAGAGAGAGAGAGAGAGAGAGAGAAAACGTCTTCTTAAAGTAAAGAAAAAATCGTAAAAATAAAATGAATCAAATTAAAATATAATATAAATTCAAAAGGGGTTTTTAATTCTGTCATTGTTTACTGAAGTAGAGGCAACATTATTTATCCTGTCATTTTTTTACCTCTGCATTTTTGTTCACATGTTAAATTCAGGATTTTTTTCTATAATTCAAAAAGAAAAGTAATTTGAAAGTAAAGAAAAGTAATTTGAAAAGAAAATAAGTCAAACTAAAATATAATAAAAATAAAAAAAGATTGTCAAGCATATTAAAAGTAACAACCCAACTCTTATAAAACAAGATTAAAAACAGAAAATGGTAAGAAAGAGTGATGAATGAGAAAATAAACAAACCGAATGGAGCAGAAACGGAGTGAAACGTGATGAGAGGTGGGGACAGGGCAATAGAAACAACGATTGCAATAGGACGCGCAACAATATACAGGTTCATTGAAATGAAACAACGACATAAGACTGGAAGGAAAAACAGAGAGAGTAAGAGGAGAAGCAGAGGAATCCCAGGCACAGCCGATTTGCAATTCCTTTGACCCGGAATCCAACGGGTATTTGGCGCAGGTGGCTGCCGGGTCAAGAGAGAATTACTTTCGAAGACAGTAGCCTAAATCTATGGGGTCCGGTTACATGCTGGAAAACATTTTGTAGAAAGGTGGAACGCCTCCCGTTAGAGTTCAGGGGTCAGGAAGTTGAATAAAATAGAATGTGTTGAATAAAATAGAATATTCAGGTCCTGATGTCGAATTCTGTTATAAACCCGATGTGGAAAACGAATCGGTGCTCACAAAAAGCGCCCC
>NC_089771.1:3797452-3799952 GCF_040412425.1 Macrobrachium rosenbergii
AAAAACCAAAAAAATGAAAATACTAAAAACTGCAGTTCATATTTAGCATTTCTTAAGAATTTTCGTAAGATGTGGATTTCTCTAAGATTCGCTTGACAATTTTTATACTGTTCGTTATAATTCGTTCGCTTTTTAAGAGGAAACTACTTTAATGATAAATTGTGGTGAGTTTCGTAAAGTTTCGTAAGATTCCATATTTATCAGGAAGAGGAGATGAAGACTCGCGTATAAAAGTTCATAGGAAGAATTTAATGGTTTCTTTCTATTAATTTTGCTGTCTAGAAGAATACATATACACACATACATACAAACATAAACCCACACACATTTGTGTATATGTATATATATATATATATATATATATATATATATATATATATATATATATATATATATATATATATATATAAATTATGTATATATATATGTATATATATATATATATATATATATATATATATATATATATATATATATATATATATATATATATATATATATATATATATATATCTATATATACTATATATAGATAATAACATATATATATATATATGTATATATATATATAAGATATATATATATATATATATATATATATATATATATATATAACTATATGTATCTTTATACCTATATATATATACTTACAACATATATATAACATATATATATATATATATATATATGTATACTATATATATATCCCTTATATATATATATATATATATATATATATATATATATATATATATATATATATATATATATATAACTATATATATATATCTTTACATATATATATATAAAATATATATATATATATATATATATATATATATATATATATATATATATATATATATATATATATATATATATATATATATATATTTATATATATATAATATATATATATATATATATATATATATATATATATATATATATATATATATATATATATATATATATACATATATATATATATATACATATATATATATATATATATATATATATATATATATATATATATATATATATATATATATATATATATATATAACTATATATATATATGCTATATATATATATATATATATACATTATATATATACATGCTACTCATACATATATATATATATATATATATATATATATATATATATATATATATATATATATATATATATATATATATATATATATATATATACTATATATATATATATATATACCATATATATAGTCTAGGGGAGAATGGGGCAGGTAAGAGACATAGGGTACACCGGGAGATTGGCTTTTAAGTGACTAGTGATAACTTTTTCCGAATGAGTTCCTAGTGGCAGAGAGTAACTAAAAATGTAAGCATTGAGCCATTTTTGTTTGGGGATCAACAGATTAAAATTTTTTTTCGAGCATTTGTTAACTTTTGGTGAGTAAAGTAATTTTTTTTTCTTTTCACTTGTTTTGCATTCAAGTGTTCAGTGTTTGTACTAGTAATACCAACATACAGTGATCCTTGGAGCTGGGAAGGGATGCAGATATGACAACTGGATAAATATTTGCCATGTGCTTATTGGTAAGGGCCTGCATTCGCTAGTGTCAGTGTATAATGGCACAGTGGGACAACAATCTTTAAGGGCAGAGTGGGACAGTGTCCCTGTTACTTGCTCTTTGAATCAATACGTTTACACTGTTTGTGTTAAAATCTTCAAACATACTTGTTATGTGTGGCACGTATAATATTCTATACTCTATTGCTGGCCTTTGAACCTAAATGTAAGCTTTGCATATCAGAAATTCTTGGCACAGGACTACAGTGCCAAGAAATAGAATAAAGCAGACACTGGAACTTTTACTGAAAATTCTATGAAAGAAGCTGTTAAATTAGTATTAGATGATGACTAAGTGTGAGCTTAAAGGTTGCACGGCATGTCGCCCCGGTAGCTCCAGATTGAAATCTTTATGACTCATCCTTTCAGTATCTCAGTTCATGTAGTATTGTAGACAAATAAATTGAAGCATCAGTGGAACAATATTTTGAGGGTAAATATTTTAGTAGATAACTAAAAAGTCAAAGAGTAAATAAATAATGTATACTTGGATGCTTGAGAAAAATATAACAAATAAGTTTGAAAGATTAAAGCTTCATAAAGTGAGAAAAATTCAGAACAAATAAAAGTGATATAAAAAGCTTAGGAAAGTTGAAGTAGTATTGGGAATTTCCCTATCTCAGAATTTAAGTAAAATATGAAGGATTTTTAGATTCCCATTACAACTAGTTCAGGAGCTTTAGGTCTAAATATGGGTCATGAAGGAAAAAAAATATATAGAGCTGATATTTGGTCTATCAATTTTTGAAAGAGATAAAGATAACACAAAGTCATAAAGAATCTCCTTGAGCATTTTGAAATTTTCTGATATCCCCATATTATTTTGTTCATTTCCTAAGCTGGAGCAAGGGGCAGACTAGTCTTGTAGGAGTGAAGAGAGC
>NC_089771.1:3804952-3852452 GCF_040412425.1 Macrobrachium rosenbergii
AATTATGTAAATCCAGGAGGTAAAGCTGTCTGCTATTAATAGTAGCCGGATGCCTTCGTTTACTGTTTTAGGTGTAGGTGAATAAACAAGCATTAATGAGTCTAGACTAGATATCATGCATTGTCAGAGTCAGTGTCGTGTCTAAACAGCCAGTAATGCTTTTTGCGCTCTGAAGGATACTGTAACACTCTGGAAATGTATCGTGCTGTATTTTACAGAAATATGAAATCAATATATGACCTCTAATACTAACAACATTTGCGATATGTAACAAAAATGAATAGACAAGTGTGTTTTGGAAAAGGATAGACTACAGATGTCCTCACCTCTCCTGCAGAAATTATAAAGGAAAAATGAAAAAGGAATTTGAGAGCAGGGAAGTGAAAATGCTCCGGTACGGAAGTTCCCTAAATGGTGCTGAATCCCCTTTTCCTCTTCATAACAACAGAAATGACTCGTTCAGCCACTACTCTTGAATTAAAAACGTATTTGGCAGACCCAGTAAAGAGGAAAAAGATAAAATAAAGTAAAAAAAATGACTGAGATAAGAAAGAATATAGCAAAAATTGTCCAGGAATACCATGTAGGAGATATTTTATAATCTCTTGTCAAAGTAAGTGTTATGTGTGATCATTCATGGAAAAGGAACATTATTTTGAGTAGTCAGAAGTTGGATTTTTTCAACATATATACAAACACCCCTATATTTTAAAATTTGCCTTCTTTAATATTTAACAAATATCAATGCACAAGAGAACTTGTTCTATATATCAACAATCTTAAACATCTGAAGCACCCATCCGCTCTAATAATGAATATATATAGTGTCATTTCTTATACTTTTATGATTGATCCTTTATAATATTTAACTAAATATAAACACAAGAGAACTTGACCTATATATCATTACCCATAAACATCGGAAGCCCTCAATCTATTTCATTATTAATAAATTTAGTGTTATTTCTGCACTGTCCTCATTCATTATATCTTTCTTATGTTCGTCAATACATATGCACACATATTTTAATTATTTGCCTTCTTTAATATTAAACTAGGCATCAGTACAAGAGAACGTGTGCTGCATATAAATATTCATCAACATCTGAAGCCCTCAGCCTCTTTGATTATTAATAAATTACTGTTATTTCTTCAGTGTCCTCATTCATTTTGCTTTTATTTTATTCATCTTGAATCTCACCTCTCTAAGTATACCATACATTTCGTAAATTAAAACGATATCATCCCCTGTTGCAGTTCATTATAACATATTAATGAAACCGATATTTCCTGTCAGGGGAAAATCCCCTCAAAATTCCATGTAATTAATATTCTCATTGGCAAGGAAAAATAATTAGGTTGGAAATGATAAAGTTAGGAACATGGTTCATCTTTTGCAGTGATGTTTTTCTAGTTAGCTTTGAATAAAATTTATATATATATCTAAATTTTCATTATTAAATACAATATAAAATGGTCTCAGTCAGGTACGTTTTGTTAATGAATTTTCATTACCTTTACTGATCTTTATTATAAATTAATGCTAGTTCAGAATTACAATGAAATTGTATTTGTGATAATTCCCAGTTGATAGGTCACAAGATGAAAAAGTGTTTCAACCAGAAAGTATATTTTGTTAATGAATTTTTCACTTCCTTTATTATAATTATAAGCAGTTCTCGTTCGGAATGTAAAAAAATATATAATGAAACAGTTTGTAAAAGAAATCCTCACATTTCCTTTCAAGAAAGCTAATTCAAATGAAAGTGCCTGATATCACTAGAGAATTACTACAGACACAGCCTTTCAAAATAATGCATGTAACATTTTCCCATTCCAGTATATGATTTTAATCATGCAAAGAAGAAAGGAAGTAGAAGACATACATTAGAAATGATTATGAAAAGTTCTCCCTCCTTCGAAATAAAAAAGTAGAATAGATATGCGGATAAAAAAAATCCTTATGCAATTAGAGAACATTAGAGCCTCATTAGCTATTTCACCGGCCACCATGCCTGAAGAGAGTCTGGCATATCGGGTATTTCCCAAGACAAAAAAACCCATTTTTAGGTTAAGGGTTTAGAGGTTCTTCTGGTGTTGGGGGAAGGGGGCAAGAGGGAAGGTGAAGTTTTTTTTTCCAAAATAAGGGTTTAATCATTTCAAGATTCCCTTGTAGAGCGGGGTGTGGAGAAAGTTAGATTATAGACAGTAAAAAATCTACAATACGAGATTGTAATTATACACTAATTAGTTCTTTGAATTGAATTGGGAATATATATATGTATATAAATGAATAAATAAATAAATATATGAATATATAAATAAATAAACAAATATATACATACATACACACACACACACACACACACACACATATATATATATATATATATATATATATATATATATATATATATATATATATATATATATATATATATATATACTATATATAACTTCTCTATATATATACATATATATATATATATATATATATATATATATATATATGTATATATATATATATATATATATATATATATATATATATAACTGTATATATATATATATATATATATATATGAATATATATATATATATATACATACATACATACATACATACATACATACATATATGTGTGTGTGTGCACGCAGATATATATTTTTGTCATTTATATAAACATAACTTTTCATATCCACAGGTATTGTAACAAATATCATCTAGTATCAAATTCACTGATACCTTGAGAATACCTTTTATCCCAAGGGAATGATAATTAATAAGGGCCTCTTGACTGGCCAGGACTCGAACCTGGGCTTTCGCTAGGCATTTTATATTTCTGAGCAATGCTGTTATGAAAACTTTCAAAAAAGAATGTTTAAATATTTTGTTAAATACTTCTTTAAATTCAAGTACTTATGGTCTGTAAACAGAACTTCTCTCAAACCATTGGTAATGTAAGCTACCATACTGCTTTATTTTAAAAGTAATAAATTTATCATATTTATGTCTATAGTTATTAAAAGTAGAAACACCAACAATTTAAACCTTGAACAGACAACAACAATAAAAAAATTGATCCTAAAAAAAAAAAAAAAAAAAAAAAAATCTTTATCATCTGGCCGCATCATTTAATCCTATACTGATTTATAATAAAGGTAATATATTAATCTATTTTATGTCAATAAATTCTAAACAAAAGAAGTTCAAAACATCAACAGCAATATGACAACTTTCAATAAAAAGTAGAACTACAAAAATTACTATAAAAAACCAAACCCCAAAACTTTTGTCATATGGCTGCGTCGTCCATCCCTCAGAAGTAAAAATCTGACATCCGGGAGGACCTGCCATCATAAAAGAATCAAAATCTCATCCCACAGGTCGTGTAAGGATCAACCGCTGGGAAGCAAAGACGAAAATGAAATAAATATTTTTTCTTCGGCCTTGTCAGGAAGAGATGGGAATCTTGTGGCTGTCTTTGGCGATAGGGAGACGTAGAGAAAATAAAATAAAAATATAAAAGGTGGTTTTTATTCAGCTTCGGAGAGAACGATGTCCATTTAAATAGTGTTACTTTTCTCTTGTTCTTAAAAAGTCCTTTAACTGAAATATCTTTTTTTATCAACAGAGAGAGACTTTGCTTGAAAGAATTAAATAATAAATATAGAAGATGGTTTCTTGATTCAGCTGGGAGAGAAAGCTGTTCATTTCTATAAGGGTACTGCTCTGGTGTTCTTCAGATGTATAAAAATTAAATAAAAATGTAAAAAAATGGGGTTTCATGATTTACCTGGAAAAGAAATTCATGTTCTATTGTTCTTCAAGAAGTTCTTTAATTGAAATAATTTATTTTTTTATATAAATAGAGCATTATAAAAAAAATAAAAAGTACAAAAGGTGGTATTTTGATTTAGTTGGGAGAGAAAGCTGTTCATTTCCACAGAGTGACAGTTCTGTTGTTCCTCGTAAGTTTTGTAGCTGAAAAATAATTCCTTTTTTATTAAATTCAATTTGTATAAATGTCTGTTCACGAAAGTTTGTTCTTACACGTCTCTATCACGAAAAGATTGCTATACAAATGATTGTCCAGTTACCATAATCTCATTATTTTCATAATTATATAAAAAAACAAATAATTTTAATTATTTTGAAAATCCAACAAAATTATTTTACCTTCACGTTCTAGATGATATACTCCCCTTTCTTCCGAAGATTACGGAAACAAAATCGAAATGATAATATTATTTTCTTTGGAATAATCCTGTGTTATCTTGAACTGAAAAAATCACTATAATATTTCTACACCCCGAAGCAACACACTGGGAAAAAGCAATGGAAAGCTCCCCACACCTTTTAGTCACGAATGACCATGTGTGCATGAGAATGAGAGAGAGAGAGAGAGAGAGAGAGAGAGAGAGAGAGAGAGAGAGAGAAGTATAACACTGGCCCACTCAAGCCTTTTACTTCTCTCTTTCCTTGCTTTTAACGTGGTATAAATAGCCCTAACAGCCACTTTTGCAAATGGCCGTCAGCTATTCTTGAACATTTTCCTAAGAAGCAAAGGTGTCAAAAAAAGCTTGTGTGTGCAAACGGGCGGGGGGAGGGAGAGAGAGAGAAGAGAGAGAGAGAGAGAGAGAGAGAGAGAGAGAGAGAGAGACTGTGTGTTGGATGGAGGAAATGATTTTAACAATTTTACCTGAAAATTATTATTATTATTATTATTATTATTATTATTATTATTATTATTATTATTATTATTATTATTATTATTATCATCATCTTGCTATATTCATAAATGGAAATAATCACAATTAAGATATACGTCATAATGATTGACAGCTATAAGCTATACATATTTTGACAGATATTTTATCATAGTTCTGTTAAGGGCAAAAAAAGTTATATATGTGTATAGAAAGCCACAATTTCTTTTTTTATAATAACTGTTGTAACCATAACTGGAATTACATATGATTGAAAAGGCAACTGTATTAGTTTCCAAAGTAAAGAAAGTTATCTCAATATCTCTAGCAATATACTGTGGGAAATGCTGTATATTAGTATAGAAGATATGTAGAAAATTTTTTTCTACTTAAATAACTGTTTACAGTCATTGGGATTACTTATTACTGAAAAGGCAATTATAGTCATTTGCAAGGTAAGACAATTATTTCAATAGCTCTACCAATATATATTGGGGAATATTCATTCAGCGATAGAGTACAGAAATAGTTGTGTTCGGCTAACATATATTTTTTGGGGCATTTACTTTTTTAGAAAACACTGCCAAAATATGACATCTATTCGCCCTTGTTGACACCAGTTGGACTCTCCTAGTATGAAAACTAACATGCACTGATCACTGATCACTGTATATCTGCGTGTCCGAGTCTTCACAGTTATCCAGAATATGTCTTTTTTCATATAAAAACCGGATTGCCAGCTCGATTCGAGCTCAGATACTCGTTATCAAATATCCTGGTCGAGTGACAGCGAAAGGATATTATGATACTTTCTTTTTTTTTTTCTTTTTCTTATTTGGGGAAAAGCAATGTCACAACCATTCAAGTAAATGAATGTGTCACGCGATGATGTACAGCTCTGATTTCCTCCGACTTTCATTTTCGTTTTGGAATGGGACGCTGTTATTTAGAGAGAGAGAGAAGAGAGAGAGAGAGACAGAACGAGCTATTAAAAATTTTCTGCTTTTGTTTCTTGTTCTAGATATAATAATAATAATAATAATAATAATAATAATAATAATAATAATAATAATAATAATAATAATATTATTATTATTATTATTATTATTATTATTATTATTATTATTATTATTATTATTATTATTATTATTATTATTATTACTTCCTTAACCAGCAATATTCAACAATGATATTCTAAAACTTATACACCAAAAATTCGATTTTCAAGAACTTGATTCAAGAACATTTTGGATCATTAATCTCTCTCTCTCTCTCCTCTGGGCTAAATGCTCGAGGGTAGCCGCTGGCCATTTATGGGAGAGCCATTGAGGACTATTTACTCAGCGTTAAACGCAAAGGAAAAAGAGGCAAAATGGTCTGAGTTTGCCAATTATTCTATTCTCTCCTCTCCAAGTGTTCGCACAATCACACACACAAAAGGTAGGTTAACTTCCTTTCACTTTCTGGCCCCCCTCGGTCTTTATATTCGCGTTTAGAATTGATAACTTGATTACCCGTGCTTGGGAATTTACTAATTATTCACATGGTTATTTATTAACGTAAGAGTTTTACAAAGATTTGTCCTTGTAGTATGTAGGAACCGGAGGAACTTTTGTGAAAGCAATCAAGATAATAGTTCATTCTAAGCAATACACGTAGACTACTGTCTTTACTTACTTATATATAAATTCACGAGACAATTTATGAGAGCAGGAAGTAGAAAATGCTCGGTACAGGTTTCCTAAAGTGCTAATCCTTTTCACTCTTCATAGCAACAGAAATGACTCGTTCAGCAACTACTCTTGAATTATAATGTTTTGCAGCCCCCATAAGAGAAAACGATAAGATAAGGTTAAAAATAACTGAGATAAGAGCGACTATAGGAAAAATTTACCAGGAATACTCAGTAGCAGATATTTCATAATCTCTCGTCAAAGTAACTGTTAGCTTGATCATTCACATTGGAAAAAAGAACATTATTTTTGGTAGTTAGAGGTTTGACTTTTTTCAGTATATATACACACCTTTTTATTTTTAAAATTTGCCGTCTTTGATATTTAACTAAATATCAACTAAAAATTTGTGTTCTGTTATCAATATTCTTAAACATCCAGAAGCACCAGCCTCTCTTATAATGAAGAACACCGATATAGAAGTAATTTCTTATATGTTTATGACTGATCTTCTTTAGTATTTAACCAAATATAAATATTAGAGAACTTGAGTTGTATATCATTATCCAAACATCTGAAAGCCCTCAGCCTCTTTGCATCACTAATAAATCACTTTCTTTATTCATCTTGAATCTCGCACTCTCTACATATACCATGCATTTCTTGAAGAAGTTGTGAATCTCATGGCATTTATGCTGATTAAAACGACATCATCAGTATAGCACATTAATGAAACCGATATTTCAAAATTCCGTATATTGTCATTCTCATTGGCGAGAAAAGTGATTAGGTTGGAAGAATGATAAAGGGTGGAAAGTATTTATCTTTGCAGTGATAGTTTTCTAAGTAGCTTTGAATGAAATTTTCACATTTTAGTTTTCTGAAAAGAAAACTATTCCCGCTTTGTCTGTCCGTCCGCACTTTTGTCTGTCCGGACTTTTTCTATCCACCCTCAGATCTTACAAACTACAGAGGCTAGAGGGTTGCAAATTGGTCTGTTGATCACCAACCCTTGATTAACAAACATACCAAATTCCAGACCTCTATCCTCAGTAGTTTCTATTTTATTTAAGGTTCAAGTTAGACATAATCTTGCGTCTGCCAACGATATAGGCCAGGACATCACCTGCATGTGGTTAAAGTTTCATGAGCCGCGGCTAATACAGCATTATGCTAAGGCCACCGAAAGATAGATCTATTTTCGGTGGCCTTGATTATACGTTGTACAGAAAACTCGATTGCGCCGAAGAAACTTGGGCACCTTCTCCACTTGTTTATTATTGTCAGTAATAGATTACAATATAAAAATGGTTTCAATCAGGAATGTTTGTTAATCAGTTTCGTTATCTTTACGAGCTTGATAGACTAGTAACGCCAGTTCCACGATTACAGTGAAATTTTATTTTTAATAATTCCTAGTGATAGGCTGCCAGATGAAAAGTGTTTTCAACCAAGTATGTTTTGTTAATGAATGGTCACTACCTTTATTTTTAATTCATAATTAGTTCGTTCTTTAAATTCAGTGTTATGGTCTGTAAACAGAACTTCGCTCAAACCATTGGTAATATGGCTTCTAAATCACGATTTGTTTAAAAATACTAAATTTATCACATTTTATGTCATGAATTACTAACAAGGTTCAGAAACATCAACAATTTAAGTCTTTGATAGACAGCTTTCAATAGAAAGTGGAACTAAAAAAAATTGGCATAAAAACCAAAACCCCAAATCTTTGTCATATGGCCACGTCGTTTAATCCCTCAGAGAGTAAAAGTCTGACATCCGGGAGGGACCTGCCATCATAAAAGAATCAAAATCTCATCCCACAGGTCGTGTAAGAATCAACCGCTGGGAAGCAGAGATGAAAATGAAAATATTATATTTTTTCTTCTGCCTTGTCAGGAAGAGATGGGAATCTTGTGGCTGTCTTTGACGATAGGGAGACGTAGAGAAAATAAAATAAAAATATAAAAGATGGTTTCCTGATTTAGTTGGGAGAAAACTGTTATTTCCATAGAGTTACAGTTCTGTTGTTCCTCATAAGTTTTGTAGCTGAGAAAAAATAATTCCTTTTTTATTAACCCATTTTAGACTATTCACGTATGTGACGAAGTGTCCAGTGTCTGTTCTTCAAATCAAACCTGATATCTAAGTGCTTGTCCGGGGTCTAAGGCACCGTTTTATATAAGGAAATGGTCCAGTCTAGTGCACCATTTATATATAGTGACCCCAGGTGTCAGTGTCTTGTTCTTTAAATCAAACCTGGTATCTAACAGCTTGATATTTGATTACCCAAACTTACCATTTATTCAACAATTATAGTTACCACCTCAAAGCCAGACACACAGACCCTCATCACATACAAAACGACTGGATTTCTCTAAAAAGGCAACAGTGATCCCCCTTATAAAACTTATCAATCATGAAAGCAGATTAAGTTCGTTAAACAGGTGCGAGTAAAATCTAAGGGCGTCACTCCATTAACATTATAAAAGTTCAAATATTTCTATTTATTTCCCACAGTTCGAGCTCACTTCCAATTACTTGAAGATCTCACTTACCACTCTATATCTAATTCAAATCAAGATTACTGGTGGGTCAATAAATGAAACTCTGATATAATAATTTAAATACAAAAATTTATTTCTAAATTCAAAGATTATACATGACATTTAACAGTCTCAGGAAATCTATTATTACTTGAAAACAAAACAAATTGGATTAAATCTGAATTAATCATCAGTCAAATTAAATCGAAATTAATTTTATTAATTAATAAAAAAATTATTCAAGAGAAAAATTTAAATTGTTAAAGGAAATAACAAAATTTTAATTCCCAAGTGTTAAACAAAATAAGGCAAATAAATCAATCATATAAAAAATGTGAATTACAAAGACACAACATATAAAATTGCAAGATTAAATATAAAAAAAATGTAAAGCAAAAATTAAAGCAATAGCAAACACACCACATAATTATAAAATTCTTCAAAAGACAAAGCATAAAACATATAACATAAAAAATATTAAAATGGAAAAAGTGTCTACATATAACCACTGCTTAAATATTATTTTAGTGCACTAAAAACCAGTAATTATGTTACCATACATGTTTGAAATTGCTTCGTGTTTTTACTCCAGGCGCCGTTACACACATAATAAAATGCACTGTTCAGATACTCAGACACATTTGCAAGGAATTAATCAGTTAAAGAATATGAGTGACCATCGTCTGCAAAATATCAATTACATTAAAGCAGGACATTCGTAATCCCGAGCGGCGAGAGAGAGAGAGAGAGAGAGAGAGAGAGCCGCGGGTGACATAGCTCCAGCCGCGCTTTGGTCTCCAATTAGCCGACTCCTGTGTGTGGCTATCACCCCTACGTTTTCCACGCCACGGGTGACTCATGCAAGAAGCCTGCAATACGCATTCAGGTAGCCCACAACACCATCAGTTGCATTGGTGCCTGAGACCTGCAGGGCCATTGTTTCTGCCTTTGGAGATGAGGAACTGCAGGTACCCAAACACCAGAGGCTTGAAGCAGGTTGCCTGGTTTTGAGGAACGGTGGAACTTCCCCACATAACTGGAGCAATAGACAGCAAACACATGTCCACTCCTCCTTGGTAGTACACATTACTACAATTACAAGAAGCTCTTCTCCACGATTCTACTTGCCATTGTCAACACTTCATATAAGTTCCTCTACGTGGATGTGGGTGCCATTGGGTCAGAGTCGGACGGTGGTGTATTTGCCCAGACCCGTCTGTGTGAAGTGCTGGTAAACAGAAGCAAATCTTCCCAACCTGAGGCCCTACCAGATGCAACAAATGGAGCTCCTGTAGACTACTTCCTGCTTGGCGATGATGCCTTTCCCCTGCGGAACTATCTCAAGCCCTGCAAAAAGAGGCCTGGCCAAGGAGGAGCGGATATACAACTACAGGTTAAGTAGGGCATGGCAGACGGTGGAGAATGCCTTCAGGATTCTGGC
Source organism: Macrobrachium rosenbergii (assembly GCF_040412425.1). Classification (NCBI taxonomy): domain Eukaryota; kingdom Metazoa; phylum Arthropoda; class Malacostraca; order Decapoda; family Palaemonidae; genus Macrobrachium; species Macrobrachium rosenbergii. Next base: position 3,815,325 of record NC_089771.1, read on the forward strand.
CAGCAAACTCAGAGTACTCCACACATCAATGTGTGTCAAGCCTGACCATGCAGAGTGATCAGTGCTGGCCGCGTGTGTTCTGCACAACCTTATAATAACAAGAAATCCACACAGACAGGAAGCAAATCAGTAGAACCCCGTCACACATGATTTCATACCTGGTGCCTGGAGGAGTGACCCACCCCTAGGAGACGCTCTTCCAACCATGGCAACACTCTAAACCATGAATGCCAGGAACAATGCAATATCCTGAAAGACTACTTTTCATCTTCTGGCGGTTCCATTTTTTACATGAGAGCTACTGTTAACCTACATTTATATTTGTTATAATAATTTCTCTTTGTATGTCGACTTCAAAATTTTTAATATCCATACAGTTTACTTTTCCTTTGTATTTATCCATTTATTTGTTTTACATATGTCTTATTTGTGTTATTATTCTTATTTCATTTTATTAGTATAATGGTTTTAGTTCATTGAATAAAGTTATTTTTCAATTACATTTTTATTGTTTATACTAATAATGATATATACACTGAAACATACAATACCAAAATAAACATTTGTTATATAAGTTAATTTTCAACTATATATTTGTTTGTATATGTTTTTTTAGTATTGGATCATACACTGACATTTTTTAACGCAGAAGCAAATACATGCATTGCAATGTGGCTAAGTGCATTACTCAATGCGTGGGAAGATTATAACTTTGAATATTTTGAAATGGTTTATACCTTTATATAGGCCATTACCAAGCAGTAGTGAAGAACAACTTAATAATATGAAAATACAGTTTTTTTTTTTTTATTTTAATATAATATACCTTCACTTACTCCTTATTTTTGTTGTTATTCTTACTTCATTTTGTTACTTCCATGGTTTTAGTTCATTGAATAGAAGTTACTTTTTCAATTATATGTTTATTGTTTATACTAGTGCTGATATATAGATTGAAACATACAACAATACAAAAAAATAGATATCTTTTTATATAAGTTAATTTTCAACTATATAGTTGTTTGCATATGTCTTAATTGTGTGATTATTATTACTTCATTTTGTTACTTTGATGGTTTTAGTTCATTGAATAAAAGTTATTTTTAAATTATGTTTATTGCTTATACTAATGCTGAAATATTTACAAGGAAACATACAATAATACAAAATATATACATTTGTTTACATTGACACATACACAAAATAGTATAAAAAAATGTTGTCTTAAACTGGCATTCTCCAGAAGCTGTTTTATAAAGACACACGCAGCGCTGCCTCATCGTCTCAGGTCCAGGGCGGCGCTGTTTCAGCATCGCCACTCCCGAATCTCGTGGGACCCACGCGGTTTTTGGCGGGAAGGGGAAAGCAGCGTGGACCACGCAGTTATTGTCCCGCAGCGAAGCAGACCACGCCTTCAGATGCACCACGGAGATGAACTCGTGTGCAACCATCCAAAATGACGGATGGCGTGAGCTCCGTATCTTTTGAACATTCCGCCGTATGTCGCGTGGCTCACCCAGATGCTCTTATGGTCCGTATCGACCTCCCGACTCCGCCCGCTTGTTGCAGCAACACTTCCAGGGCCCCACTTGCAGATCTTTCCTCCGTCCATGACTTTTGGTGGTGCAGGATCATCAATGGTGGAGGCCGTCATGCGTGACATGCGTGGGCTGAGTGGAATGTGTGAAGGGCAAAGGCAGGAACAAAGACCGTTCCGCATGGCCAGGGAGGGTCACTGCAAGCAGCTGTCTGTCTCTCTCAGACCTCGGTCTCGGTGGGAACAGGTGAGAGAATGGCTTCATCTTGTGACGACGCCCCAGGCAGTTTCATTAATTAAAAAACATCGCCAATACATAGTTTCAGTCAAAGACAGCTAAGACCAACAAAACAAGAAATAAGTAAACCCTCTCGGAAGTCCCAACGTCCCTAATACCATTGGCTTATTTCTGTTTTGAAGTGGAAGATGCCCTCTGTCTCTCTCTATGTTCGTTATTTTTGAGTTGTGTGCTGGCCCTGACCAGATGTTTTTCGGAGGTCAATCTGACTAATATTCCACACCTAAATACAGGGAGGTGAACCAGGTCCATATTTATAATATATATATATATATCCAGTGATATATATATATATATCAAATATATATATACACCCTGGCCTTGTGTATGTATGTCATGTATATGTTGTAGATATATATGTACATAACTGCTATAAGAAATTACCAGAATCGATATTTCGTCTGAGAGGATGACAGACATATTCTCCTTGTACCAACTTAACTATATTGAGTTGGTAGCAGCTTCGTACAAACACCAATCATCATCGGCGGATATATATATATATATATATATAGGTATATTGAAGATATATGGTCATATATATATATGTATATATATATAAACATATATATATACATATATGGGGGAGGTGTATATATATGTCGTGTATATATATGTGTTTAGCCATAAAAATTGGTTTGTATATACAACATTGCCTATAAAATATATATTGTATCGGTTCAACTTGGTCAAAATGACTAAGTTGGTCAAATTGTCTTTACCTCCCCATCAATCAGATGGTCCTTAAGAAACCCTGGATGAGGAAATCAGTAATATTTAAAACCTCAAATCTAATGAACTTACTGAATATTAACTGATATCTATTTTCTTGCAAAGAAGGATTGCCCAGAGCTGAAGTCTCCTTTCGAAGGCGCTCTGAAATTTGTGCCAAGTACAAACACGACGTCGACCAGCTGTCCGGAATCGGCATGCAGCCGCATCCAGCACGAAAGGTAAATGAACAGTCAGTCTGGTCTGTTATTCTGAGCTGACCGTAAATATCCTCAGACGATATCGTTGGGGAAGATTTCTCTCTGTTTCTGATAGGCCGATATGTTTACAGGGGACCTCACCTTTGTGGTGGTAACCAGCATGAGCTTCAGCCAATCAGGGTTAACTTCAAAGATATCGGCTGCAGATATTTACTGTCAGCTCAGAAAAAAAAATTGCAGTAAGTTGTTAGATGAAGGTGGCATTATGATGGCACATTGTCTTTCGTGGTGTTTTGATATTTATAAAGGTTGTATTTCATCAAGAATGCAACTTGATATATATTAAAAGACAAGATTTCAATCTTGTGCGATGATATCCCGATAGCGATAAATAAATTTTACTTTAACAAATTTTTATTATTCATTTCTATTGTAATTTTTTTTACATTTATTGTCCTAATGTTAAAAGTTTGATTTGTTCCTAAATTAAGCATAACATATACAATAACATATTCAACAGCCATGTTTTTAACTTAGGGGAACTAGGTTTGGTTTACATTAAATCTAAAGGAAAATTAAAATTGACAAAATGAGAGGTATTTTAGACTCCTATCAGTACATCACTGTAACGAATGTCACAGTTTTAACATATGTTAAGCTGACTCTGACATTTGACAGTATTCTTGACATGAACCCCAGTAATGAAACAGTATTCTTGACATGAACAGTAGCAATGAGACAGTAATCTTGAATGAACCCTACCCAAGAGACAATATTCTCGGCATGAAGAGAGAGAGACTGAGAGAAGAGACAGTGGGTTATTGTTGACATACAACCCCAGTAATGAGACTATTCTCGACATGAACCCCTGTTATTAGACAATGTTTTGACATGAACCCCAGTAATGAGACTAACATTCTGGACATTTTTCCCAGTTATTAGACAGTATTCTTGATCCAGAAATAAATAGTTGTTAGATAGTAGATTTGAGATGAATGTTCAGTAATGAGACAATATTCTCGACATGAACCCTGTTATTAGACAATACTATGACATGAGCCTCATGTAATTAGACAGTAATCTTGACATGAACCTATCCACGAGACAATATTCTCGGCTTGAACACTCACGAAACAATACTCTATACATGAACCCCAGTAATGAGACAATACTCTTGACATGAACCCCATATAACAATACTCTCGAGACATGAATAAACAGTAATGAGACAATACTTGACATGAACCCCAGTAATGAGACAATATTCTTGACATGAACCATTTAGTAATGAGATATAATATCTTGATATATATAATAGTAATGAGACAATATTCTTAACATGAACCCCAGTAATGAGACAATATTCTTGATATGAACCCCAGTAATGAGACATATTGGGCCGCCATATGATACCCCAGTAATGAGACATATATTCTTATATGATATATGGTGTAATGTGTTACAATACTCAATGACCCTGAACACTATATGAAATAACAGTATATATATATATATAGCCCCTCATGTTTTCTATCTATGATAAATGACCCCAGATGACCGGATCCAACCGCGTACCGTGGATGCCAAAACGCCAGCTCAACTACCGCTTTTAGCGTCATAGAAGCAAAGTTTTATGTCGGACCGATGTGCTTTATGAAATGGCACGATAAGATAGATGTCTCGGAAAGTGCCTGGTTATTTCAAACGCGGAAAGATTATGCGTCTTGTCGCAAAAATATTGTATGATAACAGGCTAAACTATGTTTACACTTTTTTTATTCTTCTTTTATATGTCAATATGAGAATGGTGGACAATAATGATATAAATTGGTACTGTAGACTATGTGGAAACGCGTGAAGTCGCCACTGGAAACTCTTCAGTTCCTCCGTTGATGTATGCTTGTCTTAATGTCTCGGTATAATGCTGGTAAAACAGGAATAAACCTCGATTGCCAATGTTGAATCATACAGATGCTTTAAATTTCTGGTGAAAGAAATTCATTTCTCGGTATAAGGAGGATTCCAACATTAAGCTGTAAATCCCGTTGCTGGGAATACCCATTTGGTGTCTTGCCACAACTGAAAAAAAAAAGGCAGAAGAGAGCTGTTAACAAACAACTAAACGGTCCGGCTAAACGTAAGGATACTTAACTTAACTGGATCTGACATTGTCTGGTTAGGTTTGCATGGCATGTTTTAAAATATTCTTGCTTTGAAATAGATTCTGTATGTTGATTATCTGAAGATATTATGGAAATGAATGGTGCATGAAAAAGTAGAATTAGTAGTAGTAGTAGTAAGAAAATAGTAGTACCAGGCATTTTATATTGAGTAATAGGAAAAATAGAAAATCAAATAGAAATGTGGTTTTAAATGAATCTTTTCTATTCTAATATTACAAATTATGTGCATATTCCAAGTTTTCAGGTCAGGAATTAAACCTCTTGAAGGAGAATGAAGGAGGTCCAAACAATAGAAGGGCTGAAACTAATAAATGAATAAATAAAATGAATGAATGAGTAAATATTTATCCAGCTGATCTCGAAATATTTTTAGAATATTATCTAGTTCCATCCCAGGACTTTTGAATAACTATATTTGGATACACCATCTATAAATGTCCTACTCTGCATATTTTTGATGCTGCAACCGTTAATGGAAATGATAAGAGGTGAAGGAAAGAACCTGGAAACTCGAAAGGATTAAGAAATAAACAAAGAAGAAGAGATGTTACCTCATGATAACCTCCTAAATCTCTAAAATCCATCAGTGGAAATTTATCGTCAATGATCTCAATAAGAACACTAATTCTTACATGACTTTTTTACGAAACTTTTTGTTTAATACTTTGCCAAGACATCACTTCCATACGTTCCTGATGACAATTGTAATTTAGTCCTGTAAGGGACTGAAATTATAAGAAGTGATTCCTTTCACGTTATTTTTTCTTTGGAGTTAATTCTTGCTAAAAATGAGCAAGATTTCTGTTCTGTTTCTAATAACGATTTCCCAAAGCTATCTGTATAGAATTTTTTTAAATAGATAACAAACTTTATAAAACGAACTGTGGGTTTGTTTCTCCATTGAACAAGACTCAGGCTATGTATTTTAAACTATTCATCCATTCTTTTAACTTTATTTCATCTTTGGCAATCAGTATATAAAGGATACCTTCCTGACATCAATTCCTTTGACATTCATTTTTATTGCTTTTGTTGTTTTGAGTATATCCATGGTGGTCGTTTTGAATTCCTTTTTTTTTTTTTTTTTTTTAACTGGCTGTGTTTAAATGAATTTGATATTAAAAAGAAAAGCAATAAAAATGATTTCCTAGAATCGACTGATTTGAGGAAAACAATTCCAGCTCTAACAAAATATAATCTGAAATAATAACTACTTATGTACGATTTAATGGACTTTTATACTTCTCGATTGGCCAGTTTTCGGCAATGACAGCAAATAAAGGTTCGATTCTCGCGACCGCCTGTTGCGGCTCTTATTTTTCTATTCGCTGTTATTTATTTGATTGTAGTTACAATTTAACCAAAAGTTTACTCATTCGAAGAATTGAAGTTATGTGAAATGCCTGGCAAAATCTTTGTATTTCTATGTTGGTATTTTCAATTGTGACCATTTGATTCATTTATTATTTCAGATTCAAAAAGCAGTAAAAACGATTGCTTCTCAAATCTATCTGTTTATTTATTAACTTAGTTCATATATCTTTTTTTTGCAGGAATCTATGTACAAGAGTGATATGCCGTCATTGCATCTCATGCTCAGCGCAAGTGGGCATTACTTCAAATTTTTGCAACGTGGTTCGCATTCTGCGACCCATTTTCATTTTTTTCAATTTCTTCTGTCTTGATATTTCTTTCTTCCATTTGGTTACAACATATGCCAAAAATTGATTCAAAGTGCAAAAGGGTTTCTATTGATATTACATTTCAAACATTTGTACTCTCAATTTCCCTTTCATATTATATATATATAGCGCGAGTAATGGCCTACAGTTTTATATATTTCATTATATTTCTTTTTTTTTTTTTTACGTTTTCCGTGGTTTTAGTTTGAAATATGCTCTGTGAGACAGAGTAGCAACAATTTCTCAATTTAGAGTGATTCTGACTTCACGAGAAAACTAAAAAAGGGAAAAAAGGAGAATTTCATATGAGCCACTGAATCCGGGCTCTGGCTACTGAGGGATTACGACGTGGACATTTAAGGATGGTGTATTTACAGGTAAATGACATTAGTCCCGGAAAGAGGAACTCAAGTAGATTGTGAAACTGGGGTTCAGCTACAGTCCAGTTCACGAAATAGGATCCTCTGAAAAGATATACACACATTATGACTTAGTAATAAAAATAGAAAGAATAATGAATTCGAAGCTGCACTGAGGGTGCCAAAGGAGTAATAAAGAATTAATACTGCCGATGCAAGAGGAGAGCGGAGATTAGACAAGGGAGATTTCTGGCTTTCTCTTTAAGAAAATATTACGAGACAAAAGCGTGACTGAAATGGGGCTCTTCCAGGGCACTTTACCTTAGCAGATTTTCCGAGGGCGCGTAAGGCAGTCCGTGGATGACTTGCGATTTCCGAGGGTGAGTTTCTTCCACGTGGTGAGATGCAAGGGCTTCCGTAAAGGGCAAAATGATGGGGACTCCTCAAACTCCCAGCAATGGTGTGTGGGCTCGAGGCAGGCCAGCGGTGGAGAGAACACTTGGAATACGGTCGAGGGCACGAGAAAGTATACTTTGGAAAGGGCCACGTGGTTAGAGAGGCAAGGGCATCGATGGGGCCAGGTGTTGGGGACGTCTTCATTCCATATCTTTCAGCCAGCGGTGTGTCGAGACCTCATGGGCTTTTGCTTTTTATCCTCCTATGCGGCAGGGGTGCGCCCAACACAGATGTTATTATTGCACCTGCTGCCTGCAGGGAGGTTTTGGCCTGTAGGAGAGACATAACAGATTACTTTTGCCTCGAAGGAAAGATCTTTATCAAAATGGGAGCGCCTTTTAATCTTTAAACCCTTGTTTTAAGTCGATAGACAGATGGTCTATCAATCGGTATTTAAGTAAATGAAACACAACAGAACAACCAACAACAACAAAGGAGGGGGAGGAATTTTAATTCATAATAATATATAAACGAAACTATATATATATATATATATATATATATATATATATATATATATATATATATATATATATATATATATAAAAATTATTATATATATATATATATATATATATATATTATACACAAAACTTTATAACATACAAAATTGTTCTGTGCACTAATACAATTACAAACAGCACTCATTCTAACTGGATGGTATCTATCATGAACATTCAGTTTGAATGAAATACACACACACACACACACACACACACACACATATATATATATATATATATATATATATATAGTATATATATATATATATATATATATATAGTATATATATATTTCTTCAAATATATATAATTCCTACACAAGTGCATAGAGATAAGTGTTAACATATTAAAAAGATAAATACAGAAGGAACTTGTGCCAAATAAACCACCTGATTGCTTTTAGAATACTATTATGCACTGAAAGTGTCTTCGAATTATAAATTGGTCAAACATGGACATTTTATCCATAGGTCAATCAGAATGATTGCTAATCATTTGCAGTTAGAGCCTTTCACTTAACATACAACTGGAAATGCTGGAAGATTCCAACAAACAAACGACATCGAGATAGATTAGATAGAATTATAACCATTCTACTGGGAGGCCCGTCTAAAATCGATCAAGGGGTGGCACTTGAGCTGGTAGCTTCTCAGCCAAAGTCTAATAAAAGATAAGTCTGACCTGCAGGTGGTGACGTCACGGAGCCCTGAGTATCCTAAATTATCCACGGAGTGATTAATGGGGACTTATGTTTATCTGTTATTTTGTCCACTTCTCAATCCACTATTTGCTCCTGATTAACTTCAAGTATATCATTCATTTAAAGAAAAAAATAATATACATAGTATGATTAAAATATATACGCAATGTTTCTGTCTATTTTGTATAGCTTACTTAAAATTATTTATAATATATTGGTTATTTAAGTGTATTCTATCAGTAAATTACTGTTTAACCTTATAAATGACTGTGTATTATTATTATTATTATTATTATATTGAGACTGAAGTAATTACTTGGTAATTCATAAGAAGTTACTGCAGTAATTTCGTAGAAATAAGAGAGAGAAATGAACAAAGCACACACACATTATAAAGTAGGCCTAATTTGGCATTTAATTAGATAATTAACCTTTGAACTGTAAGCTTCTGTCCTCGTTTTTTTTTTTATTTGTAGATTTTCCAGCTTACCTACTGTAGTGGAATAATTAACATTAATATGGCTACATAACAACTTGTGAAGTTGATGCAGAGAGATGAAATAACACCGAGTATATATAAGTGAAGGATGTGGGCATTATGTTAAATAAAACAGTGAGACTTTGACATCTTTCATCATAAAAGTGCAGCAAACTATTATAAAGTTCATAGTGAAGAATTCAGTCAGGTTTAAAGTTGTTGAAGACAGAATGAAACCAGTCGAGTAGGACATTATTGAACAGGTTTGTTTCGTAATTGGATGTGCAACCACTAACAGCACAATTGCTAGGCATGTTTGATTGCCGCTGAAGAGTTCTACAACAACACCGGCTGGTTGGTGACTGACTTGGTTTCATGTAACGGACCCAGCATTTTGAGGACTAGATGACGTCATTGCGCGGCTCGTGCTACTTTTTCGCAGCAAGTGAACAGACTTATCTTTATTAGACTTTGTTCTCGCTATTCATAGCGATGCATCGGTGTTTGGCGGATTCTCGCCAATTTATGAAATATTTACAAATGAACTGCAAACAGATGGGTTAGAATTTTTTTTTTTCTTGATATTCTTATTACTGTGATACATATCTTCATTTCCATCAGAATTAAAATGCATATTTTCAAGTACGAAAATGCGAAAAAAAACTCAGTCTTTACATCCAAACCTGGGGAAAGTAACTCAGCCTAATATGGGTTAATTTAATCCCATGATTTCACAAAGGCAAATAAGGGCGACCGAATCCAAGCAAGAGTAAACAGGTAAGGATTATTATCATAAGTCCTGTAAAATTAAGAATACGTTAGGAACAAACAGGGAAAAGTGTTAGGAATAAAAAGAGAAAAATGCAACAAATCTCGTAGTTAGAATTTCATAAGACGAGGCGAGAGCGCACAGGTTCTTAAGTCAGCGAGGCAGAAGAGCTGTCCGCTAAATTTTGTGTCTCCAGAATAGCAGCTGTGCTAGTTGCCAGTGACTGATTGTTAGGAATTAGGAAGTGCTTTGCCAGGATTTATTGCATGTGCTAGCCAGGAACAGTTAGGTAAGAGTGGATTTTCGAGACAGTTACGGCAGGGAAAGTGTACAACTTTCTCTGTCTGTGATGTAGGATTTGAACATTCGCGTTGTTAAAACACGCATAGCGACCTCTGGCAGTCCTGTAAGAAGCGGCGCATGCTCATCTCTGAGTCCCCCCCTTCCCAAACACCACAATTCAACAAGCGTCATTTCCAGTTCAAACTTGCATCCAGTGTTTTAGATAAAGTAAAGGCATTATTGATCTTTCGAGTGAAATAATTTGATTTTGCATTCAACAACCCGCATTCAGTCAGAAAAGTCGAGTGTTCTTTTGCTTAAATTTTAAATCCTCATTGTTATCACTCGACCGAGACAACGAGTCAGCCATCAGCTGTTTCCCTGCACGCACCCAGTTCCACATCTCATCGTTCACGCCGAACGAATTCCATTTCTTTTCGCCCTTAACGTAAACCTAACGAAATACCTTGATACTTTAGAGCATAATTTGAAAACCCTTTTCCACCATATATAACTTGCCATGATGGGAGCTAGCCAGTAAAATTACGCAAATATCAAAGTACATTTTTTAGGGAACAAATAACTTTGCATAACGTAATTTATCATAAAAGGGGAGAGTAACTTAAATCACAACAAGGAATATGTTCCATTACAAATACTCCCTCAGAGAGAGAGAGAGAGAGAGAGAGAGAGAGAGAGAGAGAGAGAGAGAGAGATTTCATCATAACAAGGGGAATACTAAAATTAATAAATGAGTATTGGAAAATAAACCCACTAATTCATAAAGCCAAGTACAATAAAAAAATTGTTTCTCATTTTACGCAAAACTTTGATCTTTAAGATCCCATTTACTTCTTCCTTTTACTCATTCACAGTTTCACACATAGTGCGCAAATTTATATACTCGCCCGTGTCCATTGAATTGCCTCCCATCTCTATTTTTTCATTAAATGCTTGAGCCAGCGGACTGAATTCTCATGCGTTTCATTGAGCGTACGTGCCACTATTTAATAACAGTTATCGACTGTCGTGCACGAGTGGGTATCCATTATTCAAGCACCAAATCGCATATTGAGTGCAAACCCCATAAGCTTCCTCTCCTCATGTCAGGAAGCAACCACAAGTTCTTAGGACTAGTCACCCACGAGTGCAAGCCCAAGTGTTTCCTTTTCCATGGTGCCACTAATCTGAGGCACTGCCAACCAATTAAGTTACTGAAGCACTTACCTTTCCACTTTCCCTCTTGCTCCTTACTCACATTTTGCCTCAGGCAGAGCGCCATTTCTTTCAGTGCAGTTTAGTTGCACTGCCTTTTAGTGTTGTTCCCCGGAGCACACCGGCACCCCAGTGCCACCCAGACAGTACTCAACCATAAGCCACTTCACCTGTACCTGAGATACAGAGTGCCAACAACAGTGTATCCGCCCATAAAGACCTTAGCTCCTTCAGGATCACTCCCCCAAATTTCCGCCCAGAATATTATACCTTATCACGCCCAAATTTACCAGCTTATCCGCCCATAAGGATCATATTTCCTTCAGGATCGCCCTATTAGTGTGACCTTTGCATGGCACACTCAACCACAGTGCCACCTTATCGAAAAGGTGCCACACCACTGAAGTGCCACCAAATTACGGAACACTTCCCCACTGTCACAAACAATTTCCCCTAGTCGTCCTAATAGACTATAACCATGTCTCTAGAACAGCGCCAAGCCCTCATGAACATGGGCAAGGAAGCAGGTTACAGGGGACGGGGACTCGCCAGTGGGTGAAAGAACAGCTGGAAGAACAGAGGAATTATGAAGCCGAACAGAGACAGCATGAGTTATCTCTCAAAGACAAGGAGCTCTAGCTGGAGAAGGCAAGGACGGAAAGTGCTGAAGCTATAACGATCCAACAAGCCTCCAACCCCACACCTGCTGACGTTCCCGTGGGGACTTGACCCTGTGGAAGGATGGGGAAGTGTATTGTTTCTTGAAAACAGGAAGAATATGTTTATTTTCTTTAATACGTTTATTTTTCAAGAAATTGTATATTTTTCAAGGATACATTTATTTTTGAAGGATGTATTTAATTTCAGGAATATATTTATGTTTCGAGGATGCATTTATTTTCAAGAATATATTTATTTTTCAAGATTGTATTTAATATCAGAAACTGTTGTTTTCAATGAAGAATCTATTTTCAAGAATATATTTATTTTCAAGGATGATTTTATTTTTAAGAATAAATGTGTTTTTCAAGTAGTATTCATATTACAAATATATTTATTCATATTACAAATATATTTATTTTTAAGACATGTTAATCAATAGTTGTTTTTATAGAGTTTATTTGCTGGGAGATATATTAATTTGTATATAAAAGGTGGTCATGCTAATTACCATAGTACTGTAAACAATCTCTCTCTCTCTGTATATATATATATATATATATATATATATACATTTATATAAACTATATCTCTCTGTATATCTTTATATCTCTCTCTCTCTCTCTCTCTCTCTCTCTTTCTCTCTAAACGATCTCTCTTTGAAGGACTTTTGATTTGGTTTTAATGGCACCTCAGACTCGGTCGCTTAGACCCCGGTACGTATTTCATCATAAAATTATGAATATATGCGAGAGTTGTTCTCGAGACATAAGCTGGATACACCCATTATTCAGCATCAACGGATTTTACTGACGTTATCTGAGTTTTCAGAAGTCCTGATTACAATAATCCCGGACACACGGATAACATCTTACTATATATATATATATATATATATATATATATATATATATATATATATATATATATATATATATATATATATATATACATACATACATATATATATATACAAAACATGTATATCCACAGACTCTACATTTTCCTTTAAACATCAGAATATAACAAAACCTTTATAACCCCGACAGGACTGAGCAACTTCCGAGTGGCAATTCCAACAAAACTAACACAGAAAGTCCAGTAGGCAAATCCCATGTGATGATCATCATGTATATTATTAAAGTGGATCTACTTTCTCGCTGAAGTCGTTTCGTGGCGTTATTTCTGAATTCATGACCAGAAAGGGACAACTTTGTCATCTGCAGCCGACAAAACAAAAGGCTGGCTCCGACACCTCTCTCATTCGATTGCAGTTTCGCTGTGACAACACGGCTGCGTTTTGAATAGGGATGTGGATTTTTCAAAACAACTTTCCTGCAGCACGCCTCTCTTTTCTCTGAACAGGGGATGTGGATTCTCTTCTCTCTCTCTCTCTCTCTCTCTCTCTCTCTCTCTCTCTCTCTCTCTCTCTCTCTCTCTCTCTATCTCTGTTTTTTCCATCTGAATCCTCGTGATATCACAATTCCAATGAACAAAATGCTTCATATTGGCCATACAATTATGCATATATTGATTTTGTCTTAATTTACGCTTTTGTATTTTGCCAAATATTTTTAAACATACTCAATATTCTTCTTAAAGTCTACTGTACTAAAATTTCCATATTTCCATTATTGACAGTATTTTCATCTTTGTTCTTGTATTTTTGCCAGATACTTTTAAACATACTCATTATTCTCCTTAACTTTTTCTGTACTAATATTTCCATCAATGACAGTAACTTCCAGGTTTGAAATGCTACATAACCCCCTTATCATCAGCCATCTGATACTGCAGGCTGGAGAGTGATAAAAATGAGAAGCGTCTTTTAGAGAGAATAAAAACGAGCACTACGAGAGTCATTACCGTTTGACGACAATCGTAAACTAAATCATCATCCTCTCCTTCAACTTCTAATTCCCCAGTCCCACTTTTGCCGGAGTTTTAATGAAGCTGGAAAATCAAGTCTCGATCCAAATTATCCGGGCGAAAATCTGTCGCTGGAAGATTCTTGTTTGTTTTGTATGAGAGGAGAATAAAGAGGTTTTTGCAATGCTATTTTTTTCTCCAGCAGTTGAGAGGAGATATAAAACCCACTGTAATACTTATGATTTACATATTAAACAAATCATTTCCCTAATGGTTGTTTAAGAGGGTTTCCTTAATTTGTGATTTACGAATGTGTTATATAACTGTATTTACTTAGAAGTTTATTTGCTGATAATGTACTTTTTTCAAAAAGGAACACAGAATGTCTTACGAGTTAAAATTTCCTGGATATTAATAAAAATGAAGCATAAAAATTAAGCATTAACCAAAAATGCTTTGTGCTAAGTATGTAATTAAGATAATTACTTAGAAAGTCACAATTCAAGACATAAAAATATCTACCTTTTATACAAACACCACTTGTGGTGTCTAAACTTAAATTATATATTAAATACTAAATTTAATGTCACTATTTAAATTTACAAACACTCTTTAATACATACCAAATGCAAATGAATACACTACACACTGTTACGTGTAAACACAGCGGATGCATTACTACAGTTACTAAGTCTGCCCGAAGAAAGTCAGTTTCAAGTGACCTAACATCACTACTGCAGAGGAGAAATCCATAATTCAAAGGCATTTCTGCTGAATTTCCAGATTATCAGTAATTCGTCAAAATCTCCTTAATGTAAGTTTTACCTCGACTATTGAACTTTAATTCAAAAGAACCACTTTCCTCTTTCGACCAAGAGCACTTGATATTAAAACCGTTGATTCAAGAGGATACAAATGCTTCTTTTCATATCACCTTCGTGGATTCTTGAGTCTCGTTCACGTTTGCTAAAATCGCATCTCTCTTGTACCTATTGCAAAATCCCTTTGAATGCCAGTCTCTTTCCTCACCAGATGCAAGGACTTTATGATTATTTTGACCTTAATTTCTCTCTCTCTCTCTCTCTCTCTCTCTCTCTCTCTCTCTCTCTCTCTCTCTCTCTCTCTCTCTCTCTCTGGCCATAAAATTGTGTGTTGAATGAGCTTTGAGTTGCTAATAATAAATCATTAGTATTTTGACAACTCAATTACGTTCTCTCTCTCTCTTTCTCTCTCTCTCTCTCTCTCTTCTCTCTCTCTCTCTCTCTTTCTCTCTCTGAAGTCATAAAAGTGTGTTGAAAGAGCCAGATGCTAATAATATATCATTGTTTTTACCTCAATCACGTTCTCCTTTGAGATTTGTAGTGGTTACATAGTTTTGAGGGTTACATTATGCAGATCAGCTTTAAGATCTGAAGTCTGATAATAGGCAAAGAGTGCTCTTAAAATTAAGAGAGAGAGAGAGAGAGAGAGAGAGAGAGAGAGAGAGAGAGAGAGAGAGAGAGAGAGAGAGAAAGAATTAGTTTATCAAAATACTTTGTATTTTTTTATAATATGATGGCTCAAAGTTCAATAGAGAGAGAGAAAGAAGAGAGTCAGAAACACTTATAATTTTTGATAATAGTAAAAACAGCTCAGAGCCAGAACCCAACATAGCTCATAAAATTAAGAATGAATATTGCAGTTACGACTCATTATGGTGGAAATGAAGCATATACCTTAGTCCTGCATTCGAGAACAATGCATATAATATCTAGACCACTCATATTTCGCAGCTATCAGCGTGTAATGCCGGGAATTCCTAAGCACATAGTTTCCCCATGAGCTATTGCCAAAGTTTTCTCATTCAGATTCAGGCTCCGTGAGAAATTCAGATTGTATTTTTCATCCTGATAACTTTGGGTATTAAAGTAACGAAGTATGTGAAAACAATTTTAGCTTTTAGCATGGCAAAAAATTATGATATCTTTTCGCTGCTAGTTTTGAGAAATGAGTAATAACCTGGTTTATGTTTTTGATTAATGGAGTTTTTTTTTTACGATCAGTTTGATATTGTGATAAAAAAGGTGCCATTGTAGTGGGAGGTTTTTATGATATACAGAATATATCACTTGCACAATTAGATGGTTGAATGTTGAACGCATTTCAAGTATTATTTAGTTTTGGAACATTATCATTAAGGTTTTCTGAAGAGAATTTTAAGTCTCTTATTCCCTATTCCCTGATACTTAATTATTTATCTCCTTTTCTATAACTCTCTCTCTCTCTCTCTTTATCTCTTTCTCTCTCTCTCTCTCTCTCTCTCTCTCTCTCTCTCTCTCTCTTTCAGGCTGATTTCTCTGCAGGCTGATTTCTCTTTTGAAACCCTCTTGGGTTTATAGTCTGTTGACTCTGTCCATAAGAGTTTTCAGCTGAAGATTTAAAGATTAAAAAATGAAAGAAGGAAAGACGGTATATTGAAAAAGGCCAATTAAAGATTTTCGGATAAGTGAGTCCCCGACCTTTACTGGTACAGAATAAGAACCAAAATCGAATCGCTGGCCATTGACAGTCTTGCTTCGAGATAATAAAAATCAGTCTGTGTATATTGAGGGTATTAAAGATCTTCTTCACCAACATAAACACGATATATTTAACTTTGAAATGACATTAACTAACGCACCTTTTTTACTAACAAAAATCAGATTAAACTCAATCGATATTAAATTTACTGATGTAAATTGAAAAAGAACGACATTAAAACATATCCTTAAACGCCTTTTTATTTGGCCCACATATTTTGAAAAAGAAAGCAGTAGAGCTGAATTTAGTGAAAATAAAATGATCATAATAAGTGAAGACGAATCCCTAATTGTGAATGTAAAGTTCAGGATCCATTTGGCAATTAAGTCAACTATGTTGCTAGGTAATCCTCTAGCCACGTAAAATAAATGCACATAAATAATCAGTTAATATTCTTATTTATAATCATTTTGCATTAATACCCAAAAATCAAAATTAAACCATAGCTCACCTTTAAAATGCTTTTAACCTCCAGCTTTTGGGAAGTTTTGGCTTCGATCGAGGCAATTTTTTCATCAATATACGACTGCTGAAATTGAAAAGTATGTAAACCTGGTTATAGTTTAGAAGTGTTAGCAGAACGTGGCCATTTTTAGTAATTAAACCTCTAGGATATTGCAAATAGATGGATGGTATAATTTAGAAATTATTGATTAAATTTGGTTTTATATTTGATTTATTAGTACAGTTTCGGCCATTATATTTGAAAGTGAATTAGAATTTAATGAAGAATTGTCCATACAGAATGTTTTAATGATAAGAGGGCCGACAATCGGTCTTAAACATATTTATCAATTATATTCATAAAGTAGATTTCAAGGCTTTTTTTGTACTGTATATCAAGGGATTAATATTATGAATTTGAATAAAAAACATTTCTCCGACTGAGAACCCCACTTGAGTACATTATTTTAAAAGTATGGTATTTTTATATATACCGTCTGGGAGTTTCATACACACACACACACACACACACACACACACAAATCCTTCTGAAATCAGAGGACTTACCTACATAACAGGAAGTCAATCTGCCATGATCTTGCCTGTCTCGGTTGCTCTCACCCTTAAGCTGCACTGACCTGGAACCAAAAGGAAGAATGAAATGAAAAGACTAATTATTGATGATAACCTTTATAACAAAGCTAACACTAATGTTATAATGAACTAAATTATGATTAACCTAAGCAAATAGTCATAGACAACATTACTATAGAAGTAATGATAACATTTCAGCACAAAATTCATATGTATGACAAATGATCTTTTGGGAAAGATAACAATTGACCTTTGTTTCTGTGACGTTTTTTTTGGCTGTGACCTCAAAGAATATAAGTCAAGATGACCTAAAAGGTGGGGTTAAGTTTAACATGACCTTTGTAGCTTGCTGTATTTCGTAGATAAGTAAAAACATCCGAATACCTTTACAAAGTCATTATGTCTACGAAAGTATAAGCGAAAATCATGAATGAATAAGTAAAATCCAAAGAAAATATAAATACATAAGAGAATGACGAATAAGGAATATCTTACATTGCCTGGCAGTGTTGTGTATTAAGTGCACCCAGGTAAGCCAGGTGACTGGGCGGTTAATGAGGCATAGCTGACCTCAGGCAACCATACCCAACCTTCCTTTGACTTAAGTAAGCCGGGTCAAAGGTAGGTGTTGTCTGTATTCTTAGGTTATATGATGTTTTTTGTCACTTATGCAGGTGTGAACTTTTTATATTCACAAGTATTAAGCAACAAATATCACTTAATATTGGATTTACTATACTTTGGAAGAAACTTTCTCAGTTTATTATTATTATTATTATTATTATTATTATTATTATTATTATTATTATTATTATTATTATTATTATTATTATTATTATTATTATTATAGGACGAATGAACCTATATAACATATCTTTTATACATTTCTGCTGATATACAACCAAAATACAACT
This sequence comes from Macrobrachium rosenbergii, assembly GCF_040412425.1. Classification (NCBI taxonomy): domain Eukaryota; kingdom Metazoa; phylum Arthropoda; class Malacostraca; order Decapoda; family Palaemonidae; genus Macrobrachium; species Macrobrachium rosenbergii. The sequence goes on from NC_089771.1 coordinate 3,833,759, forward strand.
GTAATACTATGCATCAACAGAAGCTTACATATAACATATGCAAATGTGCTTACACGAGAATGCATGTATATGTATATATATAACACGGTTTGAGACTTACATAAATATTCACACAAAAAAGTATTAATTTATTAAATAGTCAAGACAAAAATGTTAGTTAAATTTTGTTCTTCCAAAAGAGAAAAACGAAGAAAGAGGGAAAATAAATTCTGACAACCTTAGGGAAACGCTTACTCTGGTCAGGCTCCGAGGGCAATAGACGTCCTCATTCATTGCAGTCGAATCCCCAAGCGAATCCTTTGCCTAGGTCTGGAAGGCCATCCTCCTCCTCTTGGGTGTAAATGCGAGTTAAGGGGAAACTTAATTCTTTGGCTTTTTGCTTAAAAGAGGATATACATACAGGATTGCCAACATGATTAGAAGATGTAACATGTTATTGATGGCAAATAATTAAGTACTTTCTACTGAATCAGAATAAAAAATTCGTTATGTTACTGATAAAACTCTCTGGCTTTCAGAAAATTGTAAATCGTATCATACACAGACTGAAAATTTGTATAATTTAAAATACGTAAAAGTTGGTATAACTGAATTTTCAGTAGCCATGAATGTAAACATTATTTCTTACATTTTATTCCTGATTAAGGCATTAAAGGTTGGGAGATACCGTTAAGAAAAAACATTCCAATAATAATATAATTAACAAAACGGTTTACAGTTGATATATTCTTCAGGTTTGCTAAAAAAAAAAAAAAAAAAAACAAGAAATTTGAGACTCCAGGAAATGTCATGTTTAAATCCGGCGGGTGTTTGTGAACCAGAATCGCCAACCATAAAGTCTTAGAGATGACACTGAAAAGGTGTGAAATATCTCCACAGATGTTAACCATCTATATGAGATATCATAGCTACAAGTAAGATAATTCTTCTCTGTTCGTATAAACATAATACCTCATTTTCCCACAACAGAAAAATGCTCTAAACATAATGTCTGTTGGTAATTTTAACTCCTAGATAACCCATTCTCTTCTAACAGAGGAACTGAGTGATTAATGTATTTTACATTTTCATTATCAGATTAAAATTAAATATGCAAAAATATCCCTTTTTCTCTGGCTGTTTCAAAACAGACCATTTCTTGTAAATTTGATGCTTCAACAAAAAGCAGTCTGAAATAAAAAAAAGGTTTTCAACAGTCCGTTCTGGCAAAGTAGAATTGTTGGTCTCTTGGCGAAGGAGGATGTAGTATTGCCAACTCAACAGTAATCTGTCATATTTATTAAGGACAAATAATTAACTAAGCTCCACCGGAATCAAAGAAGGACAAAGTTATAATTTACAGAAAAATCATTTTGAATTTCAAACAAATGCCAGTCATGTTACATATTGACTGTTATTCTTTAATTTAAACTTGTTAAAAGTTGGTATTCCTAAAAGTTCAGTGGCCAACGAGTGTGACCCTTGGTAATCCTTTAATCTTATCCTGAAGTCAAATTGACAAGATTGGAGATATTTTTAAGAGAAAAATAAACCTAATAATTAAGATACATTTAATGTGTTGATCGTATTTCTATAAAATCACAAAAAATCACGAGAAATTGGAAACCAGTGGGCGTGTCATGTTTTTTCCGGTGAGTAGTTTGCAATCAGGATAGCCAACCTCAAATCTTAGATATTACAATGAAATAACATAAAATAATACAAAACGGATATTTATCATGAATACAAAGTATAGAAGATTAATTTTAAGTAATTTCTCAAAGTTTACATTGAGATAAAGACCCAGTTTTCTGCACCACAGAAAAGCTCTATATAAATTGTTTGTTGATAATTCTAACTCCTGCTTGGAGACAATGCTCACTCAGTGGCCATTCAGTCAGAATACAAACCGTTAAGATATTTTGACAGTAGGGAAACTGAGTGATTAAGTAAACCCTATGCCATGTTTATCATCATTAAAACTAAGTTTGAATATAAATTTCTCTGTTTCAGCTGTTGCCACAACAAACAGATTATTATTATGTGCCTGCATAAAAATAATTTCTATATGACAATTATGTTGGTCATAATGGATGCGCGCGCACCTAGAGTCAGGTGATTTTATGTAGTGCCAGAGTTTAAGTCGCGAATTTCCATGTGAACCTTATTATTTTATTATTAATACGCCTTAAATAGACTTTAAAATCTGATCAGCACAATTAATTATCAATTACAGTCATTTAACTAACAAATATGCAAATTTTTTCTGCCTTCCTATAGAAAAAATAATAGGTTTTTGTTTGAAGTGCTTTTCGACCGATTTTTCAAAGGGTGTCGAGAGATGGCGTTAGCGGTAGCGTTTTCAGATAAAATAACTGGATCAAACTAGTTTTGAGCACTGAATCCAGTATCGCGCGAGTCGCCGGCGACAATTAAGAGAACGGTGGTACCATTGTTTGAATCGAAAACTATGCCTTAACGGTAGTAGTTACTGAACTACGGTTGACAATTCTTTTATGCAAAACATTTTTTTATTCATCAGTTTAAGTTTTTTATGAAATACTATGCTTAGATAAACATATCAGTGTTATATATATAAATCATTTATAGCACATTTTATGAAGAAGGTTACCTTATGTTTATGTGTTTATCAATTTTGTAGTGTTCTGTCATAGTATTTTCATGAATATGAATAATAATAATAATAATAATAATAATAATAATAATAATAATAAAATAATAAATAAAAGGAAGCATGAACGTATTCTTTAGGATTAAGCACTGATTTTCAATTGCTTTGATGTTGCCATATTATGGGAGTTTATACTTTCAAGAAGCAATTGATTATTGACAAGAAATCTTTGATAGACATTTTCATATTGAAATACAATCATTTGAGGAAATGGTAATATAGGAGAGGGTGAAAAAGTTACTTTATTTTGCATATACATATAATTGGGTTCAGTTTTAAGACGGGGTACCCCACAGGCTGGACGACAGCTAGATCTGAGCATGGAGTTTATTGCATGTAGGCTATCATTTGTTACACACAGGAAAATATATAGATAACAGTGATATATCTATTTACCCATCAAGGGAAAAATATTTATTTCAACTGTTTTACATAATTATGTCAAATTCAAATTTTGCATTTGAAATCAAATAAACTTTAAAATATTGAATATATAAAATTATTAAGAAATATTAAACATATCAATTATTTACAAAAAAAATTAGATAAAAATTATTAAAAATATAAATATGACATTTAAAAAAATTAAATATAAAATATTGAAAATTTATAATATAACAATTATTAAAAGGGATTAAATATAACAATTATTAAAAATTTTAAATATAAAAATTACTCACAAATATTAAGTATATCAGTTACGAAAAATATTGAATATAACAATTATTAAGGTTAATAAATATAACAGTTATTAAAACAGTTAAATATAACAATTATTAAAACAAATAAATATAACAATTATTCAAAAATATTCAATATGAAAATTATTAAAAATTAAATTGACAATCATCAAAAATATTAAATGTTCATAATATTAAAAATAAATATAACAGTTATTCAAAAACATTAAATTAAATAACAAATTATTAAAAATATTAAATGTCAAAATTATTCATAAAAGAATAACTTTGAATTTGAAAATTCCTGGTATGAGAAATACGAAGAAAATATATGAAAAGTCCATGAATACAATGGCAATACCAGTGGCATAATATGCTACTTCTACACATACACACACACAAACACATTCTAGGTATATTTACAGAAACGCTTTCAACCCTCTGTCCCCAATGACAAGTTCAATTCACGAAGAAGGAAGGCGTAAAATGAATGGAACACCTCACAACATCTGCGTCAAACGAATCTATATCCATTCACGTGTTTCTGTGGTTCCGTTTAATTTTACGCAAAGTTGCGAGTACCAGGAAAAGGAGTATTCCTTTCTGGTGGAAAACAATGAAGAGGATCATAAATCCGTAAGTAAGCCTCCGGTCTCAAAATAACTGAATGACGACGAAGAATTTATACTAAAGAACACCCAAGCGGATTATTAGACTGCAATTAAACCCTGGTTTCAAAATAACTTTATTTTACAATGAAGGGTCCGTTCTCAAAATAGACTTCATGGAGAAATCTCATTTTACAAGTTGAAATAAAAGGTTGTTTAAAATAACTTGTCATAAGCTTTCCAAAATGGGAACTTTTCGAAATCTTTTTCATGAAAATGGGATGAATTTCCACATCTAATTTTAAACATTTCCTAAAACTGTGACACTAAATTAGGTAAAGGGTGATAAAATTTTATTAGGAACAGTTTAATTACAGGAATTTTTTGAACAATTAAGATATCAAGTTTTTTATCTGATATCGGTCTTACATTTTTCATGTTTTTTTATTGGTCTTAATAAAACGATTAAAAGGAATCCAATATTAATCTACTTTTGAAATAGAGCACACTAATATTTACTATATGATAATTCATCTTAAAATGATTCATCTTGTTTGTCCCTTTCTTAATATAATGGCGTATTCTCTCTCACAACATGATTTAGGTTTGTGAATATACTATGCTTCTTGTTTATAGGGAGCAAGATATACGATTTGCTGTTTTGAAATCATATAATAAATTATTTCTTGATAGGTTTTTAAACATTATGGAAATTTATTATATCTTTAAACTTTGAAAACACTGAAATTTTTATCGTAGAAATTCGAAAATGTATTCCATTACATACATCTTTAAACACAAAAACATTAGAATTTTTCTTCTGCTCAGAGCCTGGCACAAATAAACTGGACATGCAGCATTGCAAAAAACATCAGAAAAGACACTCTATTACCAAAAACTCTGCTCCACCAGGGATGCTGTCAAATGATATTCATGGATTCCACGTAAATCTCACATAACTGAGGGCTGGAACGACGGAAGGCTATTTCTCTGAGGGCCATATTGCCCAGGCAATGATAATGCAAACAGGCAGATGCATACCACCAGAACCACTAGCCTGTAACTCAAACGTGGCCCAGAAACTTTTTGTGGGTTTTATGTGGCCAATTACTTTGGCCATGAGGAGTTACTGTGTTATTTTTGGGGTCTTCAAAGAGAAAGGAAAAGGTTGGTCAAAGGCAGCTTGGTTTAATTTGGTTTATGTTGGCCCATAAGTCTGTGGAACGACCGGAAGAAGTGATAGCTATTGTTGATATTTTATGTTTGAATATGTTTTACGTTAAACATTTATCGAATGTAAATCAGTAGTTATATCTTGTTTTATTTTTAATAAGCTCACATCTTCATATAACTTCAGATTAATTATAATACAATTAGTGTTGCGTTAATTAATCATATTCTATCACTTTCTCACTGGCCTACAAAATTTATATTATATTTGTGGATTAAATTTAAACCATTTTAGCATAAATTTTTCCATAAAATAAAGTCTTACTTTATGTATAAAAGTATTTGTTAGTTTAATTATGGATTATATTAGTATACTAATTGCATATAAATTTATGAATTTGCTAAATGAAAACAGTTTATCTTCCAGTATATTTTCACAACATTAGCAGTATGACTAGAGACCTGTAGCAATTTGTCAGTCCCATACAAACGCTACAGCAATTTCTAAACAATTATAATGAGAGAGAGAGAGAGAGAGAAAGAGAGAGAGAGAGAGAGAGAGAGAGAGAGAGAGAGAGAGAGAGAGAGAGAGAGAGAGAGAGAGATAACACGTTTATAACAAGCATTCCAGGAAGTATTCCTTTAATATCACAACAGATTACCACAACATTTGTTCTCATGAAATATTCATATTTCCATCCATTATGAAACATTATTAATATCCCATACCTAACAAAAGAATTCACATTGATTCGTCGCCTTATTTGAATGATTTATGGGCATAATAATGCTGCCAGGGATATTTCATATAACGTTATTGTTAGGAATCTCATAATCATTATTGCATTACGAGTATTTCAATTGAACCGTTATTCATACGGTTTAATGTATGGGTGGACTGCAATAATCATATATCATTAGCATTTCACTAATTCTCTATATGGACATGTGTGCATTGGTAAGTTGGCCAAAGCTGTTATATGAAGAGCCAGTTTCCGAATCTCAAATCACCAGAAAATTTGGTTTGTTCCAATTACAATAATCGCAATTGAAATGAGAGGGTATCGACGAGGTAATCCACACTCACTGGGTTCGAGCTATATAATATAATAAGATATCCCAATCATATATATATATATATATATATATATATATATATATATATATATATATATATATATATATATAATATATATATATATATGATAATATTTACAGATACATCATAACGTGATTCATATAATCAGATTCTCATAAACATATATTACATTATCAATATATATTACCATTGAAATAATATATTTAATATATATATAATAATTATATTCATATATATGATAATAATCCACCGCCCGTTATCTCCAGAACCAGCGAGTATAGGAATCAGGAGGAGAAATATTGGTTATATTGACAGAAATCGTTGCATTTTATAACTATATCTGTGTCGTTATATTGCGTTATATTTTAGTCGATTATATATATTATCAACTAAAAATTACATAATATAGTAGGGCATAAGCATAATATACCTTGCCGGGTTCGGAGGCAAATATTATATTATATTATAGTCATATATAAATATATATATATATATATATATATATATATATATATATATATATATATATATATATATATATATATATATATATATATAATATTATTTATAAACTATATATTGTATATATATATAGATATTTATATATAAATATATATATATATATATATATATATATATATATATATTTGAATATATATATATATATATATTATATATATATATATATATATATATATATATATATATATATATATATATATATATATATATATATATATATATATATATATATATATATACATATATATTATGCATATTAGCGGAAAAACACTCTAGCTTAAACAAGAGAATGTGGCAAAGAGAAAGGAGGTATTTATGTCCTAATTAAATTCTTATCAGTTGCATTTTTCCCGCAAAAGAGAAGGCTAGAGATTACGCTTATTTTCCCAAGGAGTAATTAATCAGGGATTTTTCAGGGAAGGAAGAGAAACTGGAGGATCAAAATTCGGAGGAGAGGGGATTTTTCTCTCCCTGATATGATTGTTTTATCTACAAACAAAAAATGAAACTGAAAAAGCAATGCAGTTTCTAATCACCTTCTCACAGATGTATGACTGTGAAGCGGTTCTGCTCTTGCAACCAATTCATGTCTATGAATATCTCATGAAAATATATCAGTGATAGAAAAGCTGCTATGAAATTATATTCATATTTACATGGTATCTAAACACCCACACTCCATCTACGCAACATTGTGCAAGAAACATATTGACGAGAATATCAGCATCAATTAAAAATATAATTACTCCTTAACCTCATTCAGTTTAATATTACCAACTCATTATTATGAGGATATTATGTTGCGTTCTCCTTAAAAATGCATAACTTCAATTCCAGGTCTGGGTTTACTTGAAAAAAGTAATGTATTTCACGTACGTATATCGAAATGTATTCAGGCATATTTATTTAGTCTTAATCATCAATTTACGGTATAGTCTGCAAAAGTCTACGAACTCCTAATGCTTTCAATATGTTTTGATATTTAATTTTTCACTTTATCATAGCTATAATTATTATTCCTTTCACTCTAGTTTTCTCTTAAATATTCATACTGATGCTGTGACAAAAGGAGATGCCATAATGCACTTTGTTTCTCTGTATACTAGGTTTTTTTTATCGAAGCAGATTCCTATAAGCTCATGGAGCTAGCCAAAAATAAGCCTGTTGACAATAACAAGGGATGACAACTAATTTTGCCTTCACGATGAAACATGAAATTCCTCAGCTGGGAAAAATGGAATTAAAATACAAACTTCTGAGTTAATGATTTCAATAAACAAATAGATTCTTTCAATCATAACTTCAGAGAGGCAGCGATCCTCAAAGAATACCACCTTTAAGGGTTTGAAACCAGTAAGGGAGAAACTCTCAGTACATGCTTTTATAAATTTATCTTTAAATTTGTTAATTTATTTTTGCTTTTTTTAATAAGTGATCTCTTCTTTCTGCATTTCCCGTTACCTTCTGTTACTCCTTTCTAATGAGCATCATATTCTTTGGAAGCATGAATTTCAAGTCATTGGCCCCTTGTTCCTCTCAATAATAATAATAATAATAATAATAATAATAATAATAATAATAATAATAATAATAATAATAATAATAATAGGATAACAGTAAGTCAAATTCACTAGGGATTAACATAAAGAATTCATCGAAATCTTTTTTATCTGTTTTGGAAAGGATGCCACTGAAGCTTCGTACACGGTCCAGTGTCTGGAAACAGCAGACAGCGTGGTGACTGAAATGTTCAAAGGGAAAAAGAGGTATAGGGCTGAAATAGTGAAACGGGGGAAAAAGAAATATGATAAAAATAGAATAAGGATAAATGGGGAACAGGTGGTCCTTTCCTCTAAAACTATGTGAACAATTGATTCAACATTTTATATAGACTCACCCAAGACTGAATTTGGGGCAACGGAAGAAGCGTCTTCACTGTGTGTAAATTCCTGACTAATTACAGACCAATTCCACCATTATTTGTTGTATCCGTCTGCTAATGCAACTCTTTTACAGATATTCCATGCATAATAATTTCTCTCTCTCTCTCTCTCTCTCTCTCTCTCTCTCTCTCTCTCTCTCTCTCTCTCTCTCTCTCTCTCTTATAGAATACTTTTTTATACAGACAATAATACACTCGATTATATTTTTTCTTCATACAAAACAGCTGTATCAAGTAATATTATTCCTTAATACAAAACAGCTGTATCAAGTAATAGTATTCCTTAATACAAAACAGCTGTATCAAGTAATATCATTCCTTAATACAAAACAGCTGTATATAGTAATATTTTTCCTTAATACAAAACAGCTGTTTCAATTAACATTATTCCATCATACAAAACAGCTGTATCAAGTAATATTATTCCTTAATACAAAACAGCTGTATCAAGTAAATATTCTTGATACAAAACAGCTGTATCAAGTAATATTATTCCGATACAAAACAGCTTTATCAAGTAATATTATAATAATACAAAACAGCTGTATCAATAATATTATTCCTTAATACAAAACAGCCATATCAAGTAATACTCCATTCCAATACAAAACAGCTGTATCAAGTAATATTATTCCTTGATACAAAACAGCTGTATCAAGTAATATTATTCCATGATACAAAACAGCTGTATTAAGTAATATTTTTCCTTGATACAAACAGCTGTATAGGGTAATGTTTTTCCTTGATACAAAACAGCTGTATCAAGTAATATTATTCCTGATACAAAACAGTTGTATCAAGTAATATTATTCCATAATACAAAACAGCTGTATCTAGTAAATTAATACAAAACAGCTGTATCAAGTAATATTTTCCATAATGGTAAAACAGCTGAATCAATAAGTGGAATTCCTTAATACAAAACATGTACAATATTATTGAAAAAAGCTGTATCAAGAACTGAAAGAAATTTCAGCCATAAATAATTTTATTCCTTGATACAAAACAGAAAGGAAGTAGATATTTATTAAAAAAATCAAAATTTTCCTTGATAAAACAGCTGTATCAAGTAATTTCCTTGAAAACATTTTATAGTAAACCTGAAGACAAAACAGCTGTATCAAGTAATATTCCTTGATACAAGACAGCTGTATCAAGTAATATTCTGATACTAGCACTAAAAGATAAATTCCACAAAAATTGTTGGTAATATTATTCCTCTTAATACAAAAACATGTATAAGTAAATATTATTCCTTAATACAAAGGAAGGTATCAACTAATATTATTCCTTGATACAAACAGCTGTATCAAGTAATATTATTCCATAATACAAAACAGCTGTATCAAGTAAAATTATTCCTTAATACAAAACAGCTGTATCAAGTAATATTATTCCTTAATACAAAACAGCTGTATCAAGTAATATTATTCCTTAATACAAAACAGCCATATCAAGTAATATTATTCCATAATACAAAACAGCTGTATCAAGTAATATTCCTTGATACAAAACAGCTGTATTTTTGATTATTTTAATACAAAACAGCTGTATCAAGTAATATTTCTTGATACAAAACAGCTGTATCAAGTAATATTATTCCTTTTTACAAAACAGCTTTTATCAACTAATATTATTCTTAATACAAAACAGCTGACATCAATGTAATATTATTCTTAATACAAAACAGCCATATCTTTGTAATACATTCCTTGATACAAAACAGCTGTATTAAGTAATATTTTTCCTTGATACAAACAGCTGTATAGGGTAATGTTTTTCCTTGATACAAGACAGCTGTATCTAGTAATAAGAGCATGTTATTATTTCACCTTGGTAAATATAGCTGTCAGTTTCCAATTAGTGAAACTATATAAGCAAAATTTACGAACGTTCTATTTTGTAATATACGTTTTAGATCTTGGAGCCAAATAATTCTTGTCGAAAGAGAGCAAATGTATGAAAGAACATCTTTCTGAAATTCTGACATAAATACAGGTTTCAGTCCTTGAAAAAAAAATCATGAAATGGAAGTTATGAATATCTATTAAAAAATGAAAACACTGGCTTCACCTCACGCTCCAAATGACTTGCAGACTCGATCAAAGAGGAGGAGTTGCGAAACTTCAGTTGCTGTTTTTGACTCAGTCACTTGAAAGACGACCAAGAATAAGGTCTGAAAAACGTGCACTCTCTGAAACCATGAGAAAAGAGGAATCCTCTTTCCGCAACCCCAGGGATTTTCTGAGAACCCCCGGGAAGTAAGTAAGACTTGGTAAGACTTTCTCTTATTACAGTCCACCCGAAGAGGAAGGAAAGACAACTTGAAACGCTGCAGGGAAGTAAGGAAGACTGGTAAGATTCTTCTTTCCTATTGCACTGAACCCGATGAGGAGAAAGAGAGGCAGCATTCACGAGGGCAAATTATTTTTATAAGCTGCTGCTCTTCTATAACCGAGATTGAGGCCAACTTCAAACGAATGATGAGGACTATCTCCTGGAGGAGGTTGGTAAATTATGTTCAGACTCGGTGGAAAATGATCGCTTCTTTGACATTTTGACATTTTGGGGACCTGTTTTTTACGTAGTTATCTATCCATTTCAGGGCCTCGAGTCATTCTTTTTCTCAAATATCATTTAATTATTTGATCAAATGTCTTTGACAGAATGTACAATCTCACCTCCCGCTAATTTTTGCAATAGTAAGTCCATCATCAAATGGTGTTAGTTGAGGCATTTTTGATTTTTACAGGAAATCAAATGGGTCAGCAGAAATAAACTTTAACATTCGAACGTCCGCTATCTCCCATAGACAGGAAAGGGGGCGCAGATGGGAATACTTTTGCCAGGAAAGTGGGATGAGGAAGCAATCTGGGAAAGGGAGAGGGAGGGATGGGATGGGATAAAGGACGTTGAATGCTTAATTTTGGCGATGCTCTGGCCTCACCATGTGAGTAAATGCATTAACTAAAATTATGAACGGACAAAAATGCGGGAGTGTCTTGTACACTATGTAGCACCATTTCGATCAAATAATTAGTTTGAAAGATATTTGAGAAAAACGATGAAAAAATGGATGGTTTGATTGGCACGTTCGTTTTGCTCTAGTTTGTTTTATTGCGATGAAGCTTTTTAATAATACTTAGTGGACATTTTGAGAACCTATCCAAAATTGATGAAATTTTTGTCATTTCCCCCCAAGATTGTCTAAGTCATATTTGTAATCTTTTCGGTGGGTATATTTTTGAACTATTTCCGATGCACATTTATGAAAACAGTGCATTTTAGGGGAAAGGAAATAGAACAAAAAAATAGGAGAATTAAATATAATATTAATGTTTTCAGAATGAGGATTTTTGCTCCATAAAAAGCAAAAAAACATTTTTAAAAAGTAAATTTTAGAAATCTGAAATACTCTCTTATTTACTTATGGAAAAACATTCGAATCTGTCTGTCTTCTTATTTCTCAATTATCTCCTGAACTACTTTTTCATTCAGTAAAATTTATGGCATTCATCATCGTTGATTTATAGAATGAAGATTTTTCATTTTTTTTTCAGTGTATTTGTTTTTCTAAAAGAGTAAATTAACAAGAAACATGCAAATATATTTTTCATCAAGAGACGCTAAAAGACAAAATATACCCATTCTCAAGTTCCAGAGAGAAAACGTTGAATGAATTCTCCTGTCGGCCTCTGTCTCAAATGTGAGAATTAGGTCATTCGAGAGTTTGACTCATATTGCATGAATGTTAGCATTACAAGTTGATAATTATGTAAATAGTCCAGTAAAAAAAAAATGAATTCTACCATCTTGAATTTGCATAATTCCATATTCAAAATGGCGGTCGTTTTCATAATTTGAGCTGAATCTCCTAATATTAACTTTTTAATATTTGAATATATTGATTGCATATTAATACGAACATACTTAGTATTAATTCATTTCAGGCATGGAACCTGATCCTTAACACCTGCAGTAACCTGGATCAAATGCAACTGCACTTAATATTTAAAAAAGAGTATCTTGAAAATTTACTTTGGGATTACATTGGTTGCATAGATACAATATAATCTAAAATGACAAATAGCAACTGATTTATCAGCTCCCTGAGCTGATATGAGTTCATAGAAATTCAACAGAAAAAAATAAAAGCTACAATCATTCTTGCTCAAAGTAATTGCACGAATTAAATTAATCATGTTCAGTGTCTTCGTCTATTAATATGTTAACACAGGTGCTAGCTTGACACTCCTCACAAAATTCTGTAGATTATAGCCCATGCTTTTTACATGAAGTGCTGAGTGTCATAAAGGCCTTTGCATTTGCATCTGATTACTTTTGGAAAGGCATCAGGAGCAGGGCTGTTATCCATCGTGCAAGGAATCAAGTTTTTTCCATTTCTCTTCCAACCCAGTCATCAGGTTTAATATCACCATTTCCTAGCCAGATTTGTGTTTGATAATAAACACGAAATGAGTGATATTTAGCTGCATCACTAGTAGGCGGCAGGTCTTTAACATCGACGCTTCTCAAACTCTTAATGACTTTGCAATGGAACTTTTTCTTCCTCAGCTCATCAAGAGATTCACAATCCGTGATAGAACTGAAGACCTGAATGACTGCTCCTTCTCCCGTCTTTTTTCATTTCCTCATGAGTGGATTTGTCAGACAGGAATGGCACTGCGCACTCAAAGAGGACGCTTTGTTTTTTTCAATACAACTCCCTTTCCTGTGTTATTTAATCTTGACTGGTATCACATGCACACAAAGCATGCATAAATGGCAAACACCTGCAGCATTCTTCACAGAGTCGTGAACTAATTTCTCCAATGTTCCAAATGGGGAGCTTCATATTGGATTTCTGTGATACCATGAACAGGGGCTGACTGCTGGGCTTCATGTGATGACAGAGGGGAACCAATATATCAGTATCCTCTGCTATGACATATGTTACCTTGTTAACTGCCATGTTAACTGTCTCCTGCACTATTAGAAGATCTGCATCTCCCTCTGCATGCTTTGTAGATAACCCCTGCTCCTTCAGAGTTTCAAACAGGAAGTCAATAAAACCCTGCTTGTTTTTGTGATTTACTAAAAATGGTTCCTTATTTCAAAGGTAAAGATTTGAGAAGGTGCCATATGAACATCTGGGCCAACAATTACGCCCCTAACACGATTCTGATGAGTCACGCATTTTTTTATGCACTATTGCTGTACCCATCAAAGACAACAATGGGATTGATGTTTTTCTTGAAAAGAGTAACAGACTTGGATGCAATATCTTCATATGTTTCTCTTGTGGTCCATTTGATGCGTTGCAGTAAGGATCATGCATTCATGAATTTATCATACTGTGCAAAATAAATTGTTACATTAATTGCATATTATTAACAAATAAACAATTACTATACTAATTATATATTAATTTCTGAATGATTTGGTTTACATAATTCTGTATGATTAGGGGATTTTGATGCGGATTCTCTCAATGAAAATCAGGGGTAAGGATTGCCCTTTGACCCAGGAGTACATAGGAGTCAAGGGTCAAATCTGATGCCAAAAAATGAATTCCTTGAGATCGTGGTTCTATTAGTAATCAATAAAGTTATGTTAAAATGGATATTTAAGGACATACTTCATCTCAAGCAATGAGAACGTCCGCCATTTTGACTGGAATTGCGCAAATTAAAGTTCGTCGAATGTGTCCTGTTTTTTACTATGGTGCTCTTAAAGGTCTAAATATCACATTTATGCAACAGAACCAACTATTGCAATTTGTTAGACTGAACCCTCTACTTTCATCTATTTTATATGGACTTAAAACTTGGTCTATTTCCCATTTCGCGTTTGTTGTGCATAATATTAGCATGTAAAGGAAAACAAATACGCAAAATTAATGTAAAAATTTCAGTGTAAAAGGCCGATTATATAACATTTTACTGTGAAATTAGTAGTTTAGGAGATATTGAAGGAAATGTGAGACCAAAGTCAATTTTTTTTTTTTTTTTTTTTTTTTTTTTTTTTAGAAAATCTGTATTTCAATTCAGTTTCTGGCTTGTTTGCGGAAAAAGCTTGAGTTTTAGAGAAAACCCTTATAGCAACAAACTTGTGTAGATATTAATTTCCTATATTTTTGTTCTCTATACCTCTTACCTGTAAGCTGCAGTGTATTGGAGAAAAACGGGAAAATATGGAAAAATGACCTTCCGAAAAGGTTAAGTGTGAATTGCACAATTTCAAAATGGCCGAATTTGTCCCATTTTGGATATGGTGTTCCTAAGGGTCCGTGTGACATGTTCATGCAATAAAACATAATATTGCAATTTGTTTTATTTAAAATGCTATTTCCCATGGGCTGAAAAAAACGTACAAAGCAGAGTTTTGAAATCTAGTAATATGAGATATCTATGCCATTGTTCTCATATTGATTCTTTGTGATATATTGTAACCTCCAGCATAGTTTTGAAATCTAATAGTATGAGATAACTAAGCCATCATTTTCAGATTATAACAATAGGATATTAACCTAAAGAATAGTTTTGAAATCGAACAGTTCGACATGCTTAATTATTTATCACCTTTTCCTACGAGTATACATCGTCCCTCTCTCTACAGGCTGATTTCCCTTCGGAGCCCTCATGGGATTACAGCCCCCTAACTGTATATAAGGGTTTTCAGCTGAAGATTTCAAGAAAGAAAGATCAGGGCTATTGTTTTCATGCTATTTCTATGCCATATATTGCAACAGGAAGCAATGAAGCACTGCAGCAATGTCCTACTCTCCCCAAAATCACTCCCATTTCGAAAGGGACACCTATATTAACACAGATACGTTCCGGTTGATTAGACGAAAGACTGTCTGCCTGATTCAGGACTTCTGAAGATGAAGTGGCAATAGTTTCTCCCAATATCCTGCAGGAACTAACAGCTGACTGATGCAGCTCCTTCGTCAGCGACTGCAGGAGGAGGAGTAGGAGGAGGAGGAGGAGGAGGAGGAGGAGGAGGAGGAGGAGGAGGAGGAGGAGGAGGAGGAGGAGGAGGAGTGAACAGTTCTGTTTAATTTTGTCGACATTTTCGTTTCTCTGTTAATATGTTTTTCATCTTGTAAATTTCAAAGGCGTGTGAAGAAATCTATCAAGAATGTACAAAGTTTCATTTTGTAAATTGCTTTAAAAAACTCTGCCAACTTGCGGAAAAATCTTTTTTCTAGTAAAATCAAACAGGATACCTTGCAAAATACAGTTTTTTAAATGTCGATTCAAATGCTTTTGTAAAAATTTCAATCTTTTGTAAAAAAAAAAAAAAATAAACATAATACTTAGTATATATTATAGCATTATCAGCCTCTGTGTTACCGGGTAAAATAATTACCAAAGTTTAACTAACGCGAAAATTGTTCATGAGAAATTTTTTAAGCTAGTCTGTGATAAGTTATCATAAAAAAAATATTACGGGAGCCTCTGTCAACATATTTGTGAGAATACTGCAGATTTATTGAGAGACTTAATATTATATTTGATATACAGTATATATATCAAACAATTATATATGTATATATATAATACATGTATGTATGTATGTATATCAGTAAGTGTAGGGTGAAGGATCAGTCCTTTATTCGTTTTCAAAATACTTTACTGTTGCTGCGACGTTTCAGGACGAAAGTCCCATTTTCAAGCTACAAAAATAGATGTTAAAAGTTAAAATAACAACTCGGACTATATTTAAGTTAAGTTGAAAAAAAATATATATACAAATAACATAAAAGTCAAGTACAAAGGATAGGGAGGAGTGACTACCATAAGGTGCTGAAGGCACAGACCGAGTGACAATTCGGGCCGGGTTCAGCTTTGACTTAAACTCACGAGAGATACAGAGGTGTTGAGGAAGACTGAGTGTTTAACTGTGGAACTAGTTGTTTAATAAAGAGTGATTCCAAGATTGCTAAATATTGTTCGTTAGGAGTTTGGCCTATAATTTTAAAGTCTTTGTAGTTTGTCATATTTACATTTCTTTGCATGTTCACGTATACATGAAAATTCAGGATTAGTCAATGTGACACCTGTTCTGTAGCTAACGCTTCGATGAGAGTCCAATCTCACTTTGAGTAACCTCCGTGTGGAGCCGACATACTTCCCAAGATGACATCTAGGGCAATTAAATAAATATACGACTCCTGAGGTCATAAGTGGATCAAGTTTCTCCTTGTGTTTAAATAGAGATCTAATAGTCATTGGGTTACAGGGTATTAGCTTTAATTCAATGGCAGGTAAAAATTTCTCGACTAACAACTTCAATTCACGATAAAAATTTAGGTCATGAATAAATGGGACACTTGCATATAATCGTAATTTTGGTACTGTTGGTATTTTAATTTTAGGATGGAAGATATTGTTTAAAAATTTGCCGAGGTGTTTATAAAAAAGATCGGATGGAAAGCAATTGTCAGTGAAATATTGGTGGAGATAGGTTATTTCACCGTGAAAAAGATTACAATCAGACGTTATGTTAAAAGCCCTATGACATGGAGTTTAGTTTAAAATTATAAAAGCAGTTACTATAAAAATTTGAACCCCGGCCGGTAAATGTTTTTTTCTAAAAACCGTGGTGTTAAAATGATCATTATATTTAAAAACTGTTACATCTAAAAATGGCAGCTTATTTGCATTTTCATATTCAATAGTAAAATTAATATTAGGATGTACTTTATTGGCATAATCAAGAAATTTGTCAGCTTGATCTTTATCTCTGAACAGCAACAAGGTATCATCCACGTATGTGCCTACTATAAAATAAGGGATGGTGGGCCAAAGGACAATTGTCCAGCATGCGCTTCTCCAGGGAGCACATAAAAATGTTTGCAAAGGTGCGACCCAAAGGGGATCCCATCGCCATACCATCAACCTAAATGTAGGCTTTACCGTTAAAAACAAAGGCTGTGTCCTGCACAGCGAGCTCGAGCAATTTTCTAAAATCTGTGAGGTTAAAATTGTTAAAAGTGGCATCTGGGTCAGTAAAAATACTGCTAACAATTATGTCAATGGTTTCTTCTACCGGTACATTAGTAAAAAAGGCACACACACATATATACATAATTGGTTATCCCCTTTATGGGTTTGGTCCATACAATGTTCAACTATTAGTTCTCAAGAACTGTTTCACTGGAGTGAGGTTGCTAGCCACATGCCCTACCCCACCATGGGTGCAAAATTTCCAACTGACTAACTGATAGATGACATTTTCACTCGTTCTTTCAACTGAGTCACAACAGAACAGAACAGAACAGAACAGAACAGAACGTAAATAGTGTTTACCTTTTCAATGAGACGCATTTGCCAAGGGACACATCTAAGGAAAATGAAGTTCTGTTGAGGAAAGGAAGAGACTGAGTTGTTTCTGGTTTTTCTCTCCCTTCAGTCAAAGGACTAATCCGAAATTGCATGTGTGAATGGCCGTACATTTTGTACAGCTTACAGTTACGAGTTTGGTCTGCAAGATTTCGTAATAATAATAATAATAATAATAATAATGAATCTCACATAACTCTAAAGATAACATTTGGGGCCATACACACAAAAGCGTTTCTGCCAGAAGGCGCGAGGAAAACGTTCCCAAGGGCAATATCATTTAGAGGAATATCATTACCTATTACATATCCTCTCCCGGCTTCCTAATTTCCCGATAACCTCCAAGTTTCCCCTCTTTAACGAATCCCATTCCGTTGGCTAAGAGAAAGAGTTGAAGTCATCTTTATGCTCCTTCGTCGCCGAAAAGATAAGTCAAGTCGAGCCTTTCATCTCGGGGAATTTCCCTGGGTTAAAGGAGCCTGGTTGAGAGAAAAGAAATATTTATTTTTCAGTCTCGTATGCAGAAGTCTGATGGACACAGTATTTCCAGAATTAGCAAATATAAAGTAAAGTATAATGAGAAATAAGAGATGAAAATATTGTCTTACCAAGTAGGTATACTAAATAAAAATTTATTTTTCATCTCGTGCAC
>NC_089771.1:3859952-3879952 GCF_040412425.1 Macrobrachium rosenbergii
TTTTCAAGCTGAGGATTTAAAGAGAGAGAGAGAGAGAGAGAGAGAGAGAGAGAGAGAGAGAGAGAGAGAGAGAGAGAGAGAGACATACCTCCCCACACTTCCTGCTTCCATTTCCATATTTTGGACTCCCATTACTCGCCAAGTCCTTCCAGAGAAAGTTTACCGAGTTTTTCTATTTTCTCTCAGGTCTTGTGTTTTCTCTTACTGCCGTTGCTTTCTCTTGTTGCCCTTCTGAAATTCCTCCGGAATCTCTCCTTCATCCAGAATGAGCAGGACACTGAGAATATGACACAATACGTCTGGGGAGGAAATTTTAGGGGTTTGAGAAGAAAGCAGGGTAACATTATTATTATTATTATTATTATTATTATTATTATTATTATTATTATTATTATTATTATTATTATTATTATTATTATTAACTTTGCAGAGCAACAAGCTTTTCTTCTTCTTCTTCTTCTTCTTCTTCTTCTTCTTCTTCTTCTTCTTCTTCTTCTTCTTCTTCTTATTATTATTATTATTATTATTATTATTATTATTGTTATTTTTATTATTATTATTATTATTATTATTATTATTATTATTATTATTATTATTATTATTATTATTATTATTATTCCACATACATAATTTACTTCCATTAGTTGATAGGCATACATTTATTAAGTTGTTTACTATGTTAGTTTAACTTATACAGTAGGCTAATAGAATTAATTATATTAATAGAAGGTTTCTGTGGTGCCTATTTCTATAATTTTTTTTTTCATAAAGGATTAATTCATTCTATAATATATTCCCCTTTATATGTGAAGTATAATTTTAGCATGCAATTATTACACAATAAATTTCTATATTAAATCTTCAAAATGCATGAACAAACAAACGGTCTCCCTAGAACTGAAGGTCACTATGTTAAAAATTTAGATATAGTAAAAGTTTATCGAGGCATTAATACAAATTGATATTCTATTTTTAATCTACAAAATGAATTGACAGGCAAAAAAACAGGTGACATAGAATTGAAAGTCACTCTATTAAAAATTTGGACAAAAGTTTAAGGTGGAATTTATACAAATTAATTATCTGCTTGTAAAATGCATTAACTAAAAACAGTTTACACAGAATTGAAAGCAACCATACAAAAAAATGTGCTGATTCTTCAAAATGCTCGAAGATATAAATGGATACTCAGAACTGTAATTAACTGCCTATGAAATTTGCAAAAATGAGGGCTTAATGAGGCAGTAATACAAATTAATTTGTTATTCGTAATCTACAAAATGGTTTAACAAACAAACGGTTTACCCAGAACTGCAAGAACCAGTCCAAAAAAAAGTGCAAAAAATCTGAAAAAGTTGTATGGAATTAATACAAATTAATCTTCTATTTATAAACTAAAAAATGCAAACAAACAAGCGGTTTACCCAGAACTGAAAGGCATAGTAAAAATTCAAAAAAATGTGCAAAAACCTGAAAAGTTTTTTTATGGTCATTCAGTCTTACAATCGCCCCCTGAGCTGACGGAGGCTGCCCCAACAGCTACGGTCGCCTGCCAATACATTGGCGAGTTGCTCGATATGCAAACCGGTACTCAGTTTAGTGCGGCTGCCAAAAGCCCACCTGGAAATCACCGATACGTTGACGTCGAATTGTTGGGCACAGTGCTAACGTACTTGTCTTATTTAGAGTTGTTTTCGTTTTTGTTTTGGAAGGAGAGTCGCGTGAGACTTTGGGATTGTTTATGATGTTCTTCTTCTCTAATTCTGTAGGATTCTAGGGCTGTTTTAGCTTCCTATTTGTCTTGTGTCATTTTCTCCTGGCTTTTGTAGAACTGTATATTTTAGTTTTTATCGTGTAAGGATAATCGTGTGTGTTTTTTAGGATTGTTTACAATGGTCTTCTTTATAGGTTTTGTAGGATTCTGGGAGATTTTTATCTTCATATTCTCCTTACCTTAGTTTGTCCTAATTTTTGTGGTCCTTTTTTTAACAATGAATGAAACTAACATATTTTGAGAGGCTGCCAATATTATCCAAAAGCATATTCATTTTACTGTAAAAGTATAAACTTTGAATGGCACACATACAAGCAAAATCATTCAAGGAAATATAGGACCTTACTACAGCCACGTCCTACGTGTGTGTGTGTGTGTGCGTGTATCTCATGTACATTAAACGTTTCTTGTTCTTTGCAAACGTTTGCTGTTCCACGACACAACGTTTGCCTAATTATTTATGTATATATATATATATATATATATATATATATATATATATATATATATATATATATATATATATATATATATAATTCATATAATTCAACATGACGGTGAGGCTATCCTCAGCAGTACAAAACCAGCCGGAGTGGAAGTAGACAGCATGAAACATGATTCACTTTATTCCTTTTACAGCGACGTTTCGAGACCAATGACTCATCATCCAGGCTAAAATCAAAGATATAAAACTGATAAGCAATACAGCATAACAAATTATTTTTTGTTGACACGCAAAATACATTGAATAAAGTAAGGCAAAGTAAGATACATCGTTGAAATAAAAATCACGCTACAAGAAAAGAAACATATTTAAAGTTAAGAGTAGTTAAAAGGCACCTTGTCTCAACGGAGTTCAGTTGTTGTATAGAAAATGCACCGAAAGTAAACAAGAAGAAGGGCGTGGTTTAAGCTATGTACAAGGGAACAGATGAAGAGTGGTTGTTTGGTGGGGAACTAGTTTCTTTATAGCTAGAGATTCTAATATTGGAAGGTGGTGCTCATATGGGCTTGATAATAATATTTTGAAATCCTTATAATTTATATTATTTTTGCAAAATTTCCCATGATTCCTAATGTTAGATAGTTCTGGGTTGATAGTTTACACCTTGTACGGAAACTGATGCCCATATGTGCATCACATCTCACCTTAAGCAGGCGGCGTGTGTTGCCAACGTAAGTCTGCCTGTTGCATCGGCAGCAAGTATAAATATAGACAACACCGGACTGCATTAAGGGAGGTAATCTCTCTTTATGACGCAACATACTACCAATAGTCCCAGGGTTCATTAAGATAAACTTGACATCAACAGCCGGGAAATAATTAGTTAAAATTCTCCTTAAGTGAGGTAAGAAAGAGGTGTCATGTACATAAGGAAATCGTATATAGAGCTTAAGTTTATGGGCCAAATGTATTGCTGCTGGAGGATGAAATGAAATATCCAGCGTTCTCCTGACATATATCATAAAGAGATTAGGAGGATAACAATTTGATTTAAAATAATCGTAAAGGATTCCGATTTCTTTGTGGAAAAGACTCCAATCAGAAGTTAATGTCATGGCTCTGTGGAGGAGGGTAGACAATGAATTTAATTTAAAATTGAAAAAAACAAAAACTATAAAAGTTAAGACCAAGGCCTGTGAAAGTTGCCTTTCGAAAAATGCCTGTGTGAAATTTAGAGTTATCCGATAGAATATGCTGCATCTTATGAATGTAATCAGCCCTGTTTAGAATAACGGTTCCTTTACCTTTATCCGGTTTTGCAAAAATCAGGTCTTCCTTTTTACTCAGTTTACGAAGTGTGTTTAAATCTTCTTTATTAAAGAAAGGAGCCCATCTAGTTCTCAGTTTGCTGTAATTAGTGTGAGCAAAAGCAGATAGTTCAGTTTGAAATTTTCTAAGAATATTCTAATATTCTAAGAAGCACGTACACTCACACACACACACACATACACACACACACACACACACACACACACACATATATATATATATATATATATATATATATATATATATATATATATATATATATATATATATATATATATATATATATATATTACGCTTTTTATTCATTCCTAAAATTCACTAATTGCGCTCTGAAAACACAATGAACTTTTGAGACTTCGTTTCCATGCAAATAATTACACCTTATGAAGGAGATAATGATTCTTGCTAAGGCTAATTACAACACTAAAGAAAAGAATGTATAAAATCCAATCGGCTGGTTATGTTGCCGAGAAAAGAGAGAGAGAGAGAGAGAGAGAGAGAGAGAGAGAGAGAGAGAGAGAGAGAGAGAGAGAGATCATTAAGGAAATATAATTTGGATTCACTGAGCTGAAACTATTCTTCTGATTATAACCGTCTTACCTGAAGTCACACGAAGATTCTTCCACAGATAAAGAGTTGAAAGCGAGATTTATGTCATTGTAATGAAGTCAGTAAGTAAAAACAACTGATTTCAGGAGTGTCTGAAATAGAAAGTCAAGATGATGATTGACAGGTTGATATAACTAAGACACTAGAAAATGGTAAATGTGTGACTTTGTTCGTCCTAAGGAGAATAATTGTTTAGCCTTTAATAAGTTGCTGTAGGCTATCAATTTTTTTTACAAAATGTGTCAGTGTCGTCTTGCAATGAAAGTCAAGATAATGTACATTAATTCTGCACTGTCATTGCCATGCCATTTTGTCAAAATACTCCAAGTATTCTGAAACTAAAAAAATAAAGATATGTGGCCCAAAAGTGTTTATATTTTCATTTGAACTCATTTGTTTATCATTCAGAAGGCCAAAGAATTAAGCATTTTTGTAATTATTAGAAATCAAACTGGAAATAGAATATAATTTTACCACAACTGAAATGTAACAGTTTCACTTGTCATATTCATATCAGTACCCATTTTGAAAACTTTTGAAAACAGCTCAGTATACAAACAATATGGTTGGCCTTGGATCATTTGCTATGAAAAAGTTGTTTTCATTCAGTTTGAGTGGTATACTCTGATCAAAACCTTTAATAAAAACAAGTGTGTCGTTCATTCAAATTAATAAATGGTTCATTTACTCAGGCTTTAATACTGACTCAGAATGCAGAAACTTGATCAATATATATATATATTTTTTTTTATTAATAATGTTTGATCTCTTCTAGCAACCGTGGATTACAGCCAATTTTCATTTCCGTTCAGAGTAAGGCAAAGACCAATAAACCTTAGAGCTCAATTGTAGAATCCATTTACTGAAGGATAAAAGTTCTCTCTCTCTCTCTCTCTCTCTCTCTCTCTCTCTCTCTCTCTCTCTCTCTCTCTGGTATCTCTGCATGTACAATAATAAGGCAAATACTTCTAAGCATTATAGCTTAATCGTGGTGTCCATTTACTGCAGGACAAAAGTGCTCTCTCTCTCTCTCTCTCTCTCTCTCTCTCTCTCTCTCTTCTCTCTTTCTCTGGCATGTACATAATAAGGATAATGCTTTTAACCATTGCAGCACAAAAGTACCTCTTTGTCTCTCTCTGGCATGAACATAATAAGGAGAATGTTTTTAACCATTGCAGCACAAAAGTACCCTCTCTCTCTCTCTCTCTCTCTCTCCGCCTGTCTTGAATATCAGACGCTGCATATATCTTCACGCTGTCGCCAGTAGATCCAATATTAATGATTTGCATACAAAGTGAGAGAGCCGCGGCTTCTTCAGAGGAGCGTTCTCGCTTAAATCTTCAAATTGTGTCTGCTGATGGCGCCGTTCTCTTCCTTCATTATCACAAATGAACCTGCCTTGCATTATTGCTTTCCTGGATACACACGTCTAGGGACGGCGTCTGGTGAATTCCTGGAAAATTAAGGTGACACTGCTTTATATGGGATTTTGCAGCATCAGTTTGTGGGTGGCCTTTTAAAACCATGGGATTTTGCAGGGTCAATTTATGGGTAGTCTTTTAACATCATCGGGTTTTGCAGGATTTTGCAGGCTCAGTGTGTGGGTATTCCTTTAAAACTATGAGGTTTTGCAGGCTCAGTTTTTCGGTAGTCTTTAAGACTATTGGGTTTTTTCAGGCTCATTTTGTGGGTGGCCTTTAAAAACTATGGGATTTTGCAGGCTCAGTTTCATAAAAAAGATCTGCAAAGAAAGCACTTGAAACTGTTATTTTGTCTCTACGTGTGTAGAAATAGTATGACCCAGTTTTGATATCAGTTTTATTCAAAATCTATAATTCCTTTGGTTTGATCGCCTACATTTGGTGCTGAAATATAAAAAAAATATTTATTCATTGATTAATTTTATTTCTCACTTATGTAACCACTATTTATCTATCCTGCGCATTCAACTAAGACCCCATTCAATCAAAAGACCTATCAAAAACGTCACATCTAATATGTTTCATCTTTTGCCATTTTGATATCGACAAAAAAAGTCCTGGCTTTCCTCTGTCATATCAAAGCAATATCTTTCTGTTATTGTGGTAACGTGAAGTTTTTTACCCCGATCCTAGCGAATTAAGTTATTCAAATCAAGTCAGGAACATTTCCTGGTACTTTTATGAATGCATGGCGTACTGTTTACGATGCGAAAAACAAATGACAGATGCGTGTCCGAGGCCATTTCTGATTTCATATCATTTATTTGAGCCGCCAAGGTATTCGCTTTTCTCTTATTGCCAAATGGTGCAAAAATTATATTTCATGGATTTGATGTTAGTTTTCTTACACAGGCTTGAAATAATTGATAAGCGTAAACGAATGAACAGAATCAATACGTTTCCTTCGTTTCATAATCGTAACAAAAAACTCATTTCCAAATGGTATAAAGATATATTGCAAGGACTTGATGTTATTATATCTGTTACGCTTGATCTAACTGATTAAGGGTAAATGTATAATAGAATCTATAGATTGCCTTCGTTTCACAATCTTAACAAAATGCCCATCTTTTGTTGAATACTGTTAATCATAATGATCAAAACATATTTAATCAATATTTTTAGAAAATTGTGAATCTTAGACAATTCACATACAAATTGAACTCATTCTTACCTTATTTCCAGATTGCTTCTACGCACAAGATGGCTTTATATAGTTCTCTCACTTTTTAGAAGTATTTTCTCGATCACTGCTACGTTTAGCTCATAGGAAGAATTTCCATTCTCTTTGGCGGATGATTGACCTCGCCAGGTCCCTTCTCGAACTCATTCTTGGTCAACTGTCAAGTGAAAAGGTTTTGGACTCTTACAAAACATTTTCATACCTTCCCATTTTACTGCAGAACAATTTTATCACCCTTTCCACTGTCCTTTCCAATTCAAAAATGAATGCACTTTGAATGATAAAATATTCACAATTAAATTCGAGTAATCCATAATGACTGATGACAGTACAGGTGTCCTAAGGGCTTTTAAATGATCAAATAAAAGTAGAATAAATCCTCTGTAGAGTAATCTCTACTCTGGGAAGTATAGACTTCATTATGAATCAAATGAATTATTGGTCTTCACTAATGTAGTATGACATAAAATCCGCCCCCCTCCTCTCTCTCTCTCTCTCTCTCTCTCTCTCATTTTCATTTTTATGTAAGATGAAAATATAAATGAAAAATTTCAAATAGTTTACTTGGTGCAATGGGTTTTTCTTTTCAATTATCAGTTCTCTCTCTCTCTCTCTCTCTCTCTCTCTCTCTCTCTCTCTCTCTCTCTCTCTCTCTCTCTCTCATTTTCATTTTTATGTAAGATGAAAATATAAATGAAAAATTTCAAATAGTTTACTTGGTGCAATGGGTTTTCTTTTCAATTATCAGTTCTCTCTCTCTCTCTCTCTCTCTCTCTCTCTCTCTCTCTCTCTTTCTCATTTTCATTTCTATGTAAGATGAAAATATAAATGAAAAATTTCAAATAGTTTACTTGGTGCAATGGGTTTGCTTTTCAATTATCAGTTTTTCTCTCTTCTCTCTCTCTCTCTCTCTCTCTCTCTCTCTCTCTCAACACACAAGCATTCGGCTCAAAGCAGCTTTCACCAAGCACAATTCTCGAATAACTCGCTGAGGTATACGAGCATAACGGTATTGATTACTGAGGAGGAACATAAAAATGTTTTAGCGTAAGTGGTTTAGTTTCACGTTCAGAATTATCCTTTGTAGATCTGCAGCATAGTAGTATTACTAAATATTGCAAATATTTAATATTAGTATAAAGAATGAATGCCCACCCGGGGAAAATTAACATTACTTTATAATGCTGTATAAAATTTGTATTAACGTCCTACTGTGTACTATAATTATTTTGAAAAATATATATATTTTTTTTATATTAAAAGCTCTAATGTGAGTCCGTTACTTTCATTAAGATTTTTCTTACTATTGTTATTTATATTATTTTGTTCCATACATGTTGAAAACTTACTAGAAACTGGATTAATTTTCTTATCTAAAACTCACACTCTCACATATACTATTTTTTTCAACATCCTCTTCTTCATGTTTAAACATTATTACACAATTTTAATTCATATTCTGATCTAAAAAATAAAGCTTTGTGTCTGCAGCTTGGAAAATAGAGGAAGACATTCTGGTGCCTCTTCCGTAATATTTCTGTTTAGATATTAGTTGACGTAGAAGAAAACATTCTTCAGAAATGCTACACGAAAAAAAACCAGGTATGTCAAAAGTAATATAGTTTAATTAAATTTCTTCTCCTATTATTATTATCAAGGTAAAGTAATAAAAAGAATATTAAGAATAAAATAAAATTAAAGGTAGATAAATATGTGAATATACAATTTTTCTAGGCTTAAATCTAAAAGGATTATTAATAAATATTTAAAGATTTACAATCATGGGAAGAACAATTGTTAAGAAAAAACGTAAACATTATAAAATGTATAATTACGAGACGAACAATAGTCAGGAAAACGTTAGAAAATGTGAATAAAATCTCAATAATAAAACAGAAACCCATAACAGTTAAGAAAAAAATCATAAAATCTACAATCATGAGACGAACAATTGTCCAGAAAAACGTAAGGAAATATGAATAAAATCGCGTACTAATAAAAGAGAAATGCCACAACACACAGATGAAACAGAAGCAAAGCCAAAGTTGAGCAATAATCAGGGAAGAGGGCCACGTGAGAGCAAGGCCACACAAGATGAATTCAATTTGTCCGGGAACAATGGGGAACGCCAGGCTGCTTTTGTCTTCTCTTTTTCCTTTTCATAGATTTCTTCTTCTTCTTCTTCTTCTTCTTCTTCTTCTTCTTTTCTTCTTCTTCTTCTTCTTCTTCTTCTATTTATTTGTCCCCCGGGTACACAAGAATTAGAACAATGCCTCCCGTCCTCTGGGGCTTCTCACGCTCCGGTGGATTTGCAGTTCTGGTAAACAGGACTGTTTTCGATGATGTCTCTCAGGTCTCTGTTAGATTTAGCTGGTCTTTCTTTTCTTTCTTTTTTTTCAGGGGATCGTTCCAATAATCTCTTCGATGCTGCTTCAAAGGTATAACTTTCTTCTATTGAGTCACTGTCATGTAAAAGTAAATATCTCCTTAAATACATCCAGACTACCTTTATTATTATCATTTCCCCCCCAAAGATTATTTTCGATCCCTGATGCTTCAGAAAATGTTAAATTTCAGCTCATGCCTTTTTTTCTCTCTTTTTTTAATTTTTGGTGGTTTCATGAAGGCGTGAGATCTTCATTTGGGATTTTTATTTTTTTTATTCCTTTTCTTTGATTACCATTAAGAAATATGAAGGATTGATAGTTCGTGTTGATGAAATTAATGTTTAGATGTACAAATGTATAATAACAAGTACGAAAACAGATGTCTCCATGCCCTTTAAAGTTTATATTCAAATGGCGATCATGAATTGTAATCACTGATACAGAAGTACATATATATATAGCGCAGAGACATATATTATATATATATATATATATATATATATATATATATATATATATATATATATATATATATATATATATATATATATATATATGTGTGTGTGTGTGTGTGTGTGTGTGTGTGTGTGTGTGTGTGTGTGTGTGTTGTGTGCTGAGTAATATAGATTCATAGGGAGAAAATAAATGTAAAAATGGAGGTATATTACCCATAAGGACAGGGAATAGATTGACCATAGTGATTGGAATAACTTAATTCCCATGGCAAGAACAGAACATTGAGCTTTCGGATACTTTGAGAGAGAGAGAGAGAGAGAGAGAGAGAGAGAGAGAGAGAGAGAGAGAGAGAGAGAGAGGATGGCACTGAGCTTTCAGGAAGAATAATAGTGTCTCGAGATGGAGATACACGGCACTGTTTTTATTTGGATGTATGAAGCTTCTGGTGTGTCGGGAAACATTTATCGTTTTCAGTTATTTTGTAAAATGTAGTTATAATGCATGCATTATTTGGGTATATCTACTTTTGCCGTTATGAACTTGCATATATTTTAATATAAGGTAAAACATGCCAGTATAACTCTATACCATTATGGTTCAGCATACTTTCCAACATCAAAACTTAATGATAACCGTAACAAAACATATTGTGTAACATTTAAGGTGAGAAATGGCAATACAATTTATGCTATTATACTTCAGCGTAATTTGCTATTTCAAAACTTAATGATAACAGTAACAAGATATATTGTGCACCATACATACTTAAGGTGAGAAATGACAATATAATTCTAAACTATTATACTTCAATATAACTAGCGATATAGAAAAAAATTATGATAACAGTGAAAAATTATATTAGTCTACAATATATCAACAAGTTGCAAACAGTCCCAATTCCTCTGATAACGGTGACAAAATAAACTGTTTACAACAAATCAATCAGTTACCAACCACTGGCAGATTTAAGGGGGGCACTTGGTCACGTGCCCCCCCTCCCCCCGCCCCCTATGGATTTGAATAACAGAAAATTGTTTTCCTTCAATAAATATACGTTACATCACCTGTGTCCCAACAACAGCATAACGAACGTTTTCTTCACAAAATTTCATTATGTCCTGCAGGGGAGCACCAATGGGCTCTTAAAGGCTGAGTGGTCTTGCAAAGCTTCATATTCACCGAAGTATTTCAGATGATGCAGCAGATAACTTCATTTAATCTGCCAGGATCGCTTTGAGATGGAAGCGGCACTGTGCCAATGGGCACGAGTGCCAGAGAGCTTAAGGCTATGACTCACTAAGTGAGTTTCTTTGCCCCTTCTTCTTCTTTGGGGGCCGTCAGGAGCAGATCAGGGGCAGCCTCAGGGGCAGCCTCAGGCTACTGGGCTGGCCTTCCACCAGCTGCCAGAAAACTGTCGGGAAGAGAACCAGCAGTCTGCGTCCTGGCCGGACAGTTCCTGGTCGACCAGAAAGAGTGTATTGTCCAGGCTCGCAGAGGGTCGTCCTGCAGGTGGAAGAGGTTGTACAGTTGTTCCTGGGCCTGGAGGTCTGCACCGAGCGATGATTGTGGTAGGAGATTTGCGGATCTCCGAGGAGGATCTGAGTCATGTTTAGGTCTGGCACTGGCATCCAGCCAAGATAAGCGGAGCTTGGCACTGACCAGTGCTCGCAAGTGGCACTGACCAGTGCTCGCAAGCGGCACTGGCAGCAAATTGGTGTCAGACAAAGCTGAAGGGGGACCCGGGGGATCAAGACCCCCTCGTGTCCCTGGCATGATTTGGGATTGCAATTCCTGTCTGCAGAGGATTGGGCCTATTGGTTGCGGAGTTGGCTGTGCTAGCCTACTGGGGGGAATCCTTGACCATTCTCGGAGTGCCCTGCCATTGCAGGTCCTGCAGCACTTGTAGATCCTTCGAAGTGAGGGAGTAATGGCGTTGGGTGGCTGTCTGGTCGCAAGACCCGCGGACTAGGCCTGGGATGTGAATGTGGTGGATTAGGTTCGGTTGACGGTGGCACAGCTGTCACAAAGGTCCTGGCGGAAGCAGTCAGGCAACAGAGTGGTGTGGGGGTGGGACATCCCCAGAGGATGTCTTGACCAAGCAGGAACTCTCCTCCGTGCCTAATTCGCTTGACAACGCAAAGACGGTGCACTTTGTTGCTCCAAGGGGTGATCACCCGGAGCTCAACTGTGGGAACGGTCAGGGACTGTTCGTCCACCCAGGTCACGGTTCACTTAGTGTGCTCTTCACCTGGCACTGGCTGGCACTTAACGATCGACGACTAACACCCGAGCCAGTATCGGCAGTAGTTGGCAGGTGCACTAAAGGCAGAACCATCCACAGAAGCCACTAAGACGGACTGTGTTCAGACCTCAGGTGAAAGTTCTTCCTCTGGTGGCTTAGCTAAGGAGGCGGTGTAATAATCATGTTAACGTGCTCTGGGCATGACCATGTTTGGGTGATACAGGATACCCAGCACAAGAGTTTCCTGAAGCCCACAGTCTCGGGCAGGGCCCCAGATATGTTGATTTCCGCAGTGACAGTTTGCTGGGAAGATGGTGTTGAATTAGTCGGCAGAGGACTGGACGGTTGCTGGTTGGCGGCCGAGGGTTGTTGCCCTGCTGATTGCTATCTTTATAAAGTGGCAATTGTTTTTGGCATGGCCGTACCTTTACAGGATGGGGCACGAGGTTTGTTAGGGCGGGCTGCCCAGACCGACATTGAGTCCCGAGAGGTGTCCTGGTGGCACTATTTTTGCGCTGCAAGGTGCCATGGGAAGGATTATGTCTCCCAGGCATCAGCGCTAAGCAGCAGGTTTGAAGGTGTGGCTGGCTGCTATCAGCAGTGACACAGCCAGAGGCCCAGGCAGGTAACACACTGAAGAGGTCCTCTTAGCATGATCCGGTTGAACAAATCTCAAAGGTGTCGCACCGCACAGATTCCCAACCAGTGGGTCCCAGCTTTGGTCTTATGACAGACCATTCTCATCCAGGACCAGCTGACGTTCTAGCCATACCTCTTGAATCTTTGTTCATTCTCAGGGTGGGACCATATGCCTTAGTGATGGCCCCACAGACGGTGTGTGTGCCATGTCCCTCAAGTGATCTCTTCCAGGGGTCGTGTGAGCCTTAGCCTTCCCCGCTCCAGGTGCTTCAGTAGTTGCAGGTCCTCCTCAGCCATGCTGAGGTCATAGGTCTTGAAGAGTGAATTCTGACCTATTTTGAGCCATTGCTGTCTTATGTCCATTTTCCCACAAGGTCATTGAACGTCTGATTAAAGAGGTATTTAAAGCAGATGGAGTGGGGCTAGAGGCTTGTTGTGTTGTTAAAGCTTCTTGTGCTTTCATTCTGGCTCTCTCTCTCTAACTCGAGCTCCTGTCCTGAGGGCTGGCCCATGCTGTCTTCCGCTTTCTCTTTTTTCTTTTCTCTCCGGCTGCTCGACTTCTTGCTGCCTTCCGCTCTTTTCTTTCTTCTTCTCTCCGCTGCCCAGCTTCTTGCTGCCTCTCCGTTCTCTTCTTCTTCATACTTTCTCTTCAGCAATCTGTCTCTTTACAAACTTTTGAAGGGCCTGGTCGAAAGACCGTCCTCCTTCCCTATATTCCTTAAAATATTGGTGCTCCTTGTTGACATGTTGTTGATGGGGAAGTGGGGTGCTGAGTGAGTTACTTGGGTGTTCTGGAGTGGAAAGGGTGCTGTGACCAATGAGGAAGTGTGTCTCAGATTAGTGGCACTTCAATGAGTGGCACCTTTGAATGAGGTGGCACTGTGATGAGTGCGTGGCCGCGCGAAGTGGTCACACTAGAGTGTTCCTGAAGGAAGTCTGAGTCCTTATGGGTGGATACTTCTTGGTAAATGGGAGTGCTCCCCAAAGGCTCTATGGTCCTTATGGGCAGATGCACTTTTAATGGGTGTTCCTGAAGGAGTTGGTGGTCCTTGGTGGGCGGAAACTCCGATATTATGGGCACCTGAGCCACACAGGTGCAGTGAAGCAGGCCAGGTTAGCTTGGGATGTGGTGGCACTGGTGTCAGCCTGTGAGTAATGGGGCAAATGTCAGTGCATGAATTTGCACTGAAAGTGAAGTACTCTTGCCCAGAAGAAGGTGTAAGTATGGAAAGGTAAATGAGACTGTGCAGAAGGGAAGAGAAAGGAAAGCAAAGAGAAAGATGGGTGCTTCATTGATTATGCTTAGCATGCTCGCAGATTAGTGGCACTGAGAGAAACTGAAACTGGGATGTGACATGAGTGGAAGGAAGCAACAGAGAACTAGTGGGCGCTGCCTGACACATGAGGACAGTAAGATAAAAGGAGAGAGAAAGCAACACAATGTGAAAAGACACCTCACTCCCTACACCTAGAGTTGGGAACACATGTGTAATGATATATATATAGTTAAGTTGTTATATATAGAATGTAGATATATATACATATATGTTATATGTAGTTATATATATATATATATATATAGTTGTTATATATATATGGTATATATATATATATGTTATATATATATATACATGTTGTTATATATATATATATATATATATATATATATGTATATATATATATATATATATATATATATATTATACATATATACTATAGCAGTATATACATATATAAGAGTTATATATATATATAGTATATATATATATATATATATATATATACATATATATATATATATTATATATATATATATATATATATATATATATAGTATATAGTATATATATATATAAGAGTATAGAGTATATAAAGTATATATATATATATATATATATATATATATATATATGTTATATATATATAATATATATATATATATATATATAAATGATCTGGCTGAAGCACTTGAAAAGGAACATTGTTTCTTATTGATTATTACAAACACAAGCAAGGCTCATAAACACAACTGTGTATATGAAGAAATTCATGGTTAATGAATTTGAAATTCTGGATTAAGTATTATCATAATTCTTTTGTATTCGTTTTTTATGATTTGTGGGGTTGTCTCAAATCCTAGGCAATTATGTCGGTCCTGTGCAGTTACAATGAACGGATACGAGGGAAAAGAAGGAAAAACTCGGTGAGCGTTTTGTAAAGTGGAACTTATCTTGTGCCATGAAATTTGTTAAAGTGGTTTTCTTTAGTCTCAGAGAAAATGTTGTGTCTTTTATGGAATTGGCTGTTATGGCAAGGCTACTTTAAGTAGTTATGGAATTGCTAATGTCCCCGCACCCTCAAAGGGTCAGGTATGGTTCTGCAAGGGAAAGTCAAATCAACACAAAAGTTTCAGCTACGTTAAGGCACACAGGGAGGAAGCTCGTTCCATGAACGAACGTTGTTGGACTACTACGAGCATGAAAAGGACAGCTGAACGTTCGCTCTTGCTTCGTCGTGCGACAGGACGAGGAAGTGGAATTAGAAGAAAAAAATCCCCATTTTTCTTAAGGGTGGGGTTTTGAATGCGAAATATATTATTTAACTTGAATATCAGCAATTCCCTTACTTCTACTTGTACTTTAATATACGCTGGGAGGGTGGGTTAAAGACTACGTTTGGAACTGTCTTTTATTTCTCCAACACTGACAATCTAATGCATGCGCCATTTGAACACATATTTTCGCAGCCGTAAATATCAGATATCGTTGCCATTTCCGTTTCTGTAACCATTGGTTATTTCAAAATTTGTCACCAACCAAGAAATGTACATTTTCTTGGTTGCAACCATTCCGAAAGAACTCTAGCTACTGCTCCTAGTCACACATACGCAAAATTCCCCAACTAACCACTTCCTAATTCCTATATTCACTGTCCGGCAACTCAAACACTTTGTCCCTTTACCTGTACCTTCAGGTGACACTTACCTACCTCTCTGTTTTGCAATCCAAAACCCATGTTCTGAAATTCTGAATGTTGTAATAACAGAGATTGTTGTATTTTCAAAGAAATATATATAATTTTCTATTTCCTAACATTAGAAACACAACACACCTCATAACAACATTTCCGTCTGATCGTTTCTGTGCCCTTTGAATAATGAAATGATTATCGTAAATTTGAGTTAATTGATTATATATATTCCTGGTTTTTTCCTAGTCTAGCTTAATAGCGAGGGTAATTAACATTAATATGACCATTCCTGGCAAGATGTCGTCACTGTCATAAACTGGGAGTCTTGGCTGGCGAAGAATTGAACGAATTTATGTGGGTTGACTGCAAAGGGACCAATTGCGCCCAGATTATGAACAAAAGGAAAAGTTATTGGAAACTTACCTTAGATTTTCCTGGATTTACAATTAAAGAAGGAAGGTCGCCATTTGGAATTAGAATTCTTTTACAAATTTACAGGGGTTTATTTACAGAGATCTTTAGTAATGAAACAAGGAGACAAACAAAATGACATAGTAGCCACGGGCAGACTCACAGAACTGGACACAGTGAACACTAATGGCCGATTAAAACAAGCAAAGCTGATAATATGGAATCAATGTGCAATACAATTATTCCAGTTACAATAAAAATGGGCTTAGTCATGTTCTGATGACACTAAATAGTTCTGCTAGATACAAACAGATTGAACTCCAGATGGGGAAAATAATTATATACAACTTTGGCGAGGCCACAACGGATTTCAAGGATCGGACTGCGTCCAGGAATATTTCAGAATGGTAATGCAGTGAGATTTATCAGATTGGTTGGTCTCTCTTGTAAGAGAGGTTCTAGATTAAACGGCGGCATACACTGAAGGAAATTGAATTCCCTTATAGATGTTACCTTTTCACAGGTTAAATATTAACCACTACGTAGCCCAGCAGATAATCATGATGAAATCAATGAGGCAATACGTGGGAATCTGTAACGGTGATGGGCTTTATCAATGAAAAAAGTGATCGTGACTCGTTAATAAAGAGTAATTTAACACTGGTATTGCTTAGCCAATTCTGTCTCTTTAAGTTGCACGGGGGAGAGGGATAACGATAATTAGCATCGATCTCTACTGAATTCAAGGCACATTGATGGCTAGATATGGGAGGCAGGCAGGACTCGTAACAAAGGAAGATGGCTTTGTGGAGGAAGGAATTAAAGTTTCAAGAAATGGAATTTTAAGGAGTTTAAGTAAAAGGGGGGAAGGGCTGGTTTACTGACTATTTGCGATGTACGAACCTTGTCTGATAATTGCGGCGCCACAATCGACTCGGCCATTCATCGATGGTAGTTTCAACCAGTGTGCGGAGGAAATGGCGGAGCGTCCGTCGAGAATGAAGGTGAGACTAGTTCTGCTTTTCAAAGCCAACGGCATCTTGTAGGGGCTTCATCGTTAGTCCGACATCCCTGCAAATATGTCAAGAGAACCAGCAAAGAGGGCAGAGGATAAGCATTCTTAAATACTAATTACTTAGCGGTTAAGGTCCTACCTTACGGCTAATCCCACTGTGCCTTTTAACCTTCCCCATACCTAAATGCTCCCACATCATGTGATGAGGGTGAAAAGGTGGTTGAAATCGGGAGTTCCGTCCGTCGCCCGCTAATTTGGCGCCTGACAACGCTAACTGAGACAAAAATTTATCATTATACTAACTAGATCACAGCTAATTAGGGGGAGGAATCATAAATCCTTGATAATACATATTGTTAAGAATATTCATCCCTCCCTCCTTTTACCGTTCCAGGAATCATTTAATTGTGAAATCATTTAGCATTTCTTGGCCTGCCGGGTTGGGAAATTTAGCGGGTGACGGAGAAACAAGCGTATTTTGAACCAGTACACAGCCATTAGTAAACCCCCTTCCCAATTAAAACATCGTACAATGCTGGGACAATACCAACCCCTTTCCCCCACCGCCTGAGATGGGGTAGCAATTAGTGTTCAGGAAAGCCCAATAGGCGACGAGATTAGGGGATGGAAAGGGATTTTATT
The DNA here is from genome assembly GCF_040412425.1 of Macrobrachium rosenbergii. NCBI lineage: Eukaryota > Metazoa > Arthropoda > Malacostraca > Decapoda > Palaemonidae > Macrobrachium > Macrobrachium rosenbergii. The sequence continues at coordinate 3,877,536 of NC_089771.1, forward strand.
CTGGAAAGCCCCTTAGCCCAATAAGGTCTGTTAACTCTGTGTTTCTGCTGGCGTATGACTCCTTGCAGGGTAACGGTTGGCCCTTGAATACGACCTGCTTTTGAAAAGCAGGACAGAGACTTGCTTTGACCTCATCTGCAGCGGACGCGCTGCGGGTTCCTCCATCTCCGCTGGCCGGACTGTCTTCAAACAAGGGACCTGGAATGGTCGTAGGCGAATAACAGTCAAAAAAGTTGTACGAAAGGAGTAGTCAAATAGCCAGCCCTGTCCCTTAAAAGTTTAATTCCTTAATTTCCATTTCTTTTAAACTTTTAACCTCTTCCTCCATGAAACAATCTTCATTTTGTCAGAATCTTGCCTGCATCCCCTGCCTTATTTACGCACTTTGAACTCGAGTAAAGATCCCAAAATAACAATCATCTATCCTCCACCAGTGCAGTCAAAAGGGCGAAGCTATTCGATTAAGTTGTAACAAGCATTATATTAACTTTGGGCGTGTTTATAATTACGTGTTCATTGTTAACACACATGCTGCTCTGATTCTCAGATCAAATTTACGTGATTTTTAAAAGCAAAATATAGGCACAAGGAAATGTTATGTGTTGTATTTAAGAACATGTATTGGGTAATCTTCTGTAGGAAGATTCCATTTCCCTTAGTTTGGGCAGTGCTAAGTCAGAACCTCTCTTTCAGGAGGGACACGTGGCACGATCGCAATTCCGTGCTTCCATACCCCGCCTGCCACCCGAATAATTCCTGGTCGTAGTTCGGAGTTTCCGTTGTGGCCAACTGTTCTTATTAAGTATTCCTCCAACCTGGAACACCATCATTTGCATTACTATTTCACGTAATCAGGGCAGACTGAATGTGATTATTATCATTCAACTGATTATTGCAGATTGGCCCCATTTTTTATCCACTTGCTTGTTGACAATTCATGTCATTATTGTTACTGTGTCCTATTCTGAATCTGCCCCTCAGTGATTATGGTGTATTGTGTCTAAATGTTGATTTCTAAGTTGCTGTAAATAAATCCCTGTAAATTGGTAACAGAATTCTAAATTCCCACATGGCGACCTCCTACCTTTAATTTGCATTCCAGGAAATTCTGAAGTAAGTCTTCAATTAAATCCTTTTGTTTACAAACTGGACTCCCTTGGTTTCGTGGCAGTATCAATTATAATTTTGTGTTTAAATTCTTATCAAACCACGTCCAGTTTGTAATAATAGATATAAATATATATATATATATATATATATATATATATATATATATATATATATATATATATATATATATATATATATATATATATATATATATATGTGTGTGTGTGTGTGTGTGTGTGTGTGTGTGTGTGTTGTAGAATATATATATATGTGTGTGTGTTTTATATAGTTAGGATATATATATATATATATATATATATATATATATATATATATATATATATATATATCCTAGATGTTTAACTTCCATCAAAGTCTTGAATTCAAAGAGCGTAAAAGAGTGAACGAACTTGAATACGCACCCCATACGCCATTCCACTACGTGAATTTCTCCGGGTATAAGTAACATTTATAAAGGTAGGATGGAATATATAGAATTCGTGTAGCTTAATCACAGTGTGTGGATGACTGCTGAAAACAATGCTAATTCCACTTTGATCTCTGCCGAACGTTTCAGGGAGTTTTGTGTTGTTTTGACTGATGTTGGAAATTATCATTTCACAGAATTGTTATTGAAATTAGTGGGGAATTCTTACGTCTTTTTCTGGTGGTAGTTTAGCCTTCCTATTTTACCACTATATCTGACAAACTTAATAAATAAGAACATTAAAGTTAAGACGGTTTCCTTCTAGGGGAAGTACCACCATGAAGTAGCACTGTGTCCTGGATGTACTCTGAAGCGCCAGGTGTCATTATGTATATCATAATCCGATCGACCGCATAACTTTCATGAAATAAAAAAAAATTCTTTAGCCAAGCTTTTATGGCTGGCATGGAAATTCTGGAGCTCTTTATTACATTGCGATAAATATGTGAAACTGTTAATGTTTTATTAAAGGGGGATACTTCCGTACTGTAGATTTCTTAGAAGGGTTCGAACAAAAACAAAATAGAGACTAAGGAAATTAGATATTGAAACTGTTAGTAAACACAGTTACACAATATTACTCATTCAGTAATCCTAAATGAGGTGGATATATTTTAATAGAAGATGAACTTTAAAAATCAACCTTTGTGCAGATTAAAATAAAAGTTAATGTTCTTTGCAAAAAATCATGTTATGAGGTCATTTAAATATTTCTAGAATCCCTGTATTTATAATTGTATAATGAAAATTTCTATTGGGATTAAGGGACAATTGAACGAAGGCAAATGCCTCTGAAGAAACTGTATTCTTTGTTTTGATT
>NC_089771.1:3884952-3897452 GCF_040412425.1 Macrobrachium rosenbergii
TAGACTCTCTAGAGGTTTATCCTGTGCTGTGTGTGTCTATATATATATATATATATATATATATATATATATATATATATATATATATATATATATATATATATATATATATATATATATATATATATATATATATATATATATATATATATATATATATATATATATATATATATATATATATATATATATATATATATATATATATATATATATATATATATATATATATATATATATATATATATATATATATATGTATATATATATATATATATATATATATATATATATATATATATATATATATATATATATATATATATATATATATATATATATATATATATATATATATATAAAGACATGATGTAGAAATATATAGGGAAATTAGATAGAAAAAGAGAGAGAGAGAGAGAGAGAGAGAGAGAGAGAGAGAGAGAGAGATAGAGAAAAGAGAGAAAGTTAGGAGAGAGACGTAAGAATAAAAAGAGAGGCAGAGAGCACAGTGATAACGCCTAAAAGCTCTTGTTATTATCATGACTCCAACGCTGATCAAGGCAGGATTTTGCATGAACTCAAAAGCAGTATATCGCATTAAAGCCATAAAAAACGATCATAAAAGTGGGAAGTAGTGGCCTTGCGATTAAGTTAACCAAATCATGAGTCAGCACAACCAAAAAGCTTGCAGCAGCTGGTTCTATAACCCCGCTTTCACTGGAGCCGTTTTCATGGAAATTCCAGGAAATTGGCGACTGGACAAAGTGATGTACTTCTACACCCTCCAATCCAACATACTAGGGAGGGGTCTTTCACACACCCTCCTAAGATCACCTCCGATCAAGTCCTCTAAGTAGAGATTTGAATCACATCCACTACAGTCCTTCCAATAAGGCTAGAAGGAGGTGGAGATTGCAGATAACAAGAATTCCAGGGGTTCAACAGGCTGGAGATCGCCAGGGGAGAACAGATCAAGACTGTGTCCTATGAGGGAGAGTACGTCTCCCTTCGCTTCCATGTCCCCATATAGACTGAGTCAAGTTAATTAATACAGTGATTTCGTTTTATACCACTGTAACCTGTTAATTTTGTACTGATCTTTATAATACTAAGTACTAATTAAAGTGAAGAAATTACCGATTGCGTCTCTATACGTCTTCCCGAGAGATATCAATACTTAAAATAATTATTCCAGAAGAAATAGCACATCATTGCGGTAGCGATGCAATAAGGACACACTCAGAGGAAATCAAGGTAAGAAGTGAAAGACTAAAATCATACAGCAGAGGATAAAGATCCTTAATATATATATATATATATATATATATATATATATATATATATATATATATATATATATATATATATATATATATATATATATATATATATATATATACTTTATATAATAATAATCATTTACAACTGTCAACACTAATAAATATTTTACATTATGAATAAAAATTTACGCATTGGGAACCCCCTCGAAAGTAAATCACTGGATAATCAGCTATTCTCAAGATCCCGAATGAGTATCTAGTGCGGTATATTTCTTCACGAATGATCAAATCATGAATTCGTGTTAACCTAAAATAAACGAAGCCTGACTCCCACGCACAGCTCCATAATCGCTCTTTTTCCCCAACGTCTATTCAGATAATCTACAGCTGTGTCGTCTGGGTTAAAAAGCGTGTTTTTTTCTTTTATCGTAGCTCGTGGTATTTATTCTCATTTACTTTAGAGTCCTTTTCCTTTGCTTGCCGACTCTGAGGTGAGACCTTGAGCGTTGTTCAAATCCCAAGGTTTTATTGGAACACCTGAATGTCGTTATCATCGAGGGTCAAAACGTTTAGCGCTCCAGAAAGGCTTTTATCGCTTTGTTGTTGAAGCGAGCGTGAAAACAATTATGTATGTCGCGGTTAGATTATCGATTGAGGTTAAAAGAACAGCAACGAAAGATTATATGTAATACGAAAATCATATTTTTTTCAAGATGGCCTTCAGTGCGTCCTAGATCAACAATGAACAATAAAAATTGTCTTTTGTTTTTACATGTTAGAATTTATTGAATTAATAATATTGATTTATAATTTTATATATATATAATATATATATATATATATATATATATATATATATATATATATATATATATATATATATATATATATATATATATATATATATATATATATATATATATATATATATATATATATATATATATATATATATATATATATATATATATATATATATATATATATATATATATATATATATATATATATATATATATATATATATATATATATATATATATATATATATATATATATATATATATATATATATATATATATATATATATATATATATATATATATATATATATATATATATATATATATATATATATATATATATATATATATATATATATATATATATATATATATATATATATATATATATATATATATATATATATTTATATATATATATTATATATATATATATATATATATATATATATATATATATATATATATATATATATATATATATATATATATATATATATATATATATATATATATATATATATATATATATATATATATATATATATATATATATATAAATAACTGTTAACCCAGAACAGTGTTACTCCAGAGAAAAGATTATACAATGAAGGGTGACACAATTATATTTTAATAGCTGCATAATATCAGGCAGAACACACTGCTTAGCGACCTTTATTACCAATAGTTTATCAGTCTTCAGTGTTGCCTATCAACAAACCGTTTACACTTTACATTTCGAAATAATTTAATGCTTTTCACCTACTTTAATGGGTGTTTTTGTATAGGAACGCTTCGAAACAATTTGAGGTTTTTCATCTACTTTAATGGATGTTTTTTATAGGAAAATTTCGAGATAATTTAAGGTTTTTCATCTACTTTAATGAATACTTTTTTTTTTACACATTTCGGACAGCTTAAGGTTTTTATATACTTTACTGGATGTTTTTCAATAAGAACATTTCGAAATAATTTAATTTTTTATCTACTTTAATGGATTTTTTTTTAATGGGAACATTCGAAATAACTTAATTTTTTCATCTACTTTAATGGATGTTTTTTATAGGAACAATTCGAAATAATTTAATGTCTTTCATCTACTTTAATAAATGTTTTTTAAAAGGAATATTTCGAAATAATTTAATGTTTTTCATCTGCTTTAGTGGATGTTTTTTAGAGAACATTTTTAGATAATATAAGGTCTTTCATCTACTTTAATGGATGTTTTTTATAGGAAAATTTCGAAATAATTTAAGGTTTTTATCTACTTTAATGTTTTTTTTTATGGACACATTTCGAAGCAACATAAGGTTTTCATCTACTTTAATAGATTTTTTTTATAGGAATATTCCGAAATTATTTAACTTTTTCATCTACTTTCACAGATTTTTTTATAGGAATATTTCGAAATAATTTATTTTTTTCATCTACTTTAATGGATGTTTTTTATACGAACATTTCGAAATAATTTAACGTTTTTCTTCTATTTTAATGGATGTTTTTTTATGGGAACATTTCGAAACAATTTAAGGTTTTTCATCTACTTTAATGTATGTTTTTATAGGAACATATCGAAACAACTTAAGGTTTTCATCTACTTTAATGGATGTTTTCATGGGAACATTTCAAAACAATTTAAAGTCTTTCATGTACTTTAATGTATCTTATTTAAATGAATATTTAGTAACAATTTACAAAGTTGTAGGTGACATAAAAAAAATACCTAAAATGCCGGAGTGATTTGCACTTTCCAGTTGTCAGTCAAGGAAATCTTTTTGGCAACTAAAACTGTCATTGCTAAAACATTTACATTGTCATAATTAAATTGTTGTATAAATAAACTCAACAATTACACCAATATAATTATTGATATAATTGTGAATTTTCCATATAAATGTTAAGATTATTATTTTTTTGGTTGAGAAATACATGCGTAATACCACAAGGTTATCTGCCAAATTCATCAGACTTCTGAGGATTGTGATGAAAAAAAAAAAAAAAATTACACTGTGCAAAACGGTCCTCGGGTAATTTTTGGGGTAAATAAAATTTATTTAAAGATTGCTTATGCCTCTAAAAGCGTTATCCCAATTATTATTATTATTATTATTATTATTATTATTATTATTATTATTATTATTATTATTATTATTATTATTATTATTATTATTATTATTATTCATAACAACGGTGATTCTGCTATGTCAACAACTGTCTAATAAATGTAGATATAACGTTGAAATTTCTAGCAAAAACTGAGAGATGAAGTAAATCTTTGAAAACCATTTTCAATATACGCACACACTAACCTTGCTCTGAATATCCATGTACAATAATTACAGATGACTGCTCGTAAATAGTCCTTCTGGGTCGACGTGTGACAGAGGGTGACCACAAAAACTTCATGAATTCAGGTTAGTAAATATCTTACAAAGAATAAAACCATCCATTATCTTATTTAGGAATAGCTTCATTATTTTCAGCTTCGCAACGTCTGGCAATCAAGTTGACAAACGTTCCCACAACTGGACAACAGGAAGTTCGAATCAGAACACAGTTTTTCTTTCATTATTATTTATGTATAATTTTGGTATTAATGCTCAATATTCTTTACACTCTTCGGTATTAAGTTTAGGAGACACATCACAAAGTATTTCACAGATATTTTCTATATTTCTTTAGCAAAACAGTTCACAGAAGTCGCCTGTGAAACTCGCGCAACGGTCGTGCCATTACTGGCATCGAGCACAGGTGTTGGGAGTAGGCGCATGCGCGTTGGGTGACTCCCTCATCATCAGCATCCACCGTCAAATTTAGCTCCTTACTTATTCCAACAATTTTGTTGGTGACACTTTCAAGTGTCTTCTCAAATGTTAATCGTCCTTCGGAAGTAGTAGTCCTTGAGGAGGCAACAACTCCTTGGTCCACTGGTTGCAGATAGCATGTAGTATTTGCGGGAGGGTAAACCACCTCCACACTGGGATGAATGTCATTCATTTGTGAAGGGTGTCCAGGGGCATTATCCAACACAAGCAAAACCTTAAAGGGCAGACCCTTCGAAGCACAATACCGTTCCGCTGCTGACACAAAGTGAATATTAATCCAGTCTTCAAAGATATGAAGTGTAGAGTAAACCTTCTTATTAGACTTTCAATGGGCAGGGAGATGGCTTGAAAATCCCCTTGAGTGCACTGGGATTCTCAGCCAGGTATACTAACAGGGGCTTAAGCTTCGAGTCGCCACTACCATTACCCCCAAGAAGTAAAGTCAGTCTCCTCTTACTGATCTTATGGCCTGGTGTTGACCTCTCCTGCTTTGAGATGTGAGTGTGACCAGGCATACGCTTCCAAAAGAAGCCTGTCTCATCCACACGAATTACTTGTTCGGATAAGTAACCCCCTCCCTAATTATTTCTGCCAACCCACTAGGAAAATGTTTTGCTGCTTCCTCATCAGCATTAGCAGTTCACCTTGCACCTTAAGGTTATGCAAATTAGCACGAATCTTAAAACGACTAAACCAACCTTCACTCATCATAAGCTGTTCACTTTCACTGCTTTCGCCCTTTTCACCTTGCAGTGCCTCAAATAACTTTCGAGCCTTTTCTTGAATCACCAGAGGGCTCACTGGAATACGGCGCTGGTTCTGGCCTTCAGGACATATCAGCAATATAATCTTTCCATCTCAACAATGAGACCACCACGCTGCTTGGTATAACGATCACTTTCATAGGAGCAGCTTCTTTCACATGTTGAAGGACACGTTCCTTATCCTTTACAATAGGAGCGATCGTCGACCAACTAAGCCCAAGCGAACGAAAAGACGGTGGTGGCGGTTCCTCCCTTTTGCGAACGCGTCACTATGTCGGATTTCACTTCCATCGTGATGGCTTTCCTTCTCTTCGACACACTGCCATCCGAAGAATCAATCTTTCTTAGAGCTGCCTGTGTGAACATTCATTCAGTGAATTACAGTTGAAAGAGCACCAAAAATAACTACTGATTTAATCTTCCACAAATCAGCAAGTAACAAAAAAAGTACAGTGCATTAAACCTATTTTGGCAATGTGTTGAATAAGGTCGAAATATAGAACTTCTTACTCATATTCATTGCGATGTTATTTTATTTCCCAGAGGATAATTACCTACCCCATCTTGGCACTCAGAGAGAAAACTTGGTCTCCAGTCCCCGAGCCTGGTACCTTGAAAATGACATTCTGTCTGTCCAGGAAGTCGAGCAGCTGGTTTATAGCAGAAGGTTGATCAGATATTTGAAAATCATGGGTTATAAATGCACTGTCAATTCTCAGTAGAAAAGGACGATTTTTGCCTCTTTTTGACATATCACTGGATCTTTCTAGAAGCGATGACTTTACAGTCTTACGAATTTTGTGGTTAAACCTAATCAGAATCGAGAATAAGGTGTAAAAAACTGGTTTTTTTTCTAGGTTTTATCTTTCCTAAATATTATGATACTCTCATAATGACTATGGAATTATTTAAAGTATCTCTCTTTCTCTCTCTCTCTCTCTCTCTCTCTCTCTTCACGAGATATCGAATGATGTCTAAAACTTTTTTCTTGAAGTGTTAACTTTACAAAATATTATGATATACTCCCTTAAATAACTATGAAATTTTGTCAGCTCTCTCTCTCTCTCTCTCTCTCTCTCTCTCTCTCTCTCTCTCTCTCTCTCTCTCTCTCTCTCTCTCTCTCTCTCTCTCTCTCTTTATTTAAACATCCATCCTTTCTTCACCAGATATCGAATGATATCTAAAACTTTTTTCTTGAAGTGTTATCTTTCCAAAATATTATGAGATACTCCCTTTAATGACTGGAATATGTCAGTTCTCTCTCTCTCTCTCTCTCTCTCTCTCTCTCTCTCTCTCTCTCTCTCTCTCTCTCTCTCTCTCTCTCTCTTTTTCTTTCTTAACTCTTCTGCTGATAACCCTTCTGGACAGAGCCAACAATCTTTAAACCCAAGTGATTCCTTGCGAAATCTGAACCTGACGAATTTCGGGGTGACACCATACATACATCTCTACAGAAAACTACCTTCACCTCGTCATTTTCCCATTTTTTTCCATGCCAACCCTCATCGTCTAACGAGCAGCCATGTATTTCGGCCATAGCACCTGGTAATAACTTCTTAAGTAGCTTGGGTAGCAGGAAATCTCAGCTTCAATATGGAGGAAAAGGTTCTACAAAGACTGGCATAATTTCTTGATCCGTCATGAGCTTGGCCAAAGAAGAAAGGAAACTGATCTTCAAAATGTCATGGGTGCCTATAAGAATGTCAAAATTATTCTTTGTTCTTTAGATTTTAATCACGCTCTGTTATATACATAACAACGTAGATTCGTATAAAAATGAAGTCTGTATAACTCATGCAAAAAAATCATATGAGCTTGGAGCATTTTACAAACCACCTCCAGGAAGAAAGAGTAGTTGCTAAGTTACTGGTTTGGACTATTGTTTAATTCCTTCTTTTTCTGAATTTAATCTGTAGTTCAGTTTTGAAACTCTTTATAATAGATTATCAATTATACAGAGTCAAACCCAGGTATAATGTAATGTGGCTTTCCAGACGTACACAAACCTGGTATACCTCCAAGACCAGTTCTCACTGCATACAAAACTCATAATCATAAAGTAACTAAATATGTATATATATATATATATATATATATATATATATATATATATATATATATATATATATATATATATATATATATATATATATATATATATATATATATATATATATATATCAGGTTGAAGAGGTAAAGGCATGCATGTCTCTTACAAGATCAAGTTTATTCTGCCAACGTTTCACATCACATGATGCATCTTCAAGGCTGGAAAATTACAGACTATAAATACTTAAAATGTCGCTTATGCAATGGGAAAAACTTTAAAAATTTTAAAAATTTAAAACATTTACAAATACACAAATTAAAACAAGAACTTGAAAGGAACACCTACCAAGGCCAGAGCTGAAAATTTACAAAAAGACAGGGAGAAAATAAACAAACGAAAGAAACCTACAACGAACGTGGAGAGTAAACAAACAGGCAGTTATGCTATAAACAGTTGTGTGGACGACGATTGGGTGTTTAGTGTTGGTACATTAGTTTTTATAAAAAGCGACTCCAGCACCATCAACTCGTCGCCCTTACGGGCAGATCCAATAATTTTAAAATCATTTATATCCAAGCGGGTACCACAGATCTTAGAGTGGTTCCGAACATTGGATAGTTCGGGATTGGACAATGTGCAACCCGTCCTGAAGCTGACACTTTGGTGGGAACAGAAACGGACCTTGAGAAGCCTCCTCGTACATCCAGCGTAGGTTCCCCGACTACATCTGGGACAGGTATGTTTATAGATAATGTTGGATGTCAAGGAAGGGGTCAGCCTGTCCTTCACTCTGAAAAAATATCGGACATTTAGAGGTTTTCGTGGAATCAACTTCAGATCTGCAGCTGGCAATTCATGATGAATTAAATCCATACATTCCTGTTTTAAAACTTTTGTCATGAAGGCAAGGGAAATTAGCATAAATACATAATTTGGGGAGGGTGTATGTGGGAATAAGTTGTTTCATTTTTGCGGTTAAGAGCTTATTAAGTACTCGATGGAAACAGTGGATGGAAAACAATTGTTGCGAAAAAAATAGCCAAGAACTCTGCTTCTTTATGAAAGTCTGTCCAGCTGGAAGTCAGAGAACACGCCCTGTGGAGGAGGGTAGAGAGAGAATTCAACTTAGAATTGAAATTACATGAGCTATAAAAATTGGTGCCCAAACCTGTAAAAGTATTTTTCCTGTGAATGCTAGTTTGAAACCCATTATTTTCCTTGGTGATGCGTAAGTCAAGAAATGATAAAGAGTTACGAGTTTCTTTCTCAACTGTAAACCTAATATTGGGATGTTGGGCATTAATGAATTCTAAAAAGGAATCTGCATTAAAATCGCGTTTAAACAGGGCCAAGGTGCCGTCCACATATCTTTTATAAAATAAAGGATGGAAACTAAGGGGACAATTGTCAAATACTGTCTCCTCCAGGGGATTCATAATAACGCCGAGTAATTGAGGTCTCAGTTATCAGCCTTAGCTCACCAAACGTATTATCAACTAAAAAATTCCCCTTCGGTAACATATATGAAAATATATTATTTCCGAGGTAGAGCGAATTGGATATTAAAGGACGTTTGTAGCTTTCTGATTGTATATGAATCACGGTGATGTGATAAATAGTCATAATATGGCTACGTGCGACAAACGCACTGCTCGGTCAACATGGCAGAGGTGGGTGGATATCGTCTCCAAATGCAAAACACCTGAGTTCGACGGGTGAGTTGATGGGAGGTGATATTCACTTATACCTCTCTTGTGGCCGACTGCGTTAGTGCGTTCCTGTAGTCCTGAGTCCTCGTCCGTCGCTGGTTCGACCCCACGGGACGGTGGACTTATTATCAACTAAAAAATTCCCCTTCGGTAACATATATGAAAATATATTATTTCCGTGGTAGAGCGAATTGGATATTAAAGGACGTTTGTAGCTTTCTGATTGTATATGAATCACGGTGATGTGATAAATAGTCATATATATATATATATATAAAGAAAATCTGATAAAAGTCTATTCTTACAGAAGCGAAAATGCGGCTCATTATTGTAATTGTCCCGTTTGGACTCACATCTTCAGACGTGGAAATAAGAAGGGGATCATTGTTGAAGAGACATTTGAATGTCAAGATGATTAAAGACTTAGGTATAATAAAAATAGACATACCATCAGTGTTAAGTAATGAGAAAAAGTTAAAAGACATTCAAAAGAATATTGGGACAATTCTGCAGAAGGGGAATAACAACAGTGTTACTTCCTTATTAGAAAACCTAAAAGCAGAAATAGAATTGACTGTAAAACAAGATCAAAGAGATCCCTCTTACCCTTCATTGGAACTGCTTTGAGCACAGTATTTGGGGTTGCCACTGAATCGAATGTAGAACACGAAAAAGAAAGAATTGACCAGTCAGAAAAGTGGGCCTCAACAAGTAATTAGTTCACATAATCAAAACACAGAACAAACAGAAAAACTAAAAGGTTTCATAAACAAAGTAAATGAGGATGTGACAAGAAAACTGAATAAGTTAGAAAATATACAGTTCTTAAATACGTTTGCTCTTGAAAGCGAAGTAATTCTGCAGGAACACAAAAACATATTAAATGCCATTTTGATTCCTTATAAAGGTATCTTGAGCCCAACAAATTACTCCTAAAGAACGTGATGATATAATTAAAGTTTGTATCATGAAAAAGCAATTACAACCACTTGTAGATGATGTATTTATGTATTACAATTTAATAAGTGTCAAAGTACCTTTTGATAAAATGATTTTACTTGTACCTTTCAATAATAGGATCACAAACACGTTCATCACACTGTATCCATTTCCCATGTCGGTAAATAACCAACCAATCATTCAAAAATAACCAACCAGTCATTGTTCTTGTCATTCTTTACAGACCAACAATTTCAAGAGTGTACTCTGTTAAGAGAACAGGAATATATTTGTAATTTTGATAACTTGTATAAGAGCACTAATGCATATCCATGTATTCAAGAAATTGTGTTAAACCAAAACCAAGAGAAAGATGTATGCACAACAAATTACGAAAAAGGTTATGAGGCCTTTATAACTGATCAGAAAATTTTTGCATTTTCCATAGATACAGTTGTAGCTAAAGTTAAATGTCACAACATTACTACAGACGTAAAGTTTAAAAATGTTAAATCTTTTACAACATCATGTCAGTTAGTAATAAAAAAACAATTGTATTATGAACCTCATCTTTTCACAACACACAACATCAACAAACATGTGCTATATAAGAATTACTCACACAAAATTTATGAATTTAAGTTGTCTCAGTTAGAATTAGCAAACTTGACAATTTGAACTATGTAGATGAATATTTCTACTATAAAGAAACTGTCTCCCCAGCTTTATCATTATTCAATCTAGTGCTAATAATGGTACTTATTGTTTTGTTCATAATTGTAGTAAGGAATCTTGTGATCAGAAAAATACAAGAGATTTTCACAGAATTAAGAGGAAACAATAATTGATAATTAATGTTAACATCATGAATATGTTAACATTTGTTTCATGTGCAAATGAGGTACTGTAATTGTAGTTGAAATTATACATTAACATTTGTTTGACATGCAAATGAGGTACTGTAATTGTAGTTGAAATTATATATTAACATTTGTTTGACATGCAAATGAGGTACTATTCTTGTAGTTGAAATTATATATTAACATTTGTTTAACATGCAAATGAGGTACTGTAATTGTAGTTGAAATTATATATTAACATTTGTTTGACATATAAATGAGGTACTATTCTTGTAGTTGAAATTATATATTAACATTTGTTTGACATGCAAATGAGGTACTATTATTGTAGTTGAAATTATATATTAACATTTGTTTGACATGCACATGAGGTACTGTAAGTGTAGTTGAAATTATATATTAACATTTGTTTGACATGCAAATTAGGTACTATTCTTGTAGTTGAAATTATATATTAAAATTTGCTTGACATGCAAATGAGGTACTATTCTTGTAGTTGAAATTATATATTAACATGCAAATGAGGTACTGTAATTGTAGTTGAAATTATATATTAACATTTGTTTGACATGCAAATGAGAAATTATATATTAACATTTGTTTATGCTTTTAGTTGAAATTATACATTAACATTTTTTGACATGCAAAAACTGTAATTGTAGTTGAAATTATATATTAAAATTTTTTTGACATGCAAATGACTGCAATTACTATTCTTATAGTTGAAATTATATATTAACATTTGTTTGACATACAAATGAGGTACTATTCTTATAGTTGAAATTATATATTAACATTTGTTTATTAATTATATATTTGTTTGACATGCAAATGAGGAACTGTAATTGTAGTTGAAATTATATATTAACATTTGTTTGACATGCAAATGAGGTACTGTAATTTTAGTTGAAATTATTCTTGTATTTGTTTGATGCAAAATCTTATATATTATATATTAACATTTGTTTGACATGCAAATGAGGTACTGTAATTGTAGTTGAAATTATATATTAACATTTGTTTGACATGCAAATGAGGTACTGTAATTGTAGTTGAAATTATATATTAACATTTGTTTGACATGCAAATGAGGTACTGTAATTGTAGTTGAAATTATATATTAACATTTGTTTGACATGCAAATGAGGTACTATGTAATTTTTAGTTGAAATTATATATTAACATTTGTTTGACATACAAATGAGGTACTGTATTTGTAGTTGAAATTATATATTAACATTTGTTTGACATGCAAATGAGGTAAATTGT
>NC_089771.1:3902452-3904952 GCF_040412425.1 Macrobrachium rosenbergii
GGTACATGAACAGGAATGAACGATGCCAAAAGAAAAAACTCTTCAGAACCAACCAGAAAAGACTATACAGCCAACTATGAGCGGAAGACAACCACCATGAAATTCCTGAAGCAGAACCAAGTAAGATACTCTAGGAAAACATATGGAGCAACCCGGTATCACACAACAAACATGCAACATGGCTCCAGGAGTCAAAGAAGAAATGGGCAGAATAAAACAAAGATTCACTGAGATCACAGCAGACACAGTCAGACACCAACTAAAGAAAATTCCCAACTGGAAAGTCACAGGTCCCTATGAAGTCCATGGATACTTGCTCAAAAACTTAAGGACTCTACACCCACGAATAGCATAACAACTCCAGCATTGTATCACCATGCTCCCAAGTGGATGAAAACAGGGAGAACATCCTTAGCACAGAAAGACAAGAATGAGGGAAATATAGCAAGTAACTAGAACAGATCACCTGCCTACCAATAATGTGGAAGTTACTAACAAGTATCATCAGTGACAGGCTATACAACTCCCTAGCGGATACAAACACCATCCCTCACCAACAGAAAGGCTGCAGAAGGAAGTGTAGGGGCACAAAAGACCAGCTCCTGATAGACAAAATGGTAATGAAGAATAATAAGGGAAGGAGAACCAACCTAAGCATGGCATAGGTTGACTACAAGAAAGCCTTCAACATGATAAAACACATGTGACTAATAGAATGCCTGAAAATATATGGGGCAGAGGAAAACACCATCAGCTTCCTAAAAAATACAATGTGCAACTGGAACACAGTACTTACAAGCTCTGGGATAAGACTAGCAGAGGTTAACATCAGGAGAGGGATCTGTCAGGGCGACTCACTGTCCCCACTACTCTTCGTAGTAGCCATGATTCCCGAGACAAAAGCACTGCAGAAGATGGATGCTGGGTACCAACTCAAAAAAGGAGGCAACAGAATTAACCATCTGATGTTCATGGACAACATCAAGCTGTATGGTAAAAGCATCAAGGAAATAAATATCCTAATCCAGACTGTAAGGATTGTATCTGGGGACATCAGGATGGAGTTTGGAATAGAAAAATACACATTGCTTGACATACAAAAAGGCAAATTGACAATGACTGAAGGGATAAAGCTACCAGATGGGAATAGGATCAAACACATAGATGAGACAAGATACAAATACCTGGGAATAATAGAAGGCGAGGATATAAAACACCAAGAGATGAAGGACACGATCAGGAAAGAATATATGCAGAGTCTTAAGGCGATACTCAATTCAAGACTCAACGCGAGAAAAATGGCGAAAGCCACAAACACATGGGCAGTACCAGTAACCAGATACAGCGCAGGAGTACTGGAGTGAATGAAGGCTGAACTCCAAAGCATAGACCAGAAAACTAGGAAACACATGACAATACACAAAGCACTGCATCCAAGAGGAAATACAGACAGACTACTTTGAGGTTTAGTGCTTGTTTTGATGGGACAACCATTTGCCGATTGTTTCTTGGTGGATTGTTGCCTCCTTACCTGTAAGTTTTTCTTTGTAGGAAAGTTGACATTTGTCGCATTGTCTCTGACAGTGGCAGTCAGGTTCATAGCAGCAACGAATCAGTATCTCGGCAGCAGAGCAGCAGGAAGTTGGTTTGGATGGGCAGCAGGTATTGCTTACCTGTTGGCTTCGACAGGAGGTGAAGGATCTCCTTGTCTGTGTGTGACTTCATCCCTGATGGCAGCTGAGTGTATTGTGATGACATCTAATGTGCGGATTGGTTCCCGTTCGTCAGCATATGGCTGTCTCTACGACTCGGCCGTGGTCATCTGGTGTGTGGATTTGTTCCTGTTCGGTAGCCAGTGGCTGTCTTGGTGGCATGATGAATTCGTCTGTTTGACTTCGCCCTTGTGGACAGTTGTCTGTCTTGACAACTCTTCTGAGGTTGACTGTTTCTGTGTTTAGCCTGATTTGGGACGTTGTATGTTTTTGAGACAAAGTTCTCTTAATTACTTGTAATTGTTTACAGTAATAATTACATTTTTTGGGTGAGTTATTGCTTTTGGATGTTAATGTTGAAGTCATTTGTTTTACATGTTTTAATGACCGTAACGTAATTTTTGTGTAATTAGCATTATGCTGCTTATGTATTATTTATCATACTGCTTATGAATTTAATATGCTTCTTGTGTATTTACTGTTGCTTTTGATGTATTATGCTGCCCGTGCTAATTTATTTTGTTGCTCAAGTGTTGTTTATTGATCTATTTGAAGTTTAATTACTTGGATTGTATGTTGTACTGACTCGATTTTGTTTAATTTGTTCTTGAGTAATGTTTATTGAATTGTTCATTTCAAGTGTTGCCTCACTGAACGTAACTCATTTGTATATAATGTATATAACTCTATTATAATAAATTAGTATAAGGTCACTTTTTCGTTTTGTTCAGCTCCTTCCTCCTTTGTCTGCCTCAATTTCTGCCAGTCATTCCAGTCCCGTACTTTTT
>NC_089771.1:3914952-3924952 GCF_040412425.1 Macrobrachium rosenbergii
GTATTCGGACGTCACTTTCCAACTTTGCAGATTGTGACCCGACTGACGAATGCCTTGCCAACGGTGGCTATTGCATCGAAAACAGCAAGAAAGGAGACTGCGACGGGATCCTGTTCTCAAAGGAATGCAAGTCGGCCCAATGTTCCTGCTGCATAGAAGGTAAGAAGAAGAAGTGCTCTATAAACCTGTAGTTCGCGAAGTGATTATTTCGTCTTCTTACCCATGTAACAACTTTTGCAGTCTCAAATACACATATCGAGTGAGCCTTCTGCACCTCCTTCCTAAACATCCCCTTCAATATCCATTGCTATTGTGTCATTCAGAGCTACTGTCATTTCGAGTCACTGGCACAAATTTTGCAACAAGTTTAAAGGAGTGTCATCACAACAATTATATGGCACAGTGGTATACAAAGAATATTTAAGAACTAGGGTGCCTGGACCGTTATGACCCGTGGAAAAAGACCATTTACAGTAAATTTATCCATCAGAAATTACCTATGAACTTTTTTTTTAACTTATTGCAGGACCTATAGAACCAGACGTCTTGTGTCATTTCCTTCTAATGTTCTTTTTATCAGGACCATGACTTCTTGACTTCGACTCTAAACTTAAAATTTTTGAAACTGTCCTAAGCTCTGATGTCAAATGAAAGGTACCTTACATTGTTTTCTTGAAACTTTTTCGCAAAAACAATTCTACGCCATGTATTCTAGACTTCCCTTTGATGTAAAATCTGTTTTGAATTTCCTTAAGGGACTCACTTACGTTGATAGTGCATGAAACCCAAGATTAATCTGAGTTAAATAGTCACTGAATTTACTATCAGATGCTGGGTAAAAGAAAAAATTCTTGATGGTATATTTTATAGTCTCATTCACTCGTCTTTGTTGAAACAAAAGCAATCAGAAGACAGTTTGCTTGGTGATTGCTTTACGACTTCTTTTCACCTTTTTCTAAGAGCATCTGGGCTCATTGCCTCCTCAATAAGATACGAATTCGTGCAGCCTGCCTATAGAGAGAGAGAGAGAGAGAGAGAGAGAGAGAGAGAGAGAGAGAGAGAGAGAGAGAGAGAGAGAGACGAAATCTAATAGTCTTCCACTTTCGCGATGATCGTCTCAGGATTCCATTTCCTTGCTTTTCGCAGTTTTAAAGAAGGAGGACGAATGCGCAGAAGGGGAGCACACTTGCCCTACCAACTCAAAGTGCCAGGACAAAGAAATAGGCTACGAATGCGCTTGCAATGCAGGCTTTAAGAAGTGTGGAGGTGAGTGCTACTGAACATTTGATACATTCTCACCTTTATGATTTATTGTGTGTAGCTGGTGCTCAGGTGATCAAGATTCTTGCAGATTTCATTCAGGTAACATTGCTGCCAGAGGTCCCTCGCTGCTTCTCTAAAGCCTCATATCAAAATGTTATTGTAAAGACTTCATCGTGAGTCATCGCATTTACAATTCACATCCATGTAATAAGATGTTAAGGAACAATTTTTATAGTGACCCATCTGTTTAAAACCCTTTCATATCTGTATAGTTATCACATCACTGAGGGCACATGAGCCCTGATGTGTCTGGGAGCGCTCGACAGCGAAAAAATAATTATTTCGAAAATTCAGCAAAATATAAATTTTATGCCAACAACGTTTTTTTGTCCTTTTTCTAAATGTTTATATTTTATGGTGGAATAGTCAGAATAAGAGTCCCAGCCCTCTAAATACAAAAAAATGAGTTATTGCACGAAAAAAATCTTTTATTTATTTTCATATTTTCGTTTCGTAACCCAAAACTATGAATGTCAGGCGAATGAATTATTTTTATGAGAAAGCCAACAAAAATTCTCTAAATATCGACATATAAAAAGAATGGAAACGAATAAGTCCAGCTGGTGAAAAATTGATAGAAAAAGGGGGAAGAAACAGAGCGCCTGCCCGGCGTATGGTGAGAATTATCAGCTAGAAAAAGATTTTTTGAAGAGCCCTATCTCGGTTATTTTTCAGAAATTACTTTTTAAATATACGAAAATGTAGAGGAAAAGTTGAAGAATAATGTGAGAGTCAAGAAAATGGCTTTGGTAACGACAACAGTTTAATTTTGACGTTATAAATTGATTGAAACGAAAAAATGTTACCGTTGTCAACATTATCGTTCGTAGCTCAAAAGCTATAACAGTTAGGCGAATGGATTTATTTTTTATGAGAAAGCCAACAAAATTCTCTAAATATTGATATATAAAACAATGAAAAACGAATAAGTCTAGTTGGTGAAAAATTTATAGAAAAGAGGGTAAGAAACAGAGCGATTTGCCCGGTGTATGGTGAGAATTATCGCAGAAAAAGTTTTTTTGAAGAGCCTATCTCGGTTATTTTTCATAGAAATTACTTTGTAAATATACGAAAATGTAGAGGAAAAGTTGTAGAACAAAGTGAGAGTCAAGAAAAATGGCTTTGGTAACAGCAACAGTTTCATTTTGACGTTATAATTTGATTAAAACGAAAAAATGTTACCGTTGTCAACATTATCGTTCGTAGCTCAAAAGCTATAACAGTTAAGCGAATGAATAATTTTATGAGAAAGCCAATAAAATTCCTAAATATTGACATATAAAAATGGAAAACGAATAAGTCCAGTTGGTGAAAAATTGATAGAAAAGAGGGTGAGAAACAGAGCGCTCTGTCTGGCCTATGGTGAGAATTATCGCAAGAAAATTTTTTTTTTTTTTTGAAGAGTCTATCTCGGTTATTTTTCATAGAAATTACTTTGTAAATATACGAAAAAGTAGAGGAAAAGTTGAAGAATAAAGGGAAAGTCAAGAAAATGGCTTTGGTAACGGCAACAGTTTCATTTTTGACGTTATAATTGATCGAAACGAAAAAAGTTACCGTTGTCAACATTATTGTTCGTAGCTCAAAAACTATAACAGTTAGGCGAATGAATTATTTTTTGAGAAAGCCAAGAAAATTCTCTAAATATCGACATATAAAAAAATGAAAAACGAATAAGTCCAGTTGGTGAAAAATTGATAGAAAAGTGGGTAAGAAACAGAGCGCCGCCAGGCATAAGGTGAGAATTATCGCTAGACATTTTTTTGAAGAGCCCTACTCGGATTTTTTCATAGAAATTACTTTGTAAATATACAAAAATGTAGAGGAAAGGTTGAGGAATAAAGTGAGAGTCAAGAAAATGGCTTTGGTAACAGCAACAGTTTCATTTTTGACGTTATGTTGTTCGAACAAAAAAAATGTTACCGTTGTCAACATTATCGTTCGTAGCTCAAAGCTATAACAGTTGGGTGAATGAATTATTTTTATGAGAAAGCCAACAAAATTCTCTAAATATCGATATATATGATAATGAAAAATGATTCAGAGCCCTGCCTAAAATCCAGACATCTCTTATGTGATGCACTAACAAATTTCCGCTAGTTTTACCGTAAAAACTTATGAAAGCATGTTGGAAACTGTTCTCGATTGACGTCGCTGTATGTAAACAGCCACACGTGTTTACCCAGCCTCGCACGCATGGTCTCTGACCAGAAGTGTGGCCTGTCAGGCCTGCGTGGGTGCGATCAGCTGATGTCATTGTGAGAATTTTACTACGCTATGGATTTGCGCATGCGCAGTAGAGGAACTAAAAAATTATAGAAAATAGAGGATACCAAACAGAGTGTTTCCAATAATGTAATCCTACATTTTATAAAAAAATGTAAGAGATGAGAGAGAAACGGGTAGGATCAGCTGATTTCATTGTGGGAAATTACTATGCCAGGGAATTGCGCATGCGCAGTATAGGCACTGCTTTGCCTGGCGTATCGATACCCTGAGTTACGGTCCAAGGTATGCTTTAGCCTATGGAAACCACCAACTGTCCGAAAATAAAATTTACCCTACCACGTACGAAAAATGTCGGTAAATTTTACGTACAATTACGTCAGTCAGACAAGAAGGGGGGTAGGGGTTATTGCAATATGACGTCAATTGGGCAGAAAGAGGGTTAAGTTCTCTGTTAAATAGTTCTCCCTCTTACCAAACTCCTGCCCCTACCACCCATCCTCACCACCAACCCTACCCCCCATCCTCCCCATCGTTATTTTTTACGTCATCCTTTTCCGTTACTCTTCAAATTTTTTTTCGTCTGTTTCACCAGCTCTGCTAAGGTCCATATTTCTGCCAAAAAGGAACCAACGTGATCTAGCTATCCATTTATCTGTCTATCTATCTGTCTGTACCTATTTATATCTATCCATCTATCTGTCTTCCTATCTGTCTATCTATTTATCTACCATTTAAGTTGAACTGCTGCAGCATATCCGAAAGCACGATCGACCGTGTTATTAACAATACGATAAAATGACCTCCAGTAGCACTGCTTTCCGGTACAGACGGCTGACAACTCATGGCTGGGCATGAAGAGATTAAAAGCCAGGCAGCAACTTTCGCGTATTTTGGAGATTAGGTCCGGCCAAATAACGTCGAAGAGCAACGCAATGAGTACGAACTCCCCTCTCATATCCATTTACAAATTCTCGCTTCGGGAGTATCACGGGGAAATGGCACGGATTCACTACTCTTGCAGAATCCTGTCATGACGTTTTCCCGAGGCGACATGGGAGTTGGGTGCCTAATGTGCGCGGTGCACCTGATGTTTGTAGAGATCAGAGTTACTTAGTAATCAGAGGAATCATCACGGCCTGTGTTCGAATGAGTTTTAAAAAGATATTTAGGCTAAAACTCGTGCTAGGTTTGGTGCTTGTTTAAAGCTTGACAAGAAGCAATTTCAAGGCATTAAAAGTATGTTACATGATCAGTAATGATGCTAAACATAACTCCCATTGTGAATTAGCACAAAAAGAAAACCCAAGTATAAACAAAGCTATTTCAGATCTCTGCGGGAGATTTTCAACTATGCATTCTGAAAGAAAGTGAGAGAAAAGGCAGTGGAACACATATACTGGTATTTCCCTCGATCAGTGATCAACCTCACTATATTCATGTCCAGGTTTTGCAAGTTAAAGAAGTTAATTTTACGCTTAAGCAGAGTGAAGTCTTGTAAAATATTCAAAATAAAACAGCACAAATATATACGTGCTTTGACATCTGTAGCTTTGCAAGAGTTATGAGAATCGATACCTATGATCCTTTTCGGAAAAAAAAACAAGAAAAAATGCATTTATAGAATACTCTGGTAATATAAACTGCAAAACGGAAGAGTTTGCAGGATTCATCAAAGATAAATGACTTCAGAAATAAACAAAACCGTTGAAGAAAGGCAATGATTAAGGTATCATAAAAAACGATAATTTTATGCATTTTCTTGCAACTGCTATAAAGCTGAAATTAGACAAAATATCTACTTTTCCACTTAGCGGACATTATTCATTTTCATGCTGTCAGCATCTAATATCGACTAGAAAAAGAAAATTATCATAAAAACAATGGTAGAAGGCATTATACTGGTGTTTAATCATTGACACTAATTTTTATTTCTTCATATGTTCTTAATTTTTTTTCTGGATAGGTATGGCAATGTGTAACGCTTAACTCTCTTTTTTTGTTGGGGAGGGGGGCGACTACTTATAAATGTTTCATTGGTTGAAAAGGAAAGACTGATATAAGAAATTATTTGGAGGCATTCGGATGAATAATGTAAAATGGTTTGAGGTTTATGGGAAGTTTTATCCAGTAACATTAAAAATGATGTGTGGTTACGATTAGTGTACTTTAGTCTGATTGCATAAGTTACTAATAATAGTCTTTGGTTATCAAGTTTTAGATTTTCAATTTTGTTTCTCTTTAAACTTTCCTTAAAATTGTTAAAAAATTCACAACATTCATCTCATAAGATTTAATAATTCGTTTCCATTCCTATACAAAATACTTTTTTTTCCTACACGTTAACGGAACATCCATTTGATGCCGTATATTAATGTACAGTAATGGATTACGCCAGTCCTAGAATTAAACAATGAGGAAGTGTTTGCCTTCTGTAGTCCTGAGTTCTTGTCCTTCGCTGGTTCGAGCCCACGGGACGACAGACTTATTATCAACAAAATTTCCCTTCGGTAACATATATGAAATATATTATTTCGAGTAGAGCAGGTGGATATTAAAGGACGTTTGTAGCTTACTGATTATATATATATATATATATATATATATATATATATATATATATATATATATATATATATATATATATATATATATATATATATATATATATATATATATATATATATATATCTTCCCAAGCATCCAAGCCACCAAATGCTTAATTTAAAGCTGGAAAATAAACAGTGCATTTTAGCACTGCCTGACAAGGAAGGGTGAAAGGAATATTGGCCCCTCCCTTAATCCATTAATTGCACTCTGTACGAGTATATCTGATCCTGCGTGACCCGCTATTACAGGATCAGCCATATCCAATCATTTAAATTAATCTATGTAAATGTATACCTGTTACTAACTTATATTGCATATGTCTCTTTTGCTCATGTGTCAGAATGTCGTCAACTGTTATTGTCATTTGCAACTCAGGTGTATTTATTCATGATTAACATGGTGAAAAGAGTTTTTGACCAAGTTTGATGGCTCTCAATAAATTATTAAGCGAATAGGAAGCCACGGAAAATGAGCCAACTATCAATCTGAAAAGCAAATTTCGACAAAATTCGGTAAACCTTTGCTCTGTGTCTGTTCAAATGATGGCTTATGTTGATTTATGCTGCTGAAATGTTGATTCCCATCTCTGGTCTTGCAAAATACATGCAGTATTTGCCTTTGAAGTAGTTTCTGGTTGATTTATTTCATTAAACATGAATATAGCCAATGTCGCAAATTGGCTCTGAACAAAAATGACGTATCAGCCTGTGGAGAAAAACTGTACCACTTCCCGAAATGCTACCCAAGATTTTTTTGAGTGTCTCATCATGTAGAACAAGAAAATATAAGGTTTTGCTGTAACAGAGTCATGTAACCTTTTCACCCCCCAGAGCCAGGAGTATCAAGTGTTTCCAGGCCTTGCCTGCCTGATTAGTCCATTTTATCTTCTGATAGTTCATTTACAGTATAGTACATGTAACCTTAAACTTACCCTGATGTGTTTATTTACAACTACCTTGTAAGTAGAGCTCTCAGCTCAGTTAAATTCTCCCTTTTTCCTTGTTTTTTTACAATTTCCTGAATCAACAGCAGTCAGATTTTATACAAAAATCGAGGTAACGAAATCATGAATCGTAAAAATGGCGACTGAGACTTAAATCTTGCAAGCAGTGTTGCAGAACTTGAATCGCCCCCACCTTTGCAACTTGCTGTATTAGCGACTAGTGAAGCTAGGCTGGATGCGAGAGAAAGAAACGAACCTTTAGTGTAAAATCTGGAAGCGCACAGTCCAGGAGTTCCACACTGTGAGTATTTTATTTTATGTTAGGATTGGAGTGAAATTGGTGACTGAAAATAGCAATAGTGAAACATTAGGCACATGCCTGCAATCCAGTCATCAAGAAGAGTTAGTGTCTGTTACACATGTTTTGACAGCCCCTGCATGAGGGGGCCTTGCATGTTTTCTTCACATAGGCAAGCTAGGGAATTACGAAGCGTTGAAAGAAGGAAATAGTGTGTGTATTTCCTCCTTGTGTTATCCAGGCAATCTGTCGTCTTGGAATTCTAGCTAGGCAGATGTTTTAGATCCCACATGGGTCAGCCAGCAAATTTCCATATTGCTGAAGCTTAAGAGTTTAATCTCTCTCTCTCTCTCTCTCTCTCTCTCTCTCTCTCTCTCTCTCTCTCTCTCTCTCTCTTGTATAGGATAGAAATCTGTTAGGCAAATGTATAATTCCTCATAGAGTAAAATCTCAGAAAAGGCATAATGTTTGTTCAGGCCACGGAGCAAAAATAAACTTGCTTCATATTTGCATTTGTACACATTCCTCTGTACGCACCACACGTGATAAATTCTTTTTCATTTCAAAGCATTTCCATTCAATAACCACCTGCTATTTCATTCATAAGCATAAGGAACCTGTTTTTTTTGCTCATTTGTTTATCTTTCGTTTTACTTAAGGTTTGCTGTGACCACGTGTTATTCACGTCGCTCCCAGTTAATTTTCGTAAAGCTTAGGAGAAACTTTTTATATTTGGGTTCCTCTAAATATACTTAAGCAGGATAATGTTTGTATAAGCGGCGTCAGCCTAAGAAAAATTCCCACGTTGGTCACTGTCCTTTGGGCCAGGTGCGTACCAGACAACCTTGAGCTGTCAGTTACTGAGCCAGACACAAACCCAAGTGGTTACCCAGCTGAGCAAACATAACCTTTTCCGGTCACGTGCGAGCTGGGTGAAAATAGGGAAATGTAAATTCATACACACATGAACATAGGAAAACAGTGCCTGTGAATGGTAGAATTAAGTCTTGAACTATATTAGATTGAGGAAAGGCTCTTATTAGGGTTGCCAAATAATATAACTTTGTAACTTATCTGCCTCTCGTCAACAAAATTATCCTCCTATAAAAATAAGTAGAAGTGTACTTCTAAAACGGCTGGTGTCTAACCTGCCAATTTGTATCATTACATAAATCTTACCTCCTCTGCGCCAGTATCCCAGTGTCTCTCAAAACATTATTTTTTTTAAGGTTTATGCTACGTCCTCTCTTTTTTTATTTATTGTTGGGTTATAATTCTAAGAGTTTTATGATGCTCACTGAGTTCATGAACCTAACACATATCGGGACTCCCCTAAAAGGAATTTTTTTTTTCTTATCACAAGAAAAAGATTGCCAGGATCAGTGCTTGCTCCCGAACCAAGCAAATTCGTGCCTAGCTGGACTTGTCTGTGTGCGGAATAAAACCAAACTTCCCTATGCCTCGGGACCAAAACCAAACTAGTTCCCTGCTAACGAATCCGTGTGCCAAGAGACAAAACCAATACAAGAAAATTCTCGGGAAGGGGCAAACGCTCCCTGAACCAAGCCTTAAGATTCACGCAATAGCTGGCCGAGTCCGTGCGTGAAATAGAATTCAATTTACGTCTTTCGAGACACATTAAAATTTGTTCATCACGAACAAACTAAGTCTTATTCAGATATTAAAATTTGTTCATCCCGAACAACTACGTCTTATTCAGATATATTAAAATTCATCCATCACAAACAGACTAAATCTTATTCAGACATATTAAAATTCATTCATCATGAACAAACTAAGTCTTATTCAGACATACTGAAATTTGTTCATCATGAACAAACTAAGTCTTATTCAAACATATTAAAATTCGTTCATCACAAACAAACTAAGTCTTATTCAGACATAAAAATTCATTCATCACAAACAAACTGAGTCTTTTATACATAATGAAACCAGTTCATCACGAACAAACTTGGGTCTTTTCAGACACCCTGAAATTTGAGTCTTTTCAGACACACTGATTATCTAAAGAGTCATGCCCATATAAGCATTATCTCAAGATGTCTATGATATCCTGAACCCAGCAAAATGAGGACTTCATGCTCTATATGTCAGCTGAAAAGGACTGTCAGGACAGGCCCTGAGGGAGTGGGTCCAAGAGAGAATAGATGATGCCAAGGTGGAGAGAGAGGCCAAAGGAAAGGCAAAGAAGGAAGAGCAAGATAGGTTAGATAAACTCGCAAAGGAAGAACAAGAAAGAAAGGAGAAGGAAGAGCAAGTAAGAAAGGAGAAGAAGGAAGAACAAGAAATAAAGGCAAAGAAGGAAGAGCAAGATAGGCTAGATAAACTCACAAAGGAAGAGCAAGATAGGCTCGATAAACGTGAGAAGGAAGAACAAGACAGAAAGGAGAAGAAGAGCAAGATAGGCTAGATAGACTTGCAAGGGAAGAACAAGAAAGAGAGGATAGGCTCAACAGGGAGGAAAAGCAGCTGGCCCATGAGCTCCAGATGGCCCAAATTGGCACTACCAGCTCCTCTCCAGCCCCTGGCGCATCCGCCCTCGCTCAGACTCATACCTTTATGCCCAAGTGGACCGAGGT
>NC_089771.1:3929952-3952452 GCF_040412425.1 Macrobrachium rosenbergii
GCAGACGAACGGCGTTAGTGGGAACTATGTCAGAATGGATGATGTGGTTGTCTCGCCCGGTCAAACTAGTCATATGGTGCAGGTGGCATTTGACCGTCATCAAGCTACTGCCCCAGAAAGAAAAGAAAGAAAAGTAATAACAACCCAAAGACAACAGAAAACAAGGAAAATAAGGATAACTATTTGGAAAGTTAGAACATTATATCAGGGTGGAAAGAAAATGCATTTAGAGAGAAAAATGGAAAAAAATTAAGCTACACGTATTAGGACTTAGTGAGGTTAGATGGCCAGGAATGGGATGTTCTCCAACTTCAACAGGAGGAACCTTCATATACTCGGGAGGCCAGAGTGCTGAGAGAGGTGTTGGTGTGATGTTAGACAAATCTATGAAAACCATGTTTGATAGGCTATTGGCTGTATCTCACAGGATTTTGTTGGTGCCTATAAAAGCCACACCATTCAATATATGCATAATACAAGTATATACACCTACGTCTGAACATGATGAAGAGGATGTTGATCAGTTTTATCTACAGTTACATCGGGCAAGAGAGCAGTGCAAAGAACATGAAGTAATTAAGGTTATTGGTGACCTCAATGCAAAGGTGGGACAAGGAAGAACAGCAGATATTGTTGGACCTTTTGGATTAGGTAGAAGAAATGAGAGGAAACAGATTTGTAGACTGGTGCTTAGAGAGAGAACAGCTTATATCAAACACCTGGTTTAAGCACCACCCAAGACATCTCTGGACATGGAAAAGCCCTGGTGAAAGAGTTAGAAACCAAATAGACTTTCTAACCATCAATAAAAGATTTAGGAACTCTGTCAAGCAAGTGAAAACCTACCCAGGAGCCGATTGTAATAGTGACCACGTACCAGTTGTAGCAACAGTGATGGTGAAGTTGAAAACTCAGAGGAAGAGTACACCTAAATCAAAGAGGCAACTGAAATTATTGAAAACAGAGGAAATGAAGAACCAATATAATATAATTGTAAGTAATAGATATGACCAGCTTAAGGAGGAAGGCCCAGTGCTCCAACATCCTCAGCAAAAGTGGCAAAATATGGAAAATGCAATAAGAGAAGGTAATGAAATAATACCAACAACAGAAAGGAGAGCTCGGAGAGAATGGATGACAGAAGATATCTTGATAATGATGGATGAAAGAAGGCGACAATAGAGCTATTAAGAGGGAATGCACAAAGGCAAAGGAGAAATGGATGGATAAGATTTGTGAGGAGGTAGAAGAGTTGGATAAAAGGGATGAACGGAGAAAGTATGATAAGGTGAAAGAAATTACTTTTAAAAAGAAGAGAAATATCAGCACTGGCATCAAAAAAGCGGATGGAACCATAGTAATGGAGTCAAAAGAAATATTGGAAAGATGGACGGAATATACTGAAGAATTGTTTGATGATGACAGAATAGAACATCTGTACTTCAATGACAACGGAGACGGACCAAGTATAATCAGGTCAGAGATAGAGGCATCTTTAAAACAAATGAAAAGCGGTAAAGGAACAGGTAATGATGGAATAGCAGCAGAGATGTTGGAAGTTCTGCTAGAATACGTCATTGATATATTAATGGAAATAGTGGAAGGAATATAAGAAGATGGAGAGCCTGCAACACAGATGTATAAATCAACATTTATCACAATGCCAAAAACACCTGGAACACTTGAGTGCAATAAACACCGGCCTATCAGTATCATGAGTCAGATCACAAAAATAATATTAAGGATTGTTTTGAATAGAATAAGAAATAAGATACTCCCAGAGATTGGCAATGTACAATGTGGTTTTATGAGAGATAAAGGGACAAGAAATACAATTTTATTTTGAGAATATTGACAGAGAGAGTAAGAGAAGTAAAAAAAGATCTACATGTTTGTTTTGTTGACTATTAAAAGGCTTTTGATTGGGTTAGACATGTAGACCTTATAAGGGTATTGGAAGAGGCATCAGTGAAAGTAGAAAATGATGAGTCAGAGACTCGGCACATCAAGAGAGGTGTAAGGCAGGGTTGTGTGTTGTTAACTGATTTCTTCAATTAATATAGTGAAATGATAATGAGAGATCTCAGAGATGTGGAAGGAATTAAGGTTGGAGGAGTCAATATCAATAATATCAGATATGCTGATGATACAACACTTGTTGCAGAGTCTCATGATAAACTTTAAGCTTTAATAAGTACTTTACACCAGTCCAGCAGAGAAAGACGTCTGTCAATAAGCATTAAGAAAACAGAAGTTATGGTTATCACCAAGGATGAAATCCCCCCAAGAACAGATATTAGAATTAATAATGAAAGAGTTAAAGAAACCGGTAGTTTTAATTATTTAGGATACACTGTCACAAGTAATGGAAAATGCGAAAAAGAGATCAGGAAGAGAATATCCATGGCAAAAGATGCATTTGGAAAGATCAAGAAATTAGTCACCAACTCGAAAATATCTATGAATCTGAGGAGGAGGTTAGTGAAATGTTTTGTTTGGTCTGTATTGTTGTGTGGCTGTGAAACTTCGACCTTGAGAAAGGCAAACGAGGAGAGGTTACAGTCTGCAGAAACGTGGTTTTGGGGAAGGATGATGAAAATACCATGGGCAGAAAGGAAAACTAATGAGCAGGTATTAGAGAGAGTAGGAGTTGAGAGAGAACTTTTGGCTGCAGTGAGAGGTAGACAAATGTGGTTTGTGAGTGAGAAGACAAGAACTAGAGCATCTCTCTCTCACTGGTAAAATCAATGGAAGGAGGCCGAGAGGAAGACCTAGACAAAAATATATGGATGGATTGGTGAGAATGACTGGTGGAAGAATGTCTGCATCTCAGTTGCTGCAGAGAGCCGGAAATAAAGAGGGGTGGTGAGCCATGATTGCCGACGTCCTTGGGGATATGGCACCTGGATGAGGATGATAAAGTCACTCTTAGAAGTCTTAAAGTATGGCTAAAACACCTCACACTCTCTCTCTCTCTCTCTCTCTCTGCATTTTAACAACAGAGTAGGTGAGGATCTTAAATATAATGACTCAATATGTTTCTGTTATAAAGTCACTATTAGAAGTCTGAAAGTGTGGCTAATGCACCTTCTCTCTCTCTCTCTCTCTCTCTCTCTCTCTCTCTGTATACTGATATATCCAAGTCAGATTTAAACATATTCGCATCACCCTTTTATTGCCTCCATTGATTTCATAAGTTTCTCCCTCATCCGAAATTCCCTTTCTAAAGCCATCAACAGGGAAGAGGGGCATCTGCCCTTCCTCTTCGCCTCATTCTTTCTGCATTTTTATTGTCCTCTTTTGCTTCGTTTCGCTTCTTATTTTCTTCTTATGTCGATGAGATTATTCCACAATTCCTCCCTTTTCCTTCTGATCGATAAGAGGTGATCGTCCGTCATCAGTTTCTCTTAAGGTTTCGTCTTATTTTGATATCAACAAACTAATTGGGTTACCTTCCGTGAAATAATCTCACAACACTGTTGACAATTCTTGAAAGCAATTACACCTAATCTTCTTTATCAGTTCCTCTTCAGTTTGAGAATATTATTATTCTGTTTCTTTATCTGCTGCTGACGCTACAGAGGCGACCCAGGGAAAAGAAATATGTTCAATTCTCCCTCTCGTAAATTAGGTTTGGAGGCCGTCTATGGCAATCAGTAGGAACGAGCTTTTTTATAAAGAATTTCGTTCGTTCTATTTACGGTTAAGTGGAAGAATTCTCCTTTTCTTGAAGCTTGAGGAAAGAGTCGGTGTCGAGCCAGTTAGAAAACCTTGATAGCAGAAAATGGAAGAAAATTCTTAGGAAAGAGAAAGAAAAACTTGAACAGTGAGCAAGGCAGGAATGCTCTTGGAGTGGACATGTAACATCAAAATTGAACAAAACATAAAATAATAAATGAAAAATGATTCCTGGTGTGTTTCAATGAAGTAAAAGACTCCTATTTAGGAACTGCCCCAAAAATGTAAAGTAAATAACTTAAAAACATTGATATTTTCCTTATACATCAAATAGCGACAGGCAGCCATAGAACCATACAGATATGGAAATATACATATACAGATTTAATTCCCATGCTGCAAGAGACCCAAAACCCTAGATCACATATGAAAGGTAATATGGGACATTTCACATACCTCATGGGCACATATACATCCACATATGACAATGCCTAAAAGAATCCAGCTCAGCTTTTGAAATGGAGGTCCCTCAGTGGGAATAGTATCCTGCTGGAGTATGTGTACATTCCTTCTAGAGCTTACGTTTGAAACAATTATATATTCCATATAGAACCTACATTATTTACTTCATGTATAAGGCCTAGTCTCTCTCTCTCTCTCTCTCTCTCTCTCTCTCTCTCTCTCTCTCTCTCTCTCTCTCTGCGTGTGACAGTATCAATTCGTGAATATGCAAGAACTCTCTTTTTTTCTGCTAAATTTTGAAAGATGCTCTCTCTCTCTCTCTCTCTCTCTCTCTCTCTCTCTACACATTATTTCATTCATGAAGGTGATTCACATCTGGACATAAATCTCTCCCCTTGACCTTAATTCTAATTAGAGTCCATTAATATGGAGTGAGAGTACCCCACTCACCCCTCCCACATCTCATTTATTGCTCGTTCCTCCACTCCATTGTCTATTCTCGTTCCCCTGGTTTCAGGTTCTGGGTTATTTCCATGTTCATAAATTCGACAGTGAATGATATTATGTAAACATATATATATATATATATATATATATATATATATATATATATATATATATATATATATATATATATGTGTGTGTGTGTGTGTGTGTGTGTGTGTGTGTGTATGTGTGTGTGCACATTACCACCACCGCTACTACCCAGTGCACGCTGCTATCTCATAGAAAATGGTATTTGCATCTTTCTGTACCAAAGAAAACGGTGCAAAGCCAGATTACTACTTCTACTACTACTACTAAAAAGGATAATTATAATCATCATCATCATCATCCAGAACATAGAATGGTAAGACATTAGTTCAGTGGCCATTTAGCACAATTCTTAATTATTATTATTATTATTATTATTATTATTATTATTATTATTATTATTATTATTATTCAGTGACTTCATATCAAGGATTCTAGATATAAAGAAGATTAAATATTCTGATTAATTAGTTAGATGATAAATAATATATATACATATATATACATATATATATATATATATATATATATATATATATATATATATATATATATATATATATATATATATATATTATATATATATATATTCCCTTGTAATGTGCATAACATTCCATGATTGTAATGTATTTACTACTCTAGTTATGTGTTCTGTGTAATAATAATAACTGTTGAAATATCGTATGTAGGTTAATGTCAGATCTCAAAAGAGTTACTGATTTGGATAACTTAACAGCGTATTTTGGAATTAATAATATGTTTTAATAATAACATAGTATGTGATCGCGCATTTTGTCCCCAGGAACAAGTTTTCTGTTCCCGTGATTTTGTAAGCCGTGTTTTGATTCAGTCGTCATCGCATTAACAAGCCAGGGATTGGCAAATTTGATTAAACAGCTTAACATTTATAAAGATAAGAATGGCCTCTAAGAGTAGTAAGCAAATTTGAAAGGTTTAATAAAATGGAAGGATTTGTAATTTCCTATTCTTTTGTCAAAGGACAGTAGAATTACGGAACTAATAATATCTGATATTCATGCCAAACATAACCATGTAGGTATTTATTCCGTCATGAATGAGATGCGGAAAAGGTTTTACATACCTAATTATTTTTCAACAGTCAAAAGAATTTTGAAAAAATGTGTGAATTGTAGAAAGGTAAATGCTAGAAGTATCAAAATCAACCAAAGTTCATATCGTGATATCCGTGTTAATCCAGTGAAAATTCCTTTTAGCTGTAGTTTTTGGATGATATGGGTCCCTTTAATGTTTATCATGATAATAAGAAATCTAAGGTTTGGGTTCTAGTCATTACTTGCATGTGGTCTCGGGCTGTGAATTTAAAAAGTTTGTTCTGACATGAGTACTAATGAGTTCCTGAGAGCTTTTCAGTTGCACTCCTTTTGAGTATGGAGTTCCTCAATACTGTATATCAGATCAAGGAACACAAATTGTTGCTGCAGGAAATAAAATTCAATCATTTTTAAGTGATTTTGATACTTAGAGGTATTTTCAAGAGTCTGGTGTTAAGTCTTTGAAGTTTGAACAATTTTATAAAGGTCAAAGTGAACTTGGTTCATTAGTTGAAGTTTGTGTAAAATGAGTAAGAGGTTAATATATGGAGCCATTAGAAATAGTGTTAACTCTGAAGGATTTTGAGTTTCTCGTTGCTCAAACCGTACACATTATTAATCGAAGACCAATTGCCTTTAAAGAAGAGCTTAGAACATCCATTGGTGAAGCCCTTCCACAACCTATTACTCCAGAATTACTTTTTAAAGGGTATGATCTGAATTCTCTGAATATAATTCCAGAGTTACAGGAGGTAGATCCTGATCCTGACTGGTTTAAAGATGATCCATCACGTGTTATATTGATAATTATGGGAAATTAAGAAGGGTTCGTGAGAGACTGAAACAATTATATGAAAGTGAATTTCTGAGTACTCTCATTAAGCAGGCAACAAATAAAAAGAACAGATTCCAACCTGTAAAACATACAATTTTAAAGAAAGGGGATATTGTCATGATTAAAGAACCTATGTCTAAGCCACAATATTATCCAATGGGCATAGTTAAAGATGTTCAAATTAATGAAAGTGGTGAAGTTACTGAGCAACCGTGATGAAAGGTTGTTCTAGGAAGTAACTAAAAGGCATGCTTCGAACCTCATTCCAATTTTAAGTCCTATACTTTCAGAGGAGTCTGAAACTCCACACAACAATCTTCAAAGTAAGGATGATATTCCTATAGTTAGGTCTCAAAGAGCCGCTGCTCTGGAGAGTCGTAAAGGGGACTACAGACTTAATTTCAGGATCTTGTTTGATATTTTTTGAAACTGCATAGGTTTTTTTTTTTTTTTTTAGATTTTGACACTATTGTCTTTGCTGTAGTTCCTAGTTTGTTGGTGGTGGTGTGCTTTGTTTATATTTCATTTATTTATGATCTTCAAATTTAAATAAAATTTTAATCCTCCTGCCAGTATGGAAAATTTCCTTGGAAAATCTTTTCCATTTTATGTAATAAGTACATAACACGTATTGTACATTTTAAGTCGCAATTTGCTTATATGGACCTTTTTTGTGGTAAAATTTGTTTTATGGTTTTTGTTATTAAGATCAATAAAATGTGGCATGTAAATTAGAACATTTCAGATTTTAAACCTTTATTTGTTTTCCTTATACGTTACAAAAGCAAATGACCTAAAATTTTTTCCATATTCCCAAGTTTCGACTTCCTCCCAGAACAAGTGAATACTCCTTGAACACTCGTTTCAGAAGTTGAACTGTTCATCAACGTTCTTGGGAAAAGGAGTATTCTGCCAGTCTTCTTCCAACACTCAACCGTGAAAGTCTTCAAGCTCTCAACAGATAGCCAGTCTTCTTCACTGAGCTCTCGACAGAGGAGCAGTATTCTCAAAATTTTCAAGTGAACAAAGTGTATTTCAGTGGAACTTTGGCAATTCTTGCCAAGCTTACTTTTTATTGTTGATAGATGAAGACTCTTCAAGAAATGAACCTTTAAAAGGTTTGCCGGATGGAATCATGCCTCTTTACCATCTTGGAGTAGCAGGATCGTGAATTTGTCATCATTCACCAAGACAGCATTTCGTCTATGCCAGATGGGAAAAGTTACCAGGTGGGTCGGTTTTGTTGGTGTAACGTTTCACGCCCATGAAGCCTCCCATTATTTTCCTTCACGAAAATAGGTCTTCTCGCTACCCGTTAAAATAATAAATCCTTTGCATTGTCTAGAAATAATTTCATTTTATTATTCTTAATGACAAAACTATGTTGTTCAATGGTTCTCTTTTTGTTTTTCTTTTTTGAGTAAGAGTAAGAGCCTACTTCTATTTTTCTAACCTCATAGTTAAGTCGTTAACAACTGTTTACCTTTTGATTATAGGCGCATTGGAGGTGTTAAATTGGGAAGATTAGCAAATGGGATTACATCCTACTTCCTGATAGGCCAATAGGTCTCTGGAAGTTGCTCGTTTGCAAGTCGTCAGAATCTATCGACAGCAGCCATCATAAATTGCCATTTGTGTAATTCGTAAAGTGCTATTCTCTTTACTCTTAAATTTTAATGGTGGGGCAAGTTTTATTGTAAATAAATTATTAGATAAACTCTGATTTTTATTTAATCTCTAATGGTTATTTAAAATTTTAAGTCTTCCCTATAAATTTCAACACAAGTTGTGTAAGGTTTTGTCTCATGCGAGAAAAAACGCTAAAGATTTCGCAATGTTTCATGAAAACCAGCTTTGGTCTTTGTCTTGTTTTGAAGGCATGCCATTTATGATTAACCAGCTGCCGTCTGTTTTGATTGTGTTAAGATTTCTTTATAACCTTTGTCCCATACGACTTTCTGGTAAAGACGTATACCTTTTGAGAAACATGAATGGGTATTGCGACGAAGTATATGGCAATTACGTCATGTTTAAGAGTACATTGCTCTGATCATGTATTGTTCTAACGTGTTACTTAGCCCCAAAACACCCAAGAATAATGACGTAATCTGATTGTTTAATTTCTTGCTGGAATCCAAGAGTTTGTTCATTCTGATGTTAGAGACTGTTCGTGTTGTTTCCTTCTCTCTCTCTCTCTCTCTCTCTCTCTCTCTCTCTCTCTCTCTCTCTCCAAAAGAGAGAAGTTATTAACGTAAAATATTTGTGTGGTCACTGGTATTTGTCTTAAATTTTGAGATCTGGAATATAGGAAAAGTGTGTAACAGCGCCTAAGAAAAAAGAGCTTTGTGAATCTAAAGCAGCTTCATTTCAGGTGATTTTTCGAAAGTTTTCACAAGCCTGTGTAAGGTAAAAGGAATTTTATTTTTTTATTACCATTGTATAATAAGGTATATTAGGGAAATTTTGCCTTAGTGACATTATTATTGGTAAGTCTTTTGTGTCTTTTCATGTGTTATGTTTGCAATGTCTTGATTTTTCACGTTTGATATTGTAACGACCCGAGTGGGCCGTTATGCAGGTTCTTTAACATACTCAGGACGGGGCTGTCATGACTGACGGCAGATGCAACAAACAAAGGAGGAGAAAACAACAAAAACAATAAAATGAGCTTAATATTAATTTATTTTTACGAGTATTTACAAGTGAGTCAGGTCTGGTAAAAAGATAAAAACCATAAGAACAAAAAAAAGCCAAAAGGCAGCACTAAACAAAATCAAGTTAAATAAACAATTAACTTCCTAAATAAAAAGTAGCTTAAAAAAAAGGCAAAAATAAACAACAGCAGGCAGAAAAAAAAATACCAAACATACGTCCTCCATCGGGGCACCAAGACAGCCCTCAGCTGCACAACAGGGACAAGAACCCACCAACTAGAATACCCCGATGGAGACGTCAGGACAGCCTCACGCTGTCATCAAAGATGAGCAGCTCGTGGACACACGACTACTCATGGTCACACTCCACCTCTACGTCGTGCTCCACTTCGTAGGCGTGCTCCAATTTGCTGCTCAAAAACTCGACCAACGTCGACTCCAAAAACTGCCTGCTGCTGCTGCCACTGCCGCTACCTTCGCTGCCCTACCAGACCCGACTGAAGATAGAAAAACGGCAGCTCACCACGAAAACATCAAAACAAAAAAACTTGAAGGTAAGGAGGCAGCAATCCACAAAAGGGAACGAGCGGGGAACCAGCAGTTCCCGCAAAACCATCACTTAACGTGACAGATATACTGGTGATTTAACATTTATTTACTTAGCATTTTAAATATTTCTTGGTAATTTAACATTGCATACTTGATTTAATTTTCATTTACTAAGATTTTCTTTTAAAATCTTGTGTAATTCTTAATAGTTTACGTTTTGCTTGATTAATTTAATTTCTAGGTAAATTAACCTTGGTAATTTAACTCAAGAAATAATTAAGTTTTGTGTTGTTTTCGAGTAATAGTAAATTTTTCTGATTGGGAATTCTAATTATAAATTTAAAAAAAAAAAAAATTTAGTTTTTCATAATTCTTTGGAATTTGGTACTATCTGCCAGGATATCGTCCAGTGTCCGATGGTAGTCCTCGGCGTTTATGAGGACAAAAGCGGCGGCCTTGTCGGCCCTACAAACAGTGATGTCTTCTTTCTCCCTCAACCATAGCTGCCTCAGTTTCACCATCGAACACAGCCTCCCCTTCCTTGATGTCCCTTGTGGAGCAGAGAGGCCTCTTTCTCTACGAAGGTCTGCACGAAGCGCACAAACCTGGGCATGTGTATGAACGGTGCGAGCGAGTGCCCCGAGAGCTATAAGAGCTCCACCATCAAGCGCACAAACCTGGGCATGTGTATGAACGGTACGAGCGAGTGCCCCGAGAGCTATAAGAGCTCCACCATCAGCACCTACGTCAGGAGGGGCCTCTCGCACTGCTCCTGGAATGACACACAGAAAGAAATGGAACGTGTAGCCCAGACCCTCGTCGACTATGGACACCCAAATCGGAATATATAAGAGTCTCTCAAGGCGAACATCGACAAATGGTACCGGCAGGAACCTCGCCTCGGTGCCCCTGAATGCATAGAGCACTTCTATAAAGGACAATTTCATCATAAATATAAAGAAGACAAACGTGCTCTCAAAAACATCGTCGAGAATAATGTCAGCCCCGTCGACCCCAACAAGGATATTCATCTGGTTATTTATTACACGAGCATGAAGACGAGCAGCCTGGTGATGCGTAACAACCCAGCCCCCTCAGCAGGACCCCTTTGAAGAAAACCAACATGGTATACCGGTACTCATGCCCTGTCCGAGGATGCCTCGGTTCTTACATCGGTATGACCATCATGCGTTTCTCCAAGAGGATTTCCTGCCACGCCCATAACCAGAGAATTGTAAGAAAAGATGTAATCACGAATATGGAAATAATTGACCGAACTACGGACCACCTCCGCCTGCCCCTCTTGGAAGCATTGCACATTGGGAAGGAGAAACCAGCCTCAACATTACGCCGGAAACCTTTCTCCTCCCACGGCCGTCAGGAGACCTGCACCGAGCGACCCCCATAGCGAACGAGCGAATCCAATTTCGGCATCTGAGGATCGAAATTCTCCCATTCATCCCCAGCACTACAATGCTGCTCGCACGCAAGACGAGCCCCGAACATCAGCATGGGAAGGAAGGCTCCGCCCGAGATGACCTGCCCCGGCAGCCAATCATAATTCAGCACCGACCAAGACCCACCTATAAATACCGACAAAAGCGCCTTGTTTCTCCAGGTCTTTTTCAACCGCGTCCAGAGGATGACCAACGAGCTGGTCGAAACATGTCGACGGTACCTGCAGTAGAAACTGAATCCAGACGACGAAGGATTCCTAATTGGATATTTCAATAAAAGACTTCACGCATTCCACACACTATCCTTTTTCCAATACGAATATCGGCCAGTTGCTGACCAACATCGCTGAGCCTGAAAAGCGAATTATAAGGAAAATAGAAAAGATACTGTATAATATAATTTCGCTTAATACAGCCATCCTTTTTAATAAGACCTAATATTATTATTATTATTATTATTATTATTATTATTATTATTATTATTATTATTAGTAGTAGTAGTAGTAGTATTAGTAGTAGTAGTAGGGAGTAGTAGTAGTAGTAGTAGTAGTAGTGTGGTACTGTGCATTGTTCATTCATTGACCAAAACAGCAGACACTAACTAAGAACAGTTCAGAAAAAATCGGAAATCTCCTGAAAATTTTTAAACGGTCAGTATTATTATGAAAACATAATTAAATGTTTCCAGCTATTTTATTTCAATAAATTCATAAATCATATTTCCAGGGAGAAATTAATATGAAATCAAAACGAGTAAAGTAATTAGATGCGAAATAACA
This sequence comes from Macrobrachium rosenbergii, assembly GCF_040412425.1. Taxonomy (NCBI): domain Eukaryota; kingdom Metazoa; phylum Arthropoda; class Malacostraca; order Decapoda; family Palaemonidae; genus Macrobrachium; species Macrobrachium rosenbergii. Next base: position 3,941,974 of record NC_089771.1, read on the forward strand.
AAAAGTAAAACAGAAATGTCCTGATCCCATTCCATTGCTCGTGAGGCGACACCTCCCCTGACCCATTGGAGCGAATGATTCTTTGTCATTTCTTCCTTGAAAAACCTGCTCAAAAACAACTTGAGTCTTACGCAATTTCAGAACACGCAATCTCTTCAAATAATATATAACTAAGGGAAAATTACGTTCTTTTCATAACATGACCGGATTATAAAATATAAGAATAAAGTTGAATTTTGAATAGCTTCAGAGCGCGTAATCTCTTCTAAAAATGTATTATAAAGGAAAATTGCCTTTTTTTCATAAAACGAACGAAATACCTTGAATAACAGCCTAGAGAGTAATAATTATGAGAAAGATTTCGTTAGGTAAATGTATCAAAATGAAATATTACCGTCTTATCATAACAAGAACGGATTATAGCCTTGAATAACAGCCCAGAATACAAATAGCTGGGAGAAGGATCTCGATACGTATTGGCTCGTAAAACAGGAGGAATGTTGAAGGTGAAACCGTCACTGAGGAACCAAAGGGCGGAGAGAGAGACTGACAGAAGGCTGTGAGAGTGGAAAGGGTCGTTTGCGGAGGAATTCGCTAAGTGGGAAGGTTCAAGGGATGGAAGAATCTTTGTATCTATTTATTTATATATTTATTTATTTATTTACTTCTTTATTTACTTATCTATGCAAATTCCTATTTATTTATTCATCGTCTTATTTATTTATTGAATGACTGATTTATTTGTTTATTTGTATATTTGTCTCTTATTCAGGTTCCTAAAGAATCAGATATATTAAAAATAAAAAATAAAAAATAAAGTAACGATTTTCTTTTTAAACTCGTGCGGTTATCTTAGAAATTTTGTTCTTTGTTTATTTAGTTCTTTATCAGAGTTTTTAATTTATATATTTATTCACTTATCTTTTATTTACCTATATATTAGATTATTAATTTTTTAAATTCATTTTTAATTATCTCTTTCCCAGGTTCCTTAATGAATCAGGTAATATAATGAAAAAATTAAAACAAAAATTTTCTTTTGAAAGCCCATTCAGTTATCTTACAAAAAGAACAATGATGAAATATGGCCATGTCTACGCGTTTTGTAATCAGAGAGAGAGAGAGAGAGAGAGAGAGAGAGAGAGAGAGAGAGAGAGAGAGAGAGAGAGGGAATAATAGCTCTAGACAAGTTACAAATAAGACATAATACCAAATAAAACAATTGAGAAACGACGAAAAATAGTGAAGGCAAAACCCATGACATCCTATCAGACGAAGAGAGAGAGAGAGAGAGAGAGAGAGAGAGAGAGAGAGAGAGAGAGAGAGAGACCACAGAATAATTTGTGAACAACCCAACTAGTCAACTGACTCTAAGTTATCCATGAACTGAATGATTTCTCCTTGCAGGTGTTAACTAGAGAGAGAGAGAGAGAGAGAGAGAGAGAGAGAGAGAGAGAGAGAGAGAGAGAGAGAGAGATGCCCCATCTAAAAATAATTCGTGACCCTTCCACCTAGCCACTCAGAGAAGCTACCTCAGATTATGAAAGTTGTAAAAGCTGCATCATTAAAAACTTTCCCACCAAAGCTCCCCACGAAATGAAAAGTGATAGACAGAACTGGTCCCTGAGTTGGCAATGAACTGAATGATTTCTGTTTGCGGGTGTCAACTAAAGAGAGAGAATCAAATAGAAAAATAGAAAAGAAATTTTCCATTGAATATCACAAGACAAAACGGACTAACTGCCTTCATAAATTTTATTTCATTTATTATTATCATTAGAGAAACAAACCTCACTGTTAGTATGGGTACATATATTTAAAGATAAATCTCTACAGAGAGCTTTCGGGAGTCTGTTTGATTTCCTTGAAAATGGGAATCGAACAGATTCCTGAAAGCTCTCTATAGAGACTTGATTTAAATATATGTACCAATACATAGTTGTGATTTGTTTCCCATTTCAAGACTCGTGCTATTATTATTATTATTATTATTATTATTATTATTATTATTATTATTATTATTATTATTATTATTATTATTATTATTATTCAGAAGATGAACCTCTTCATATGGAAGAAGCCTACAGGGGCCAATGATGTGAAATTCAAGCTTTCCAAAGAATATAGTGTTCATTTGAAACAAGTAACAGAAGGTAATAGGAAATACAGAAAGAATAGCTTAGTTATTAGAAAAAATCAACAAATTAATAAATAAAGAGATAAAAATATAAAAAAAACGTACAAACGTAAATAATTCATTTTGGACTTGATGGCCCAGGAGCGTGCTGCACTTCCAGTTTCAGTAAGTGTATTGTAACGTGATTTACAATATCATAATCTAATGAAAGTATGCTCAAGGTTGCCAGTAGTACAGGCACAAGCTGGCGTGGAATGGTCAATAATGACGATATTTGCTCGTAACTCCAAGCATGTTGGGTGCAAGTTCAAATCACTAGTATTTAAATACAAGGTCACGAACAATGCCTCTGAATATTCTATATAACAAGCAACTTCTTGCATATGGGATAAGGGTTTTTAGTCTTAACTCAATTTGTTCCAGAACTCTCTTACTATACTTTTCTAGGGCTACATAATGCAAAGGTTGAAGCTCACAGTACCAATCTATTCCTAAATATTATTTAGGTTCTTATCTGACTACTAATAATTGGTAGAAAAATCTCTAAATACTAGCAAATATATCTGTCTGATAATATTACTGATAGATAAATATATAAATATAGATAGTAGGTTCTGTAAATATTTCAGCATGTCATTTGTCTCTTGAAATTTTACGTCACTCCAGATAATTAATCGCAAATATTATTTGATATTTTACAACAACAAAAAAAAGAAAGAAAAAATATATACAGGAACATAAAAAGCAACCTATCAGCATGGACATTCATTTACGTAATTGTCATAATGACCTTACGAACTGAAAGCCATCATATGCGAGAGTAAAAAAAAAGATTTAATATCACGTCACTTTTCTTTTCAACCCATCGTCACTACCCTAAGTGAAACTGTCGCGAGTAATGGATTCGCATAATTAAAAGGATTTGCTGCCTGACTTTCAGTCCTTGTGTTGCAACGTTTCACACGTCAATGTAGCCTTGCCCAGTCCAGGGTGGTGTGGGATTCTGTTCATATTGAACTCAGTCTCGTTCTTTGTTGCTGGGGCAAAAAAATTCACATTGAAATGGCAGTTATCATTTACATTGACGTAGAGCCTAATGTCTGGGAAAAGTTTTGATGGAGTTCATTCTGAATTCAGCTGATGAATGTGATGCATAGAACAAATATATATATATAATATATATATATATATATATATATATATATATATATATATATATATATATATATATAATATATATATATATATATATATATATATATAAAACCCTAAGAAGCAGAGGTTTACCTAAAAAAAAAGAGCCATACGTTACACTTTGTCAAATTCGTTTATCAGGACTGGTGGCAAATAATTCGTCCTAATCCAGTAGTGAGGAAGGGGAAGCATAATTGATGAAGGAAAGATTACACCTATAAATCCTGAAACAGAGATGCCATACTACTTATGTGAAATAAGTTAACGGAATTCAGGTTATATTATGTAATGAGAGTTTTCTCTAAATTCTGGCTATTTTAAATGAGAAAAAATTAAAGACCTCCGCTTTTACACTCTTCTGAAAAGTAGTTGTAAAAAGTAATTTATTATTTTTATATATCTCTTGTCACGAGGTATATACAGTAGATATCATTTTTTTTTAAATGAGGGGGGGAAATCAAGAGCCTAAGGAAGAATCAGTAAGAAAAAAGAACTTTAAAAATAGAGAAAAAAATTATTGGAATGTAATACAAAAGAAGGCTATTTTTCAAGAGTAAAACTTGAAGCAAATACGTATCAAATAGCACAATAGGTTTACTGCAATCCCTGCAGACTCTGACACCTGGGAAACATTCAAATTCCAACAGAAAGTTAAAAGCAAGCGAACAGATACAATTAATCTCTGTTTCTCTTCCACCTGAATCATTGAGAACTTCTGCTATCAGATGCAGTGCTGTCTTTCAGCCGAAGTGTTCGCTTTTCAGATGGGATTTGGTATTACAAGCAACTCTGACGACATCTGGGATTAACGTTTTCATACTGCTTTCTGCTTCCTCGAAAGGACAAGGAATTTATAACGCTTGTTCACCTGACACTGTGAGGTAAGGTGGGTATGGGTTTATATACAGTATATATACATACATACACACACACACACACACACACACACACATATATATATATATATATATATATATATATATATATATATATATATATATATATATATATATATATATATATGTATATATATATATATGTATATATATATATATATATATATATATATATATATATATATATATATATATAAGATATATAGTATATATATATATATATATATATGTTATATATATATATATATATATATATATATATATATATATAAAGACAGTCGAAGGGGAAAGGTTCCCACTGATTACTTCATTAACTAAAGCAATGACTGTTGATCAGCAGTCACCTGAGGGCAGACGTATTCCAGTTTCCTCCGAAGGAGCGAATATTAGTTTTAATGTAATGTGTCTAGACATTTGATAGGTTTCTTATCAGTGATATTATGGATGGTTGAAGTTGGCGTCTAACATATTTTTAAGTGATGGCTTATTATATACACACACACACACACACAAAACACACACACACACACACACACACACACACACATATATATATATATATATATATATATATATATATATATATATATATATATATATATATATATATATATATATATATATATATATATATATACTATATATCTCCCCCTGAACAAGGTTAGTCTTGATAGATAGCGAAATAGAACCCAGATATTATTTTACAGGAATAACAATGCAGTACAAATAGACGTTTAATAGCAGAGGTATATTGGAATTAGAGCCAATTCGAGCACATAATTGGAAGAGTGGAGAGCTTTCGAGGTTGGTTCTCAATTTAACTGAATCTGCAGAATGATGGAAGGCTGCATCCTATTAAGATAATGAGGTCAGTTGGATAAAACGAGAAACATTGGAGACTTCGTAAGGCTTCAAGACCGGTAAGACCAGGGAGATCAGACGTTATTGTGGCAGTCGGTTTTGGCTGTATGAAAGATTGAAGATTATTATACGCTATTATATGACCAATTAAGAATAAAATCTTCGCTATAATATATAATTCAAAAAGGCTAAATGTAACATTGACTTCAAAGAATAAATTTAGATACCTTCATCTCCGGCTATATAGTCGTTTACCTTTCTGATCTGAGAGAGAGAGAGAGAGAGAGAGAGAGAGAGAGAGAGAGAGAGAGAGAGATAGTTCTAGCATGGAAGGCTGGACATTTAGCTACGTGATCTGAGAGAGAGAGAGAGAGAGAGAGAGAGAGAGAGAGAGAGAGAGAGAGAGAGAGAGAGTTCATGGAAAGGCTGGACATTTAGCTACGTGATCTGAGAGAGAGAGAGAGAGAGAGAGAGAGAGAGAGAGAGAGAGAGAGAGAGAGAGAGAGAGAGAGTTCTAGTATGGAAACGCTAGCCAATTAGCTCATGAACTGAGAGAGAGAGAGAGAGAGATTATATTACTGACATGAGCTCCGCATGGAACAGACCCTCCTCCCATTATGATGAAGAACGATGACGTCACGGCTTTGCATAATTAGGTTTCTGCTCCCTTTCCGTATCCGTCCGAGGCACAAAGTCCTGTTCGCGGGGCTTGATTGAGAAGGTTGTTGTGACTTGACGAATGTTCCTGTAACGAAGGACATCTCAGGCCATTTTTGGAACGAAGGTAGGTGCTTGCCATGAGTCAAGGCCAAGGTGATCTAGTTTTGGAATATCTGTTGCTAGCAGAGAGTACATTACAGAAAATGTGGCACATTTATTTAAAGCTAGACTGAAAATTCACTTGATGTTTTTTTTTTTTTTTTTTTTAGTATTTTTGACTTTAGATTATCGAAAAAATCACGTATTTTTTCTTTTTAGTATCTAATATCTTGGCTAGCAAGGAGTATATTGAAACAATGGCGGTACGTATATATGATATTATACTGGAAATTCAGGCATTTTTATCTAAAATCTTAAATTAAAGGAAATATATTTTTGTCCGAAATCTATTTTTGTAATCTTGCCATCTTTCGCTAACTACTTCACTTATCTGTTGAAGGACGCCAGATATGAGACATATTTCTTTATATTGACCGAAAAATCACGTGATTTTTGTGAAGTTCGAATCTGTAACTTTAAATTACAGAAGGCATATCTGTATAGTATATATATTTTGGTAATCATTCAACCTCTTGCTAACTACTTGCTTTTCTGTTTGAGCCTCAGGTATAATACAGGATGGAAAATTCAGGATTATTTTTATACATTACCTGTAATTTTAAATAGCAAAAAAATATTTGTATCCTAAATCTATTGTGCTAATCTTACCTATCACTTGCAACTACTTCACTTATCTGTTTAAGTACGTGACATATGAGTTACAGTGTCTTTATACAAAACACTCTTATCTACGAAAAAACGATTATCATTTTCACAGTGGAGGCTGAAAACAAAAATGAAAGAAGAATAATAATGAGGAAAATGAGTAAATTGTACAAAAAAATCGAAAATTAAGTTCTATGAAACTTACCCTTTCTTCATTTTCTAGAGTAATACACTTTTTCCTAAGTTTTATACTAATAAGAATAGTGAATGTGGTCTAGAAAGAAAGGAAATATCTAGAAAATAAAATAGAGCCAACCAGTGTTTAAACAGACCTCCATGAGTAAAAGTGTAACTATGGATAGAAATTTACTTGACTTTATGTTTCACGTTCATCTTCTCAGACTTCGTCGCATAAAGTTTTAGCTTTTGGGCAACAATACAATTCAGGTGGTTCTACTTTAAATATTAAAAGATGCTCAAGGAATTACACGTTATGGCGCAGGAACTCTCTCTCTCTCTCTTCTCGCTTCTCTCTCTCTTCTCTCTCACTTCATATGGTAATTTCATTATTAAAAGATCCACATGAGCTAACATCAGGAGAAAATAAAAGTTTAATAGAGAGAGAGAGAGAGAGAGAGAGAGAGAGAGAGAGAGAGAGAGAGAGAGAGAGAGAGAGGCTGTCAGCCGTATTGACATATATTGAGATAGACAGATATTAAAACAGACAGGGTCCAGCACAAAGAGCATAATGCAGAAGGCTCATCAATAGTGTGTTGAATCCCCAAGACATATATACATATACTGTATATGTATACACACACACACAGACACACACACACACATAAATATATATATATATATATATATATATATATATAGAAGATATATATAGCCTATATATATATATATATATATATATATATATATATATATATATATATGTAAATGCCTTTTCTGAGCCTATACTTGATTTAAGTCTCTGTTTTATGAACAGAGGTTTGATCTCGCTTATTCTGAGACATTATGTGTAACGTGAGCCGATATCATAAGTTATATCTTTCCTAACTAAAATCTGAGGACTACTGGAATGAGATACTAAGTACAAAACTAAACCCTTTATTGACAAAAATCAACGAAAAATAACTTAAAAATTACGAAGAATGAAATCCAATGTTTCGCATAACTACCAGAAAATCTTTCTAAGGAAATAATGCTCCAAAATCATAAACACTCAAATACCTAAGGGAATACTGAAAAAACTCATCTGTCAAATCATGAACAGGTCAATCAGTAAAACAGGTCATCTCAAATGTCATACCACTCTCATCCTTGTAGGAGGGAGAGAGGAAAAGGAATAGGAATGGAGTGGAACAGAAATACCTGTGAAAGAACAAACGTCACATTAAAAATCATAAATGTAAAAATTGCAGAAACACACATTTCACTGTCACAGGAGATACCGTGTGTTCCCAGTTCTGAAAACAAAGTCTAAAAACGTATATGAATTCTACTTACTCCACAAGTCCTCTGGGACAGTCTCCATGTGAAAATCACTCACATCTTCAGACACACATGAATCGGATTCACAAGTCCGATTCGAACAACGGTTCCTCCCATTATATTCATTATGTAACGCAAGAACGAACGTACTTTTGTATGACATCATTCGAGGTCAAAGTTCGGCAAGACACACCTCTGTATTTCAAGGCATCACTATCGACATGCATCCTTCAAAACCGGATTTTGTAACTGGTTCAGCTTCTAGAACGTTCTTTGCTGAAAACGCATTTGCCAGCCCGTGTCTTGTCACCAAGGAGCCTTTGCGACTTCCTGTGGTATGCGAACGGTTCAGCACTTTTCTTATATGCTGTGTATAGTCAAAATGGACCCTGCGAATAGCTGACCCAACTTTTCAAAGGTCACCTTCAGATATAGAGCCAACGAATATATATATATACAAATATATATATATATATATATATATATATATATATATATATATATATAATATAATATGCATATGTTCTTCTGTATAACTAACTACCTATAGAACTAGAATCGTTTTATATCTGATGACCCAAGAACAGAGTTGCTTTATATATCCACGAACTTGATCCTTGCTAACAAGAAAGACAGAGAACAGCCTGAGTTTCAGCCTTATAGAAAGTTATGAAAGTCAGGAGAAGCTTTCCAGAGGCCTTTGGTACCATGATGACGTGTCTGTGCCAAACGAAAGGTCTGGGAAAGTTGTCCTTGCAGTCATAATAAAGGTCGAAGTCAGAGAGAAAGTCAGGGAAAGTTGACGAGTTGACGATCTAACTGAAAAAGTAAACGTTGACGCAAGTCCTTATATTTTTGGGGCTTTTCTAACGCGTTTTGGTTTCCATGTTTTAGAAGGATTTCGAAATATTATTTTTTCCTTTGTCATTATTTATATTTATCATTCCACTTTAATATTGATAGTATTCGGTAGGATGTATCACCTTGCAATAAATAGGTGTTAGTAATATATATATATATATATATATATATATATATATATATATATATATATATATATATATATATATATATATATATATATATATATATATATATATATATATAAATTTCTGACTCACGTCGGGATCGAACCCAGGTCTCAGGTGGAAAGCAAGGGCGTTATCCACTGGGCCATACAAGTCTAAAAGAAGTTGAACCTGAGAGCAACTGCACCCAAGGAATTACCTGGGCAAGCTAACTTTGCATACCAGCGAGTTTTCCCAACTTCCCCGACTCAGCAATGACCTAATAGACAACATTTCATTCGAATTATCCCTTCTGGAGTGAATAAGATAGAAATCATCAACACACAATCACGTGTGAACAGAAATAAATTTCTGACTCACGTCGATCGAACCCAGGTCTCTCAGGTGGAAAGCAAGGCGTTATCCACTGAGCCAAGCTCAAGTCTAAAAGAAGTTGGAACCTGAGAGCAACTGCACCCAAGAATTACCTGGCAAGCTAACTGCTTGCATACCAGCGAGTTTTCCCCAACTTCCCGACTCAGCAATGACCCAATAGACAACATTTCATTCGAATTATCCCTTTACTGAGTGAATAAGAACGAAATCATCAACACATAATCACGCAGGAATAGAAATAAATTTCTGACCACGTCGGGATCGGTCCTGGTCTCAGGTGAAAGGTCCTTATTCACGGGCCTTAAGTCTGGAGTTGGAACCTGAGAATGTCTGCTAACGAAGGACATCTCAGTCTATTTGCGAAGGAAGGTCTTTTCCCCAAGTCTTCCCGACTCAGGTTATCTAGATGGGAATATTTCAAAGAGTACAGCATTCGAGGTGAAAAAGGTGGTAATCATCAATATACAATGCTAGACTGAAATTCACGTAAATTTTTTTCTCAAACTTTAAATTATAGAAAATCAGGCATTTTTTTCCATTTAGGTCTCTCAGGTGGAAAGAGTATTAGATGGCGTTATCATTGGGCCCATATGATCTCAAGAAAATGGAACCTTTATTTAGTATCAAATTTAATTACAGAAATATGGTGTCCTGGAATCTCTTTTGCATCTTTTATCTTATGCCAATCTGTTTACGTTTTCCCCAACCGACTCATCTGGTCTGAAAAACCCACGTGATTTTGAACAAATCTTAATTCGAGTTAAGCTTCTGAGTGAATCTAATCTGGTAATGACCTAATTGCTAACTACTTCATCAACACGAGGTATCACTTTTGAGCGAAATAAGATTTCTTACTAAAACGATTGGGTCTCACAGTGGAGAGAACAAAAGGAAAGAATAATAAAATGACTAGGTTAAGTCTAAAGTTGAACCTGATTAAGTTTCCATTAAATTTGTTCCTGGTAATTTTAAGAATAATGCCGAGTTTTCTTCATTTAATGACCCAATAGACAACATTTCGTTCAGAATAGTGGATTTTCTAGAAAGAGATAAATCATCTAGA
>NC_089771.1:3957452-3967452 GCF_040412425.1 Macrobrachium rosenbergii
CTCTTACTTAATTTGATTTAGCCTTACTATGAATCAGTTAAATCGTTTTTAATATCAAAGTACGATTTCGTTGCCTGGTTTTGTACGTTACTCAGTGTTCAAGATTACATTTCCATATCATTTGTTCAGCGTCTGTTGCACTGTTCACTATGGAAATAAGAATTAGTGTAATTTCTCACTTGTTTTTCCTTTAATAAGTGTCCTCTGAACCATGTTTTTCATGTCCCCGGGGCTGAACAGACAATTTGCCTTTTTTTTATTGAAAAATTTTGTGAAAGGAATTCATTTCTAAAATAATGTTTCACTCGTCTGAGGTCGAACCTTTAACATTTTGGGGAAATTTATAAATTGTCCTTTGTGACTTCGCCATTGGAGTTTTTCCAATGATTTTTGTTTTGTGTCATAAATGATGAAGAATCCTCATGCTTGAATAGCCAGATCACAGTTACCAAAATATAAAGGAAGGATATAATGTTCCCTTGAACTTTAGTATAACCTAGTGACTATTTATAAGGAACAAGCCCACAGAGGCCATTGACTTGAAATTCAAGCTTCCAAAGAATGTTATTGTGTTCACTTGAAAGAAGAATCAGAAAAAAATATTAATTTTGCAGAAAAGAATAAAAATAAATTAATAAATGAATAAATAAATAGATAAAATTTAAATAAATTATTAACCGTTCTGAAATACTTTATTACATTATTTGAATGTTCATTTGAAAGAAGAAACAAAAATGAGTAGAGAAAGAAGATATCAGTTTTAGAAAAGAAGAATAAATAAATAAAAAATAATGAATAAATAGATAAAAATGTAAGTAAATTATTGAACGTTCTGAAATACTTTTTTGCTTTATCTAAATTTTCAGTTTGGGACAATGTCTCTCTTGGCCCGTTCCTTACACCTGCAGAAGTGAAGTCTCTCTTCAGATGAAAATGGGAAGCAATTTCCAGAATGTGTTACATAACTGAATAATTCTAACTCCTTCCTGAGCTGTCACCCTCATTGGGGTTAAATTAACACCATGACGTCTATGAAATCAGCCACTGATTAGGTAGCGATGACAAATAAATATGATTTTTTAACAGACACTGAAAGTTATTTAATTACATTTATTCTCGACTTCTATTTCCCAACAAGGACGGGTCCTAGAGAATAGATTATAAAATAAAAATAATGCTGAATTTATGTTCTATCTATTAAATTGTGCAGAACGATCAGTAAATGTGCATAGATGGATCGTCAGCGGCCTGCCAAAGACTACAGGCACCGTGAAATCACCTGTATCTAGCACAAGAACGCGCGCTAGCGCACACACACATACGCACAAAAACATCAGTATATCAATAAATAACAGCTATTTATTTCCAAATCTTTTTTAAACCGTCCATTGATTGATTGGTCTATTTCAGTGTTCCACTAAATTCTATCTTAAGAACATCTTTAAGGACACAAAGAGAAAATGGCTTCTTGGAAGCAGGAATAAGCGTTTAGTGGAAGATATATATTTAGAATATTTTACCTACATTATGTTTTACCTGCTGGAACTTTCCTACTCAGAAGAGCACCATCAAAAACATTTCTTTGTTTTTATTTTAAATTCCCCTGTACTACCCATATTTATGCCTCCACCTGCTTTCAGTTTCCTTTCCCTCCAAAAAAGGGCAACCCCAATATTTTTTTTTTTTTAATTCCCTCTGTTACTCAATCGCCGAACGCCGCAAGTCAAGAGCAAAAACAAAGCTCTAAAAAGAAAAGCTTTTTCTGCAAAGTAGCCGGTGGAGCTCGGCATGCGGAAGTTGGAACGAAGTTATATTGGGAAACTGCTCCCTTTGACACGTACATGAAGTCAAGTAATGGACAAAGTTCTGTGCGAAGTTCACGTCTCCTTTTTAGGTTTTATTTTGGGTCATATGTTGACAGCAAGGAGGCCCCCCAAAAAAGGAAAGAGAGAGAGAGAGAGAGAGAGAGAGAGAGAGAGAGAGAGAGAAGAAAAAAGAATAAATAAAGGTAAGGTCAAATAAAAAGAAATGGTGTAAAAAGAGTAAATTATGTTTTTTTATGTCAATAAAACATATTTTTGATGGAATTCAGCTTATTTTGCATTACAATTAAGTATAAACCCCCTAACCCAGCATATATAAACCATATAATCAGTTCAGTTCATTTGTTTATTATGTTTTTCAACCAATATCTATACAGTAGCGTGAAAAGGGGCTTTCCTACTCTCTTCAGTATTGATGGATTTATATCTTTATCACAAAGAGAAAATCACTCTAGTAGCCTTTCATTTCTGGGCAAGGACCAAACTGAATAAATCAATATTTTTTATCTTCCAAAAATCTGCCTTTCTCTAATGCATATTCATGTATTAAATCTATTTTTATATTCTTCAGAGTTCTAATAAACAAAACCAGCTAAATATTTGGTAAAATAAGATTCACCATAACTCTTGATAATTTTGAAATTAAAAGCCTTTTCTTTCTACTTCATTAGAAAAATATGGTGATTTCGTCAGTTCGAAAATTAGTGGTAACTCTAATCACTTAAATTTAAAAATATTATACTAAAAATTAAACCATTTTGGATGGAAAAAATATAAAACTTAACTTTGATCTAAATTGGTCAATTTGTACCTATATGAATATTGCTTACAGTGATGAATAATTTTCTTTCCCTTATTTAGATCAAAAATCCAACTCATGTCTCAATTAAATAAATAAATAAAAATATAATAAAACAACAGTAGTAGCAAAATTGAGAATCTGACAAAAATTATAAATGTAAAATTATTCCTAACAAGTAAATAACAAGGAGTAAAAAGGTGAAATAAATAATGAAAAAAATTATGTAAATAAATAAATTCCTGTCACGCATAGAAAAACAATAGCAATGGACAAAGTTTGCATAAGAAATTCTGGTGCTTTTGTGCAAGTCTCCTTTCTCTTTTGTGTCTTGGGAACCTAATGGTTTAAGGTACTTCGAGATAGATAGAAGGTAGATAAATAAAGAGACAGAAAGTTGGACAGAAAGAAATGGAGAGACAGATAGATAGATTTTTAATAAACTTGTGATGTTTACTGGTAATAATAGTGTAAGTAAAGAGAAAGAATGTAATAAATAAAAATAAAATGAAGATAAAAAAGAATTATTAATTATTAGAAGCCATTTAAATAGATTATATTTCGTTTGATAGATAGATAGAGATAAGAGAGTAGAGAGACAGATAGAGACATTTGCAAGGTCTTGCGATATTTACAGGTATGTCAAGTGAGCAAAAAGAACTACAGTATTAATAAAAAATGAAATGAAGAAGAAAAAGCATTATTATTATTTTTTTTTATTAAAAGCAGATAGATAAATCATCAAATAAGGATATCTAAGGATAAATAAATATATACATATACACAAATCTTTATTCAGTAAGAATAATGATAATATATTAATTGGCTAATTCCAGTATCTTTCCAAACTCTCTTAAACTTTAAATCATCAACGCAAAATAAATGCTAAAAAATAAATATATTCTTTTACAACAGAAGGAATAAATAAAATGTAGACTTTATAAACAGTGTTAAAGGTAAATAAATAAATAAAACGTAATTGGGAAAATATCGAAAATGAACGAAACAAAAAGAAACAATGAGCGATGATTATTTGTAAGACGTGAACAATGAATATGATTCATAAATAAAAATAAATAGCATGAGTTTTGAAATAAAAATAAAATCCATAAATAAATAAAATAAATTAATAAATTTTTAAACATATTTAAAAATAAATAAATGTGGATTTGTTTCTCCTAAAATAAAATTAAGACTTTGTCCCTTCGTCATTCTTTTTAACTTCCACCGTTTACAAGTAGCAATAAATGAAATTAATGATTAAAAATGGATAAAAATAAATGAACAAAGAATTATATTTTATATATTGTAAAAATGTCTAAAATTTTCCCAATGTATAAAAAAACTTTAATCATAAATATTTAAGTTTTTTTAGGTGATAAATTCATTTTAAGCCTAAAATCTTTAAATAAATAAAATAATAATGAAATTCCAGGCCTTATTCAATTCTATACCCTGGGATAATTGTCGTGTTAAAAAATAATGAATTCCATAAATAAATAAATAACGTATAACTGATAATAAATCTTAAAGACAATAAATATTTATTTTTTTGAAAGAATTAATAAAAAAAATAATGATAATCTTTATAAATAAATAATAGTTTTCAGGTTTTGTCTATTCCAATAAAAATAGATAAATGTCATCTTATTGTAATGAATTCTAAATAAAAAAGTTAAATATCATAAAACTAATAATAAATCCGGAATACATCAATAAAAATTTTAAATGAGAATATTAGTTTTAAAAATTATAATCTAAATAAAAAGAAATAATTTCCAGGTTTTATCTATTCCAGTAAATGAAATAAATAAATAAAATTTGAAAAAAATAAAAAAAATAAATGTTTTTCTAAAAAAAAAATAAAATCTAAAAATAAGTCAAATCAAACTAAATAAATAAATAAATCTTTGTTTATTAAATAAATAATAAATAAATAAAAAAAGGGCCTGGCCTCCAGTCAGAGGGAGGAAATAAGAAAAAGAAATAGATGTTTCCCTCAAAAATATAGTTTATCTGGGCAAATAAATCTTGCCTCAATGGCCAAAACAATGAAAAAAAATTTTCCTTTTCCCTTTATTTTCTGGTCATTTCCTTAAAAATCCGCCTCAATAAACGGCAAAACTTCTTTCATCTGCCTTCGTGAAATGTGTTGCCTGAATAAATCTTGCAAATAAATAAACAGTCGTGTTTGTTTTAGCTGAATTTAAAATAAATAAATAAATAAACAAAAATAAATAAACACATAAACACACAATACACAAACAAACACAATAAATAATATATATAAATAAATATATATAATAAATAAATAAATAAATATAAAAAATAAATATATATAAATAAATAAATAAATATATATATATAAATAAATATAAATAAATATAATAAATAAAATAAAAAAATAAATAAATAAAATAAATAGACCCAGAATAAATTTATTGTCGACGCGTTTCTAAACCCGTGGTCAAATCATCAGGAAATCATCTAAAGTTATAAATTGAAAAGGGCATAGCATACATAGTTAAAAGTAAACATAAAAAAACATAAAAAAATTAAAATAGAAAATCAATTGAACTTAAACAGTCACACGTAAATACATTAAACATTAAAAAAAATAAAAAGAAAACTTAAAAAATAAATAAATAAAAATCTGAACTTGATAAAAAAATTTAAAAATAAACTTAAATAAAGCAATAAAAACTTAAATAAATAAAGAAATAAAAACGCTAAATAAATAAAAATAAAAGCGGATAAAGGAAATAAATAAAAAATAAATAAAAAGTCGAATCATGCTAATAAATAAAAATAAATGATTGGCAAATTAACGTCGGTAAATTCTTTTGATAAATCAAAATAAATAAATAAATAAAATAATCCTTAAATAAAAATAAATAAATAAAAATAAAAATAAATATGATGCAAAATAAATAAATAAACCTAAATAAAAAATAAATAATAAATAAAAAAATAAATAAAAAAAAATAAATAAAAAAATGTGAATAAAAAAAATAAAAAATACGAATAAATAAATAAAAAAAATAAATGTTTAAAAAAAAATAAATAAAATCAAAAAAAAAATAAATAAAAATAAATAAATTTTCTAAATAAAAATAAATAAAATAAATAAATAAAATAAAAATAATGCCGGTGCTCTGAATAATAAAAATAAATAAATAAATATAAATAAATAAAAATGTCTCCATACCGTAAAAATTAAATAATACTATAAATAATAAACTGATATCCTTAATAATTAAATATATATATAAATAAAATAAATAAATAAAAAAATATAATATAAATAAATAAATATAAATAAATAAAAATAAATAAATAAAAAAAATGAATAAAAAAAATAAATAAATAAAATAAATAAAAAAAAATAAATAAATAAATAAAATAAATAATTTAATAAAAATAAAAAAAATAAATAAATAAATAAAAAATAAATAAATAAAAAAACTAAATAAAAACAATAAAAAATAAAAATAAATAAATAAAGTAAAATAAATAAAAATAAAAAAATAAATAAATAATATATAAATAAATAAATATAAATAAATATATAAAATAATATAATAAATAAAAATAAATAAATAAATAAAAATAAATTAATAAAAAAAAATAAATAAAAATAAAATAAATAATTAAAATAAATTAATTAAATTAAAAAATAATCAAATTTTAAAAATAAATAAATAAATAAAAAAATAAAAAAAAATTAGTAAATTTAAATAAAAAATGCAAAATTAAATATTTATTAATAAATAAATATTTGTAAATAAAAAATAAATAAATCGTTTGATAAATAAAAATAAATTTATAAATCTTTATAAATTTATAAAAATTCTCTCTAAATAAATAAATTAATAAAAATAAATTAACCAGTAATAAATAAAAATAGTAAATAAATAAAAATTTATTTATTTTTAAATAAAATTAAATAAATAAATAAAATAAATAAATAAAAATATTAAATAAATATTTAAAATTGAATTATTATAAAAATTTTTAATAAAAATAAATAAATTCATTTTTAAAAATAAATTTAAATAAATAAATTTAATTTTAAATATTTTTTTAAAATATTTATTTATAAAAATAAATAAATAAATTAAAAATTTATAAATTTTTAAATAAATTTATTTGTTTATTAAATAAAATTTTTAATAAAAATAATAGCCGAAAAAAATAAAATTTCTCCTTTCAAATTGATTTGATAAAAATAAATTAATAAATTTAAATAAATTTATTTCTGGAATAAATTAATTATAAATTTATTTATAAATTAAATAAATTAAAAAATATTTATTAATTATTTAATAAATGGATTATTTTTAAATTAATTAAAATTAAAAATTTAAAAATTTATTTTCTAAAAATAAATAAATTTTTAAAAATAAATAAATAAAAAGAAATAAAAATTCCCTAAATAAAATAAATAAAAATAAATTAATTATTTAAATAAATAAAAATTATTTATTTAAATAAATTTAAATAAATTAATAAATAAAAATAAATATTTAAAATTTATTTATAAATAAAGTTAATTATTTAAATATTTATTTTTTTTTTTATTTAATTTTTTTATTTTTAATAAAAAATAAATTTAATTAAATTTTTAAAAATTTTTATTTATTTATTTAAAAAATAATAAATAAAATAAATAATTTATTATAAAAAATTATTTAAATAAATAAAAATTTAAAAATTTAAATATTTAAAAATTGGGGTCGTAAAAAAATTATAAATAAATTTCTAATAATTTTATTTATAAATAAATAATTTATTTTTATTTATCAAAAATGATAAAAAATAAAATTTATTTTCTTTTATAAATAAAAAATAAATAAATTTTTGTTTATCAATAATAATTTTTATTTCTTAATTTTGTAAATCAAAAATAAATAAATAAATAAATCGTTAAATAAAATTGTTCTTAATAAATAAATTTAATTAAGATCTTTAATTTCGTTTATAAAAATATATAAATAAAAATTTATTTAAAAATTTTATTTATAAATGGCTAAATTGTTTCTTTAAAAAAAAAATAAATAAAAATAAATAAATGCTTTTTAATAAATTTTTTAATTTATTTAAATTTATTTTATTTATTAAATAAATAATTATTTTTTAAAATTAAATTCATAAATAAAAAATAAATAATTAAAAATTATTTATTTCCATTTATTGTTAAATAAATATTTAAAATTTATTTATTTATTTAAAAAATAAATATTTATTTTTTATTTTTATATTTAATTTAATAAATATTTATTTATTTAAATAAATTTATTTTTTTTATTTATAAAATTTATTTATTTAAATTTAAATTAATAAATTTATTTTTATTTATTTAATTTTTTTATTTAATTAAAATAAATAAATAAATAAAAATAAGTAAATTTTATAAATATTTATTTAATTTATTTAAAAAATTTATTTTATTTATTTATTTAAAATAAATAAATTTAAAATTTAAATATTTAAATAAAATTTATTTATTTAATTTATTTATTAAATTTTAAAAATAAATTTATTAAATTATTTAAATGTTATTTTATTTATTTATTTAACTAAAATAAATATTTTAAAAAATTTAAATAAATATTTTTTTAATAAATAAATTAATTTATTTAAATTTATGCTAAATAAATTTTTATTTTTAAATTTACCAAATAAATATTTAAAAATTAAGATAATTATTTATTTATTTTAAATTTATTAATTTTTATTTTAAAAATTTATTTTATTTTATTTAAATTTATTTATTTATTTTTATATAAAAATAAAAAATTTTTTATTTATGCTTAAAACGATAATTATAAACGGGCATTAATAAATATTATAATTTAATAAATTATTTTTTATTTAAATTTATAAATAAATAAATTTAAATAAAAAATAAATTTAATAAATAAATAAATTAAAAAATAAATAATAAATAAATAAATTTTAAGAATTTAAATATTGCTAAAATAAAAAATTTTTTTATTTAATAAATAAAAATTTATTTTTTAAAAATAAAAAATAAAAAATATCTAAATTTTAAATTAATTTATTTTTTTTTATTTATTAATTTTTTTTTGATTTATTTATTTATTTAAATAAATTAAAATATAAATTTTTATTTATTGTTTAAATAAATTTATAAACGATTTTTATTTATTTTTCATTAATTATCTTATATATTTATTTTTATTTATTTATTCGATTTATTTTTTATTTATTTATTTTTATTTATTTAAAATTTTTTTTTTATTTAATAAATTCTTTATTTTAAATTAAAATTTTTATTTTTTTTATCCTTTATCCCTTATTTTTATTTATTTATCTTATTTTCAAAAATTTATTTTTTAATTATTTATTTTTATTTAAATTTTTTATTTATTTATTATTTAAATTATTTATAAATTTTTATTTATTTAATTATTATAAATAAATTATTTATTTTTATTTTTTATTTATTTTTATTTATTTTTATTTATTATTTATTTATTTTTAAAATTTTTTTATTAAAATTTATTTTTATTTATTTATTTTTAAATAAAATTTTTAAATATCTGTTATTTTATTTATTTATTTTTATTTATTTATTTTTAAATATTTATTTATTTTTATTATTTAAAAATTTTTATTAAAATTTTAAATTAATTATTTATAAATAAAAAATAAAAAATTTAAATTTAATTTATTTATAAATTATAAATTTAATTTTATTAAAAAACTTTAATTTAATTATTTATTTTTTAAATTATTTTTTTTAATAATTTAATTTATAATTTATAATATTTTTTTATTTATTTTTATTTTTTTTATTTTTTTAAAAGAAAATTTTTTTTTATTAGATAAAAATAATTTTTAAATTTAAATATTTTTATTTTTATTTATTTAATTTATTTATTTTTATTTATTTATTTTTTTTATTTTTTAAATAAATTATTTAAATAAAAATTTATTTTTTATTTAAAATAAAATTTTTAAATATTTATTAATTTTTATTTATTTATTTTTTATTTATTTATTTATTTTTATTTTAATTTTTATTTATTTATTTAAATTTTATTTATAAATTTTTAAATTAAATATTAAATAAATTATTTATATTTAATATTTTTTTTTTTTAATTATTTAATTTATTTATTTATTTATAAATATTAATTAAAAAATTTTTTTTTAAATTTATTTAAAATTTATTTATTTTTAAATTATAAAAATTTATTTATAAATTATTCATTTAAATAAGGGCAAAATAAATTAAAATTATAAATATTTATTTATTTATTTTAAATATTTTTATTTATTTATTTATAAAATTTAATTTAATTTTTATTATTTAAATAATTAAAAATAAAAATTTTTTTTATTTATAAAT
>NC_089771.1:3969952-4012452 GCF_040412425.1 Macrobrachium rosenbergii
TATTTATTTTTATTTATTTTTTTTATTTTTATTTATAACTTTATTTTATTTATTTATTTTAATTAAATTTTTTTTTATTTATTTTTTTTTATTTTTATTTATTTATTTATTTAAAATTTATTTAATTTATTTAATTTATTTATTTTTTTTTTATTTATTTATTTTATTAATTTAAATATATATTTAACCTAAAATAAATTTAATAAATATTTATTTTTTATTTAAATTTATTTAAATTTATTTATTTATTTTTATTTATTTTTTTTTTTATTAAAAAAATTAATTTAAATTAAATTTTATTTTTTATTAAATTTTTTTATTTATTTATTTAAATTTTTAAATAAAAATTTATTTTTATTTATTTATTTATTTTTTTATTTATTTAAATAATTAAATAATTTTTAAATATTTATTTAAATATTTATTTATTTAATTATTTATTTATTTATTTATAAATATTTATTTTTATTTATTTATTTATTTTTATTTATTTATTTTTAAATTTATTTATTTAAAATTTTGTTATGCGGTGCAGTTTTTCTTTGTTTTTGCGTTGCACCACATATGAATGACTCTCTTTCTGTCTGTTGACTTTCACTTGATAGTAACGCAGGGGACTCAGTAAGTTAGGTTGAAATTGTCTATTAATATTTTTCACTTTTTCAGGAGGGGGTAAGTATTCACCGGGCACGGTTTTTCATAAGTTTTATTCTAACTCTAAACTATTTCACACGGCCAGCCACACTGGACTTAGAAATTTCTTGATGTTAAGAGAGGAGCGAGTGACACAATCCTACCCAATTTGGTTTTCAAGTAACTCTGGCTAAAAATTGATCAGAATGAACTCTGGACCTATGTTGAATAAAACTCCGCCTCCTTGAGGACGTCTACTTTACTCTTAATGGTTCAATCTTAACTCCCACTTTTGGCAAGGACAAATCAGGTCAATTTTGCTGACCTTTTCACTTCTTAGTCTATCCTCTAACTCCTCCTTCCTTTCCCACATCTTGGAGGTTTGTTATGGTTAGTCTTCAATTTACTTGGTCCCATGGCTCATCATTTTAAACTATCAACATCGTCTCTCTCTCTCTCTCTCTCTTTCATAATCCCGATCAGTGAATCTCATACTTATTCACTGCATAACATCACTCGGTCACCTACCTGCATTGACTACAATGCAAGTAGATAACCAACTCAACTTGACTATAGTCAATTACTTCAATTTCAATAATTTCTAATAGTCAATTACTTAATTTCAATGTCATAATTTCTATCAACAAGCAATAAATGCAAGAAATATTATAATGCATCATAGTGCTAAACACAAACAATATAAGCATGAATTATATATCAAATACTCAAACTAAATGCAGAAAATTATGGCAAAGTAAATATATCAAATGCCTATTACTCTCTGGTTATCAATCATAAATTGTAAAAAATAAAAAAAAATCAATCATCAAATGTTCAAGTGCAAGTCAATGGTAAACGCTATCACTCTCTAGGAAGGATTCTGTCCATCATGTCCTTGATTATGGTAAGCTTATTCAGTATCAATTTCCTGACAATTATAAAAGAAATGAAAGCAAACAGTACCAAAAGAATGACATTTATGAATGACATGATAGGAGAAATCTCGGTCTTATATGTATGAAAGAAAGTATGAACCTCTTCTAGCTTTGTGAATGTCTCCAATTCCAGTTCTGAAAGTTGAAATTCGTTAATAACTGCAAACTGATGTACACTTTTACTGAAATTCAAACTGTATGTCGTGAAGACTGTAGGTTTGTAATACAAATTATGTAAAATGACCAATTCACAAGCAGATGAAAATGAGTGTACGTTAATGAAAACTACTTCTGTTTTGTTTGACTTACAGTCAATCTTAGCATTCAATCTGTTTGCTGAGAACACAAAAATTTCATCATCAATGATTTGAGCCTTGAAAGTTTCTGTAAACGGTATATATTTACAATGGTTCTTACCATTCTTGTTGTTTACAAGATCATCTAGGCAATGAAGAGCATTCAATGGTTCATAGAAATTCACAATGTTACAAACATATACACCATCATTAAGCATGACACATTCCCTGAATTTATGTTCGGGAATTTCAGTCACTAGGAAAGAATCATGCTGCAAGGCAAAGTGTCGAACTGTTCCTTCTAGTACAATGGACTTATTATCTACTACCATTGGGAATGGATAGACTGACATCAATGAGTTGACGTCTGGATTGTTGAAAGGATCACTAGTATGATTTGATTGGCTACCACTTTCACTGTGATCAGGCCATAATAGTCCACTATATTTTCTACTAGTGGCTTCAAGTGATTGTTCACAACACATTTCTGAATAATGGCTTCAATTTCACTAGGGTTATCAGAAAAGGCGACAGCAGGTTTTTACCTGCCATCATGATTGCATTGAGTAATTCCTTGTATTCCAGAAGGAAATTACTTGTTTCTATGAGCAGTTGCTCCATCATTTCTGTTTGATGGATTCTAGCAATTTCTGATGAAACATTATGGAGGGCACTATTCACAAATTCTTTCAGCACTGTGATCATTTTCTGATTTTGATTGACATTTCCTATTACTTTATTATAGACAGTGCCCTGCTCAGAAGCCCAATTTTCAAGTTGTGCCACTCTTTCCTTTAGCCTTTCAACATTACCATCGGTCGCCACTCCAAAGAGATTGTGTAAAGCGACGCCTATAAAGGGTATGAGTGATCGCTTTACTACTTTCCTTGGCATAACACTATCGATGTCCCTCTGCAACTTGGAGAGCATGTCGTACAAATTTCTATCTTGGACACTTTGTAATCCTGCCTGTATCTGATTGCTCAGCTGGACTAACTGCTCTCTCTGATCGATAATGGAGTCCGTCTGGATCTTAACAATGGCTAGGTCCTGTATCATCTTAACCTTGCCATGCTCCTTGATGATGGCTCCCTTCCTTAGTTGTACGAGTGAGTTCACAATTTGACTCACTGCCAACCACCATACAATCCATTTGCTGAAATAATGTTATTAAGCAGTAAAAATCTTATCAACTACATTTGTTTACCATTGCACTTGCCATTACCTTCTTCTCAAATTATACCTTGGGGTCATTGAAGATTCTATTTTATTATCTATCTTATCTTTATTGGACAAATCTTTTAACTGGGTAGACGACCAAGGTTCTGAATGAACTACTTTAATGTGGTTCCAATGTACAATGGATTCTTTCAAGGTAATTTCATGCATTAACTTGAATTTATTCAACTTCAAAACTTCTAAAACTCTATATGGACCTCGAAATTTTGGTGATACTTTAATATTAGGTCCTTCAAGAACATGATTGAGTACATAAACTTGTTGTCCTACCTTTAACGAGGGTATGGTGGATCTGTTATTGTAATACTTACTAGATTTTTATGTAACTCCTTTAATCTAGCCCTGGTGACTTTAACGGTCTCGTACGTACGTCTTGTCTTCCAAGCAATATAGTCCTCGTAGTTGTACGTACGTCTGGGTGGTGCGGCATCATCCAAAAGTGAATTTGGCATTCTCTTTTGGTAGCCATACAATAGGAAATGAGGAGTTTCTCCTATTGATTCATTTACTGTGTTGTTTAGAGTAAATTGTATGTCTTCGAGAGTCAAGTCCCAGTCTTCAGTGCTAGGGGTTACCAATGTTTTCAGAACATCCTTTATCTTGCGATTTGTTCTTTCTACTGCTCCATTTGAGCTTGGCTTATATGCTGTTATTTGACATTTCTGTATTTCATAAAAGTCACACAAATTCGTTAGAATGTCACTAGTAAATTCAGCAGCATTGTCTGAGAGCAAAACTTGAGGACATGAATGTCTGGTTATAATTCTAGACTTAAAGGCTTCTGCCACCGTTGATGCTTCTCTGTTTCTAGTTGGAACAATTTCTACGTATCTGGTCAAATAGTCAATGAAAACTAAAATCTGTTTATTTCCTCTGATGGTGTTCGGGAATGGACCTAAGAAATCCATTGTGACTACTTGAAAAGGATTTAATTCTGAAGGATACATTTCCAGAGGAGCCTTGACGTTGACATTCCCCTTATGTATATTACATAGGGTACAATTCTGAACAAATCGAGTAGCATCTTCACTACATCGAGGCCAAAAATAGTTTCTAGTGATTGTTCTACATGTTTTCTTAATTCCAGGATGTCCTGATAACTTGTATGAATGGGTTAGTTCTAAAACGTCTTGTATTAGTGTATTAGGAATGTACAAACGTGAACAAGCATTTGGTTCGTCTGAAGTCTTGTACAATAACCCATCTATCAATTGAAACTCTGAATTTTTCTCACCTTGCAAGAGGTTACCAATTACTTCCTTTATTCTAGAATCCTTTTGTTGTTCCTGACGAACTTTGTCTAAATCTAAGTCTGTGATTTGACAACTGAAGGCGAAATTATGAGTGGTAATTTGTTTCTCGTTCTCTTCTTGTGATCTAGATAAGGCGTCAGCTAATGTGTTATATCTACCAGGTATGTATCTAAATTCTGGGGCAAATTCTAATACGCTAACGAACCATCTATTGAACTTCATATTATTGGTAAAAGCCCTTTTCTTGAAAAGATCACAAATGGGTTTATGATCTGTAAGAACATTAATTTTATGTCCTAGCAAAATGTGTCTAAATTTCTGTAATCCCCAGACTAATGCCAAACATTCCCTTTCTGTTGTACTGTAATTTCTTTCAGCTGCATTCAAAACTCTACTGGCATAGTATACAGTCCTCATCCTTGTTTTATCCTTTTGCATCAAGACGGCACCTAGTCCTGTACTTGAAGCATCACAGGCTAAGTAGAATTCCTTCTCGAAGTCTGGATAAACTAGGATAGGATCTGTTATCAACATATCCTTTAGTGTTTTGAACGCTGCTTCCTGTTCATCTTTCCACTCATAGCTAGCATCTTTCCTAGTTAACTCAGTTAATGGTTTTGCTATGGTAGCAAATCCCTTTATGAAAGGTCGATAATACCCTACCATACCTAGGAATCTTCTTAGTGCCTTCAAATTTCTTGGGGCTGGATAGTCTACAATAGCCTTAATCTTTCCTTCTTGCATTTTCAAACCATGTTCACTGATAACATGTCCTAGATATTCTAGAGATTTCTTCAGAAACTGACATTTCTTAATTTTTACCTTTAAACCGGCCTTTCTGAGCCTATCTAATACTAATTCTATTGTCTTGAAATGACTCTCTACATCCTTACTAGCAATTATTACATCATCAAGATAAACCGATACGTCTTCAACATCTCCCAAGATTTGCAGCATTAAACGTACAAACGTTAAAGGAGCTGAAGTAAGACCAAACGGCATTACCTCAAATTGCAAATGTTCTTTATGAGTACTGAATGCCGTGAGATGCTTGGATTCTTCATCGAGAGGAACTTGCCAATATCCACTCAGTAAATCGAGGCTAGAAAAACCTTGGCACCTCCTAATTGAGCTAACATGTCATTAATGACTGGCATTGGCATTCGATCAGGGACGGTGTGGGAATTCAATTTACGGTAATCAATTACCATCCTCCATGTACCGTCTTTCTTTGGAACTAGCAGTAAAGGTGAATTATAAGGTGACTTAGAAGGTATTACAACTCCATCTTCCTTCATCTCTTCAACCATCTCGTCTACAATGGGTCTTTGACTTATTGGAAGTTTGTAGTTAGGTATATAAAAAGGTCTAGCACCATCTTCTATGACTATTTTGTGCTGCAGGACATCTGTCCTTCCTAACTTATCTCCTGTTACTGCTACAACACTCCTATATTTCTCTAATATCTGTATTAACCTGTCCCTACAATGAGGAAAATCTGTATTATTTACTTCCCCTTCTAATTTAACTCTTGTGTCAGCTACAGAGACAAATGCTTTTTCACTTAGGGTTAGTAAAGGGTTAGTAATCACAATTCCCTTTACAGAATTCTATGCCGGCATGCAATTCTAGTCTCTTGTCAGAATAATTATACACATAAGTCGTACAATTTCCACCATTAAGTCTTACTAGGGAATTGTCCATTTTCACAAAGTCTGGTAAGTCTTCATTAACTAATAACACATCTGTATCACCTAGGTTTTTATCTGTTACAATTCTAAGACAAACCTTTGTCAGACCTTGTGGATGCAGTATAACGCTATTGTTTAATTTGAGTTTTACAAGATTATCATCGGCAGTACTAACTAAGCAGATCTCTTCTGCATTCTGTGCATCGGCAGTGTAACAGACATCAGTATCATCTGAATTTTCATCTTGTAGTATCACAGAACCTATCTCTGTCATTTTTAGGTTGCCTAACAGCAACACCTCATTGAGATACTTCTCTTCCGTATCTTCTCTTATTATTAAGTGACTACAATCTATTAGCGTGTCAGGATCGTCAGGTTGGGAAAAAGAACTAAGTTCTTCGGAGGTATCTACTTGTCGTGCACTTGAGTTATCAGGTTCATACCTGCTATCTGAGAATTCCTCCTGAGTGGCTTCTAGGCTTTTAAAAGTAGTTTGTCTATCTTCTCCTATTTCTTCTATCATTGAATTTCTACACACTGTCCTACCCGGTTAGCATTAAATTCTATTTCTATCTGTTGGATGTCTACTTCTTCAGATGAGGCTGTCTCAGGTAAAGTGATCAAGTTTATCTGAAACTGTTCCTCTTCTTCAAGAGAGCAAACATTTCCTCTATCAATTTCCTTGATAGTTACTCTTCCATTGCTACAATCTAGTGTAATTCCACATCTTTTCATAGCCTGGAAGGAAAATAGAGCTTGAGCTGGAAAATATTTCTCTTCCAACACCACAAACTCTTCCCTGTATTTCTTATTTAGAATTTCTATCTCTAAATTGACATTGCCTATAGCCCTTATTTGCTTTCCAGCGATCCCCTTTATGGTCCTATAGGATTCTCTCATTTTGGGAAAGCTCACAACCTATATGTTTTATTAAAGTGCCTTTATCTATGATACTTACAGTACTGCCTGTATCCAACAATATGGAACTCAGTACACCTTCTAAGTGTACTTGTATGATAGGCAACTCTTCCTGACACGTATTAAAATTCTTTACAGAAAACACTATTTCATTACTTCGAGTAATGTCTGTTGGGGACACATCCTTATTCACTGTCACTATTTCTTTCTGTAAGGATGGACCTTTCTGCTGCACTCTCTGTGATTGTCACTGAGAATCCCCTTGATTTGGGTTACTGGGGGAGGTATTTTGATTATTAGGCTGAGTACTTTGGTTATTTTGAGACCCCTGAGAATTTCCCTGTTTGTTGTACCAACAGTTTTGGATCAAATGTCCTGTCTTATTGCAATTCGAACACCATTTGTTTCTTCTACAATTCTGTGTTGTATGGTTGTTATAACCACAATTTCCACAACTTTGTCTCTGCCTATTGAACTGTGGCCTATTATTCCCTGAATTTTGGCCTTGACTAGCTCCCCTCTGTCCAGGAGTCCTGTTATTTCCACTGTTATTTCCATTAGTTCCAGTGGTATTCCCATTGTTACCTCTATTTGGCGGCCTACCTTGATTGTTTCTATTTGATTGATTAAATCTCCTATTGTTGTTCCCACCATTTCTATCAAACGAATTTCTATTTCCCTGATACCTAGACCTAGCTTGCCCTGATTGGTTTCTATTGGACTGATTGCTATTATTTCTTGGGTTTCCACTAGCTACGGTTCCCGTAAAATCTGCACTACTACTTGATGAATTCTGTTTTACTTTCCTTTCTATGTACATCAAAGTTTGTACAATTCCATCATTTGGCTTCCTATCACAGTACTTCTTTAAGGCTACTCTTTCTTCCTTACCCAAAGCATCGTAGATTGGTCCTAATGACATATATCTAAGTACCTTGGATATACTAGCTAAATCTGTTTCATCATCATCAAATTCATCCTTCCTTCCAACAACAATTCCTACAGCTTTCATATCTGTCGTCACTCTATCTATAGCTTCTTCTACTCTAGTGGCTAAAACTAAGTGATTACCCTCATATTTCTGATGATGGAAAGTTCCTATGTTATACCATGGATCTTTCTGTGCTTCTGGTTGCCAAAACTGTAAGCACTGTTTCTTGAATTCGTTAAACAGAGTAATATTCCTAAAAAGTACTGAATGAAGAACTGTATGTGCATCACCATGTTCCATACTAACATACAAGAGTGCTTCATCTATTTTCTTTCTCTCATCTGTGATACCAGCAGCTGAAATTCTGCTTTCTGTGTCTGCTATCCATCGATTTACACCATATTCTTCTAATCTACTTTTATCTACATTACTTGGGTCTACCGTTCCACAAAATCTAGTGGCTTGGGTTATTACGGCGGCTTGCGCCATGTTGGGATTTCTAGGTACAATGGAAGTTATTGGGTTAGTGGTTACAACTGAAGGGTTAGGCGCACTCGGTAAACTAAGTGGGGACCTTGACTACGAGAACGTCTGGGTCTAGTATTACTAGGATCAATTGGTCTAGAAAGTCGTTCAGGTACAGGTCTTAGGTTATATGGAGTCTGGTCTTCGCTTCTTGTCTGTTGCAGTCGGGCGATAACTTCGTCCAAAGTGTTATTCATATTAATTCATAAAATATTCAATGATTCCAAGAATGAAAAATTGAAAAAAAAAAAATTTGAGAATCAGGTACTTACTTCAATTGCATGTTTGCTGAGTTGACTGTATCCTCTATACAAAAAAAATTCAAATTTTTCCTAACTCATTCCTTCATAGGACTCTCTCAAATCTGAAAAAGTCTGATATTAGTATTTATGTATACAATTGTTTGGGTTCCACTGCAAAATGCTGCGCCAAGTGTTTAACAAAAAAAAAAAAATTATTATGATAGAATAATTTAAACAGAATTGTCTCTATCACCAAGTGAACGAAAATTTCTATTTCGTAAAAAAATTACTAAATATGAAAAAAAATTATTTCCTTCGTACAACAATAAGGAAATATTATTCAGAATATTATTCAAAAGAAAAAATAATTTACTTAAATCATTTATGTTTAAAAAAATTATTTGCGCACTGCAGGGAAAAATAATTATATAAAAATTTCACTCACACAAAAAAATTTAATTATTCACAGAGAAAAAAATTCTCTTGATAATTCCCGATACTAGGAATGAATGTTTACTATTCAATTAGCTTCGTGTCGCCTTGCACTTGAAGATCGCGCTGATTGCACTTGAGCGCAATTTGTCGTTAGCATCCAGCGATAATTCGGCACAGCTCGGCCGACTTCCAGTCCGTACTTGCTGAATTTGGCGAAGAAAAATTTTGGAATCCCTTCCAAATTGTTGATTGAAGGCGTCACTTCCCTTTCGAGAGGCGGTTATCAACGCGTTGACTTCTAAACTTTATCGCCGTTCCGAATTCTTCACTCTCTTTCGTCGCCGTCTTCCGCTCTCATTCGTCGCCGTCGTCGTCACTGCTCTGCTACCGCTACTTTTCGCTAAGTCTCCCTTTTAGCGACCAAAAATTTTGGGAATTTCGTGTATTTAAGTCCGTAGACGATAGAAAAGTTCACTGAACTGACGTAGATATTAGCGACTTTCATACGTCCGCCAACACTGTTTGTTTTCGTCTTCTCCGCTTCTGCGATCGGCGTAGTATAGGGCGAGTTGCTGATTCTTTCTTTCGTAAATTTCGTTTTCTTATAAAAATCACCGCTGATCTATGCCGTGATTATTACTATTGTTCTTATTATGTTCATATATAATTATTAAACTGAATTTCTGGTTGATCTTATGCGAATGTTCGGAAGTTTCAAACTAGGCAGAGATTTACCGCTGTCAATTTTTCATTCCGATCGACGCAAAATGATTCACTGCTTCTTGGAATATTTCGTTCTGCTTCGTTTCCCTTCTGCTACAGTGTTGATGTTGTATTGGTGTTTCTAGTGCTGAAGACCGTCTTGAGATTATTTGCGCTGTTAAATTGAGAGTTAGTTTTAGCGCCGTCACTGCTCACTCTCTGTAAATTTCTCTAGGGCCGTGAACTTTAATGTTTTTCAAATGTGCGCTGGGCGAAATCCTCCGAAACTGCCACCAATTTTTTGTTATGCGGTGCAGTTTTTCTTTGTATTGCGTTGCACCACATATGAATGACCGTGTCTGTAGACTTTCACTTGATAGTAACGCAGGGGACTCAGTAAGTTAGGTTGAAATTGTCTATTAATATTTTCACTTTCAGGAGGGTAAAGTATTCACCGGGCACGGTTTTCATAAGTTTTATCTTAACAAACTAAACTATTTCACACGGCCAGCCACACTGGACTTAGAAATTTCTTGATGTTAAGAGAGGAGCGAGTGACACAATCCTACCCAATTTGGTTTTCAAGTAACTCTGGCTAAAAATTGATCAGAATGAACTCTGGACCTATGTTGAATAAAACTCCGCCTCCTTGAGGACGTCTACTTTACTCTTAATGGTTCAATCTTAACTCCCACTTTTTGCAAGGACAAATCAGGTCAATTTTGCTGACCTTTTCACTTCTTAGTCTATCCTCTAACTCCTCCTTCCTTTCCCACATCTTGGAGGTTTGTTATGGTTAGTCTTCAATTTACTTGGTCCCATGGCTCATCATTTTAAACTATCAACATCGTCTCTCTCTCTCTCTCTCTCTCTTTCTCTTTCATAATCCCGATCAGTGAATCTCATACTTATTCACTGCATAACAAAATAGAAAGAGAAAGAAAAGAAAAGAGAATAAAGAGGAGATTAAAAAGAGTTTAAATAAGCAATCTCTCTCTCTCTCTCTCTCTCTCTCTAAAAATAAATCTCTCTCTCTCTCAAACTTTTTTAAATACAAAGTATTTGGGCAAAAATAATCTGCAGTATTATACTTTCACTCTATTAAAAATTGAAATGAAACGTAAATATAAGGGCAAAAGTAAATCAACACTGACCAAAGACGTGATAGAAGTCTAAAACTAATTTCAAACGAGATCTTCAAACCATCTGCCTTTAAATCTACTTCAGTCACAACGACTAAAAAGGAATTTGATATTTCTCTATCCACTTTCTTCAAGAACGTCTGAGATTGTGTATTTATATTAGGAGCAGAGAAGTTACAGCAGGCCCGAAAAAGATCGTTCTATATATCATTTCTGTCAAGATGGTCCACGTTTTTGTCAACGTGGAATAGGTTGAACCAAACCTGCAGATAGTAGATTCTGTATTTCCAGAAGAAAGATTTTTATTTTCTCCTAATTTGATTTAATTTTTACTTAATTTATCTAACTCGTATTTAATTTCATAAAGACATATCCTTAGAATTAAAAATGGTTAATAGTCCCAGAAGAAATACTGTAGACATTTTGCTGAAAAATTCATATTCATTTATCTCATTATGTGAAACTAATAGGGCTTTCAAAATTTTTTTATTGCAATTATTTTATATTTCGGAAAAAAGGCTATGCTTTTTATAGTTAATGTTCTCTTTTGCGTTTTTTTATACAAGATAACAAAAGACATACCTTAATTTTTAATAAATTATCTCTGTCATATATATATTTATATATATAAACACATATGTATGTATGTATGTATGTATAAAATAAATATATATATAAAATATATAAATAAATATATATATATATATATATATATATATAAATAAATACAAACATAAATAACACACAAACACACAAACAACAAAAAAACATATAAATATATAAATTATATATATATATATATATATAAATAAAAATATATATATATAAAAATAAATATATATAAATAAATATATAAATATATATAAATATATATATATTGTAAAAAATTTTCTCCCAAAGGAAAATTAAAATGCATCTTTTTAAAAATTCCTTATAAGCAAAAACACCTGTTGCTAAAAAAAAATGTAAATATGTATATATGTATGTAAAATAAATATATATATAAATATATATATATATATATATATAAATATATATATAAATATATATATATATAAATATAAATATATATATATAATATATATATATATATATATATATATATATATATATCAGTAATAGATAAATACATATGACAAAAATTAAAAGTCATAAATGAACATTCAGGAACAAATAAATAAAGAATTTAAATTTTCAACAAATTTGTAAACTTATTTATTTAGGCAAATATCAGAGAAATTTAAAACTGATATCTTGTATTTACAAATAAGATTAAGGCAAGTGTTAAAAGAAAGATCTCTTTCAAACAGCTTAAATGCACACTATATATTCAAAATTAATTATTGATCTAACCACTTGTATTATGAATGTTCTTGTTTTAAGGGCTCTCGTATCTTATAATCCTAGCCTCTTAAGAGTAGAATCAGCTTTGCTTTTGTTGTTAAGAATAACAGCATTCATTATTCACTCTCTCCTTAGTTAATGTGTAAAAATTCTGTTTTTTAACGTTGCACAGAAACTTGTAAGTCAAGAAAAAGGAGAAGACAATTAAACTCTCTTTCGTCACTGGGCTGAAAATTCTTTTGCAAAAGTTTAATTGATGTCAGCTGGAAGTTTTTGTTCGCTCTAATGATGTCCCAAGAGGAAGAACTAATATCTATTTCAAATAAAAAATGGACATATAATAAATCAGAAATAAAATCAAGTTACTAAATAAATAAAAGATGCCTTGTAAATGTCTTAAATAAAAATTATGTCTAATAAAATATATATATATATATAAATATATATATATATATAAATATATATATATAAATATATATATAATAAATAAATAATAAATATATAAATATATATAATCAAAAATATATATATGTAAATATATAAATATAACAAATATATATATATATATAAAAATAAATATGATATCTATATAAATATATATATAATATAAATATAAATATATATATAAATATATATATATATATATATATAAATATAAAATAAATATATATATATATATATATATATATATATAGATTGATAATAAATATATATATATATAAATATATATATATATATATATATATATATATATATATATATATATATATATATATATATATATATATATATATATATATATATATATTCTTAACCATAAAAAGGGTCTATTTCCAGCCAGTCTTTCAGGAAAAAATCACATAAAAATCGGGGACAGTGGAATTAAGGCAATATGGCGCCAGCATACTCGAATCTCATAATCTGTCTATTCCTATTTTGTCCTGTTAAATTTACTATGAGCATTTTATAGCTCTACAGTCTCGCAAATTCCCCACCTAAACTCCCCTTTTAATATGGTCATCCGTCCCAGTCGCTTCTTTGTAACTGAATATCATTCAGCAGCAGGATATTGTACTGTCGAGAGAACGCTAAATCATTTTAATGACCTCTTTACATCCATCCCCTCCACAGCCATTCTCAGGTTGAGCATTGTTCCCCTCATCTCTGAGGCATTCAGACCTGCGACCCTCCAGTACTCCACAGCTCTCCAAAGAGCTGCCAACATCGAGACAGAAATTCCTTCCCCATTGACAACAAATCCCTTTTTACGGACACGTGCACGAGCTAATGAACACCTCCAGCGAATCTTCTATGACCTTGTCGTATTACCTTCTAAATCCTCTTTGCCACCAATACTTTTCTTCTCTCTGTCTCTCTCTCTCTCTCTCTCTCTCTCTCTCTCTCTCTCTCTCTCTCTCTCTCTCTCTCGAGCTATTGTGATTTGTCTTTCATTCAAAATCTGCAATGATATATTGCCTTTCTGCTCGCTGCAAGGGATAAAATTACGGATTTAAATTGTAAAGGAATATAAACATTGAGAGTTTTTTTATGATTTTCCGTAAATAAAAACTTCATTATTTAAAAAGACCAACCTTGAAATACCTGTGATTTCTAAGATATCTAAAAAAAAATAATTAACAGTTTACTAATAATTTCCATTAATAAACATTTACTTCTTTTTTCCAAAAAAAAATTAAAAATCGTAGGCATTTCAAGGTTGGTCTTGTTAATAATGAAGTTTTTATTTATATAAAATCATAAAGAATCTTAATGCTGTATATGCTCTCACACTATAAACCAGTAATCTTACCTCTTACGATGCGAATGTCCGAGTAAAAGAGATAAATCAAACAGCTTTTGAATATAGATTTTTTTTCCCGGTATCTCCTGGAAGTTTTGACAGAAGAGCTTTAGTGTAATTTTAACTCTACTTATATTTATTACATTTTCATCGGATGGTTTAAGTAAGAGAGCTTTGATCTGCTTTGAATTCTAGACCATTTTTCCCACCATCTCCTGGCAGTGTAAATCCATATATTTTGTCTTTTATTTTTAATCTACTTTAATCCAGATTTTTATGTCTATTTTTTTTCTTCAGATAGTTCTGCTGTATCAAAACATAAACAACAAATAAGACTTCAAACCTGATGATATGTAACCCTGATATTTCACCAGTCTAGGATAGAGCCACAGATGCGTCAAATAAAAAAAAAATGAAAAGTTACTTAATTCAACTCTAAGGATTTAGACTAAGAAGGAAATAAAAATAAATAAATTAAAATCCATCTTGCACCTGGGAAAAACAGACGAGTGTTTGTCTCAGATTACTGTCCTTCCTTCCTTCCAACAACAAAGACTGAATTAAGGTTTTTGCCTTTCTTTTGCCTTCTTTTATCGCTATTATTTCATTTGAAATTTTGCAGGTACTGTAAAATGGTATACGAGATTTTCTTATCAAGATATTAAACGAGAGGAAGGGACAGAGTCCACACTTAGTCGATGAAGGAAATCAAATAAGGAAATTAAACAAGTAAAATATGCGCCGAAGTTTCTTCGGCGCAATCGAGATTTCTGTACAGCTGCTGCAGCGCATAATCAAGGCCACCGAAAATGGATCTATCTTTCGGTGGTCTCGGTATAATTCTGTATGAGCCGCGGCCCATGAAACTTTAACCACGGCCCGGCGGTGGCCTATCCTATATCGTTGCCAGAAGCAAGATTATGGTTAACTTTAACCTTACCTAAAATAAAAACTACTGAGGCTAGAGGGCTGCAATTTGGCATGTTTGATGATTGGAGAGTGGATGATCAACATACCAATTTGCAGCCCTCTATCATCAGTAGTTTTTAAGACCTGAGGGCGGACAGAGAAAGTGCGGACGGACAGACAAAGAAAACAGACTCCGCGTTTAGTCCAGTAAGAAAATTAAGCAAGAGATCTCTGCCTAATTTTGTGGATATTGTAAACTAGCATAAAGAAATTTCTTATCAAGATAGTGAAAATAAGAAAGAAAAAAAATTCACACTAGTCAAGTAAGAAAATGAAACAAGGAAATGTCTTTTTTGTAATTGTCACTGAAAACTATTTATGTTTTTGAACGCTTAACTTATCATTAGAATCTTTTTTCTTATTATGTCTGAAAAAATTTAACTATTTTTTATTCTTCCTTGTCGTTAATGTCAGAAGTAGTAGAACAACTGCTCTTCTCATCTGATAGAAGTTTAAAATACAGTTTTCATTATAATTCATTTTTTTATTTTCTGTAAAAGAAAACTATTGTCTCTTCTTCCCCATTTTATTATGTCCGCAGTTTTTTCTGTCCGCACTTTTTCTGTCCGCCCTCGTATCTCAAAAACTACTGAGGAGGCTAGAGGGCTGCAAACTAGTATGCTGATCATCCACCCGCTAATCATCAAAAATACCTAATTGCAGCCCTCTAGCCTCAATAGTTTTTATTTTATTTAAGTTAAAGTTAACCAAATCGTGCTTCTGGCAACTATATAGGATAGGCCACCACCGGGCCGTGGTTAAAGTTTCATGGACTGCGGCTCATGCAGCATTATACCTAGACCACCGAAGGACAGATCTATCTTCGGTGGCCTTGATTATACGCTGTGGCGGCTGTACATAAAACTCAATTGCGCAGAAGAAACTTCGTCGCATTGTTTACTTGTTTATTTTTGTAAATGATCTCCTAACTTCCTGAGAAGAAAAATATTCACCTTCATCTTCTTCTTCTCTTCTTCATAAATCACTTTCGCTCGAGGTCATCTTTTGAAGGCTTCACCGCACTTGTCATACAAAGCCCTGCGCTAATGATATATAACCCTCTACTCTCCTCAAGAAAATATATCATTTTCGTTCCTTTCTGGCTGAGAGATTCACAAAAGAGTATGTGTCGAATATTATTTTATTTCTAGGAGTTGAAAGATTTATTGTTTTTAATTACGTATATATCTTTATTTCCAGTACTGGATATGGTCGTAATTTTGATGACGATTTTCAGTGAAAAATATGCAATTATTGTTTTTACATGTATGTATGTATATGTGGCATTTGAGAATGAGATAAGGTATGATACATTTGCATATGTGCAAAAATATATATATATATATATATATATATATATATATATATATATATATATATATATATATATATATATATATATATATATATATATATATATATATATATATATATATATATATATATATATATATATATATATATATATATATATATATATATATATATATATATATATATTTATTTATACACACACACACACACATATATATATATATATATATATATATATATATATATATATATATATATATATATATATATATATATATATATATATATATATATATATATATATATATATATTATATATATATTTATAAAAATTATTCTTAAGACAATATTATCCTGCAGAAATAAACATAATTATATCACTATTGATGAAATAAAATCTAACTCATATTGATTTTGCTCAGTTACGAGAAATACTAAATAGTAGAAAAAACTAAAAAAGGTAACCTTAACCAAAAGGTGACTAAGAAACCTTCTACCTCTACCTGTTCTTTAATGCTGGCAAATCAGACGGGTTGTTTCAAGGTTGAATAATTCAAATGGCAATTGTTGTCTCTCTTGCTCCCTTACGTAGGGAGAAATAAATCATTTGGTTTTGACATTCCAAACGTTTTAAATTTGGGAAAGCTAAAATTTCTACTTCATCTGGAGAGAGAGAGAGAGAGAGAGAGAGAGAGAGAGAGGTGACTGACACGAGTGACATGAAAATAATCAACATTCATCCACTGCACTTTGTTTAAGAGTAGCCTATCGAATAATTTAGGGAACGCAATCAGACAAAAGCAGGTTTTAGCTCAAGGTCTGACAGACAAACTGAACTGCCAGGCGAGGAATGAAGCTGCGTGTAGATGCAGCTTTCATCCTTATAATTACGAGGAAAAACATGTAGTCGACGAGGTTTGGGTGAATTTTTTTCTCGTGTATTTTCAATGTCTGAGTTTGGCTACAAAACAGTGGAAATGGTTCGACGTTATTTTCTCGAGATGATTTTCTTAATTCTGTGGGCATTATGAACTCCAGTCACTCAGAGGATAGTAAATTTGACGACAGCTTTTGGTCAGTTTGATGAATTTCAGCGGCTAAATTCAGTTACTGAGAGAAGGAAAATATTTATTCTCTTATACTTTGTTCTCAGGGAAAGGAATAAAGTTCAAGAAATATAGTTTGATTCCAAAATCTTTATTTTTTTGTACTGGAGACTGACATATATTTAGTAAATAGTTTCCTGGCTTTCCCATATCATCCAGGAATGAAAATTATTACCAGGATTCTGACGGAGGTATTTGAATAAGTCTGAAATCAAGAGGCTGCAGCACTTTCACGCTTTTCATGAACGGAAAAGTGAACAAATCTCGATCACTTTTAAAATAAATGCTGGATATTCAACAAAATTAGAGAACTAAGGTAATCAGTATTATAAAGAAGAAAAAGTTTCCAAAAAAATTATCTGAATATATAAAAATATTCCTTTGAAAATAATTATATATTTATAATATATATATATATATATATATATATATATATATATATATATATATATATATAAATATATATATATATATATATATATATATATATATATATATATATATATATATAATATATATATATATATATATATATATATACAGGGAGCAGGAGCAGGAACAAACATAGCGATGTACTATTATTTATTTTGACGCGTTTCGCATTCAGCTGAACTCATCATCAGGGTTCTGTACAATAAATAAAGACCAATGAATTTGCTAGTTATCTAAAAAAATTGTTTATACACTAATTAAAATTAAACGAAAACTTCACACATACGTAAAAGTACACTCAAGACTGACAAAGTTACACAGCAAATTAAAAGCACATATGTTGATTAAAAGTTCAGATAAAAATAAAAAAAAAAAAATAAAAAATTACAAAGTTAAGAAATATTTGAGGAGCACTGGGGGTCGACCTCCCAAGGCAAGAGATAAACAAAACTAAAAAGAATGTAAAAAAAACAACAGGTTAAAGAAGGTAGAAGGGCGTGGGTGGACTGGGTGCTCATCTGTGGAGCAAGCTGTTTGATGAAAAGACTCTAGAGGATCAATAATTCATTTGGGCTGGAGTTTTGACTCACAATAGTGAAATTGTCATATTTAATGGGAATTTTACATTTTGTGTTATGTTCACGCATACTGGACTGTTCAGGATTTGACAGTGAACATTCAGTGCGGAAACTAACTCCCTTGTGGCAGTCTGTGCAAGGCCTCATCATCCTCTGAGAGGAACCCACGTAAGTTCCCAGACTACATCTGGGATAAGAATTTTTGTACACTACACAGAGGACATGAGGGGGCATAAACGATCTTTAACTCGAAACAAGGAGCCAATTGTGAGTGGAGTAATGGGGATCAGTTTAACATTTAATGCACCAAAGTATTTTTGTACAATGTTAGTAAATTCAGTCCTAAAGGAATCGATTTCAATTGCTGGTTTTTTGTCCTTCTGTTCTTGCTGCGCCCGAGGTCCAGGGGTATCGACCACTTACACCAACTTATACGTCTTCTTTATGGAAGAGATGTTCTAAGTAAATGTAGAGCTTTGAAGAAATTGTGTAAGAAACCTGAAAAAGCTAAACTTGACTTCGACTTTTTACGAAACTGTAGTAATAATGATATTGTACCTAACCTTTTTGCGATTTAAATTATATAGAGCCTCTCTCTACTCTTTTCATATTTACATCAGTCACAATACAACGAAAAAAAACACACAATTGTCCCTATCATCAGTTATAACACAACGAAAAGGACAATTTAACATTAAAGTAACAACAAAAAAGAAAATCACAACACTTACATTAAATACGTCTCTGCTTAGCAGCGGGCAAATTCTCTCATCGAGGGAAGGGAGAAAGGGAAACGAAATACTCGTGCGGCTTCACGTGTTTAAACACACACCAGAGGTCAAAAATACCGCAATTACTCCACATTATACTCGTCGATATATCCCTAAACACTGCCCTAAATGTGTTAATGCCCTATTTATACCCTACACAAAGCACTCTTCAAGAAATACTAGCTTGTGAGTGATGCTCGCCTCACAGCAACATCTAACACTCCTGACCCCTACAATATCCTATTCTGAGATGCCAACACTAAAATATGTCTCTTCGGAAGCGTATACCTAACTAATTATCCAATTATCTAACTATCTAGCACCTCCTAACTCTGATAACTACCTTAGACTGCTGCCACCAAAACTGTTATAGGCCTGTTTCGAGGCCTATACTTTATTTAAGTCTCTATTTTAAGAACAGAGGTTAGTATCTCGCTTTTCCCGAGATATGCATGATAGCGAGGGCCGACTTGCGGTGGTAGCTGATCTGTCATCTTCACATCATAAGATATTCTCTGCCTCTAACTAAATTCTAAGGACTACTGGAATGAGATACTCGATTCAAAACTAAAACTTTATTGACAAAAAAAAATATATAACGAAAATAACTTCAAATAAGTTAAGAGGAATGAAATCGAATGATTCAAAATATCTATGAGAATCTTCTAAAAATAATAAGGTCCAAATCACAGACACCCAATTATTTAAGGAAATACAGAAATAACTCATCTGTCATTCAAACATAAAAGGTCACTTAGTACATTAAGGTAATTTCATAAATAAATGTCACACCACTCCCTTCCTTGAAGAGGAACGTGGAGAAAAGAAGGAAGGAGGAAGGAATACCTGTAAAAAACAAGCATTATATTAAAAACCAGAAAATGTAAAAAATGCAGAAACACAAGATTTCACTGCAACAGGGATAAAGTCTTTGGCCAGAGTCTGAAAGAAAAATCTGGAAACACAGATTCGATGTGTATTCTCTCTTTTACACAGACCACATATTAACGTCACTGAATACGGATCCCATTGTCCACTCATTCTATGAAAAACTCGTATTATATGGGTTTTGCAACGCACATATGAACACACTCTCGTGACATCGTTTGAGTTCAAGGTACGATAAGACATGCCTTCTGTAAAGCAGGGCGTCACGAGATACTCGGTCACACACGTACTTACACACTCCACTGTGATTGTCACCAAGGGACTCTGAGAACGTTGACTTTTGCTGAACAAAAGAAAGACTCAGCATTTTCTTACATGCTGTGTATAGACATATGATCTCTCAGACACCTGATATCATCTTTCAAAGGTCACCTTCGTGACCAGTGACATATATATATATATATATATATATATATATATATATATATATATATATATATATATATATATATATATATATATATATATATATATATATATATATATATATATATATATATATCTCTCTCTCTCTCTCTCTCTCTCTCTCTCTCTCTCTCTCTCTCTGTTGTTTCCTTTACAAACATATCCTTCACTATCCCTATCCATTCCAGTTGGTCACGCAGCCTAGCAAGTAAAACAGCTCTATAATATTAATACCGAAGAACCTAAATTTTCCCCTAAACATCCCCAAAAAGTCCCCAAAACAAGAAACTCTTGACGACTTTCCCTGAGGGAAGTCTGACAAAATATCCCTGTGGTAGAGTAAGAATCCCAGGCGTCACTCTTCTCCATAAAGACAAAACAATAAAAGGCATTTATTTGTGCTTTGTATTTTACCTGAAATATTTCTAGTTTATTGAGGTACTGGAGCATTAGGAAGGCTTTAGATATGAGGCTGAAACGTTAAAAGTTTAAGTAATTCTTAAGTACTTTTATTCCTTGTTAATTTTCTTTAAACTACCACCATTATAACTTCAATCAGATGTTCTTATGGGTCAAATAATTCACTAAGGTAGAAAGGTATTTAGGGTTATTGTTTCTTAATTACCTGCCTACATTCACCTTATATGTATGTATGTATGTATATATATACATTATGTATGTATATATATATATATATATATATATATATATATATATATATATATATATATATATATATATATATATATATATATATATATATATATATATAAAAACAGAAGTAGTTAGCGCAAGCAGGTTACAGCACATCTCAGGACAGGTGACAAGGAGATAGTCGGTCATCTGTAGGTGGTATTTATTTGCCGACGCGTTTCATAACACTTTGTTACATCATCAAGGCTAAAAAGAAAATTTACAAATTAAAATACATGGAATAAAACTAACGACTTCAAGAGAGTCTCAACATGCTATATAAATATACATTAAAACAAGACAGTTCATAAAAGCACCTGCTAGACTAAAAGGTTGAGGACTGAATGACTAAAAGAGAAAAGGAAGCAGCAAAGAAAACTGGCTCAAGCCAGATACAACTGAACAGAGGTGGTGTGTGAGTTCAACTTAGGAACTAGCTGTTTTATGAATAACGATTCCAAAATTAGCAGTTCGTGTGGATGACTTGTTTGGCCCAAAACAGAGAAGTCAGAATAATCAATACTTGTATTACATATATTTGAATGATTTCTGATATTAGAAAATTCTGGATTGGACAATCTGCAACCAGTACGGTGACTAACACCTTTATGTGAATCTGCTCTGACCCTCAGCAATCGTTTAGTCGATCCACGTAAGTCCCCAAATTACATCTGGGGCAAGTATATTTATATACGACTGACGATTGCATTATTGGGCAGATTCTATACTAAATTTAAAGGGACCCTATTGTAAGTGGATTTTTGGTATTAAAATGACTTGCAACATGTTAAAATGTTTTTCTATTGCAGACTTCAGATTACTTCTAAATTTATCGTCTAGGACGTATGGGATAGCTGCATAGAGTTTCTTCCGTGGTACTGTACCTATAACAGCCAGTGAGATAGTTTCTTATTTAAAAATTCTTGCAGTGTTTAAAGAAACATGAGATGGAAACCAATTATCAGTAAAATATTTGTTGCAAGAAAATTATTTCTTTATGATAAGAGTCCCAAGAAGAGGTTAGAGTATATGCCCGGTGGAGGAGAGTAAAAATTTAATTTAGTTTAAAATAATAAATAATAATGACAGTTTAACACCTCCGTTTTTTGGAAAAAGACTTTTTACTGGTCTGGGTTCAAACTTTTATAGTGCTTGTTTTTATTATTTTAAACTAAATTCAATTTTTACTCTCCACCAGCATATACTCTAACCTCTTCTTGTGACTTTTATCATAAAGAAATAATTTTCTTGCACAAATATTTTACTGATAATTGGTTTCCATCTCATGTTTTTCTTTAAACACTGCAAGAATTTCTTAAATAAGAAACTATCTCACTCTGGCTGTTATAAGTACAGTACCACGGAAGAAACTCTATGCAGCTATCCCATACGTCCTAGACGATAAATTTAGAAGTAATCTGAAGTCTGCAATAGAAAAACATTTTAACATGTTGCAAGTCATTTTAATACCAAAAATCCACTTACAATAGGGTCCTTTTTAAGTTTAAGGATAGAATCTGCCCAATAATGCAATCGTCAGTCGAATATAAAATATACTTGCCCCAGATGTAATTTGGGGACTTACGT
This sequence comes from Macrobrachium rosenbergii, assembly GCF_040412425.1. Lineage (NCBI taxonomy): Eukaryota > Metazoa > Arthropoda > Malacostraca > Decapoda > Palaemonidae > Macrobrachium > Macrobrachium rosenbergii. The sequence goes on from NC_089771.1 coordinate 3,992,842, forward strand.
GGACTCGACTAAACGATTGCTGAGGGTCAGAGCAGATTCACATAAAGGTGTTAGTCACCGTACTGGTTGCAGATTGTCCAATCCAGAATTTTCTAATATCAGAAATCATTCAAATATATGTAATACAAGTATTGATTATTCTGACTTCTGTTTTGGGCCAAACAAGTCATCCACACGAACTGCTAATTTTGGAATCGTTATTCATAAAACAGCTAGTTCCTAAGTTGAACTCACACACCACCTCTGTTCAGTTGTATCTGGCTTGAGCCAGTTTTCTTTGCTGCTTCCTTTTCTCTTTTAGTCATTCAGTCCTCAACCTTTTAGTCTAGCAGGTGCTTTTTATGAACTGTCTTGTTTTAATGTATATTTATATAGCATGTTGAGACTCTCTTGAAGTCGTTAGTTTTTATTCCATGTATTTTAATTTGTAAATTTTCTTTTTAGCCATGATGATGTAACAAAGTGTTACGAAACGCGTCGGCAAATAAATACCACCTACAGATGACCGACTATCTCCTTGTCACTCCTGTCCTGAGATATATATATATATATATATATATATATATATATATATATATATATATATATATATATATATATATATATATATATATATATATATATATATATATATATATATATATATAGCACTGTATGTTCTCCGGCAGATGACCTTTAAGCACTCGGAGCACCAATTGGCAAATAACAACTCTTAATAGGACAGCTAATGAGCGGCTAAATGGATCGTCACGAACGAAAGTACCTTCACGGACCTGTTGACCGGAGGAATTAGCCATTCAGTGGTTAAAATCTTAGCGGAAGGGAATATTTTTAGAAAATGTAAATTAGATGACGGACCTGAAATTTACCAAAACTTCGAGTTGGCTTATTCTGTCGGCACTATAAGCGAACCCTTAGATAAACTCTAAGCAGAACTGCCTGGTATTATCCAGTCTTATTACTGTATACTGTAACGGAACTGGTATGTTATTTATTTATCTGTTAATTTTGCTTTATATTGGTTATGGTAATATTGTTAACGTCATTTGCAAATAGGGGATCTTTTTGTCTGAACGTTAATGAGAATTTTATCTGATTAAGCATTCGTTTGTTTCTGCTTGTAGGGTTGAAGGTTTTGTTGTATTTGAAATAAAATCAAGAAGAAACGCTGCCGTGATTTGTATCTCCCCTTGGATTGCAATATTTGGTAGCAGAGCGTTCACCACGGCAACCTTCAACCCAGTGGGTTACCAGCACGTTCCTGGGAATATTTACTTCTGGACTGGAGTGCAATTGCAAGGTAGGACATTTGTTTTGGAGTTACATACAGTGCTAGTGGGGATAAAATGAGGCCAGACAGTGTAAAAGATGAGGGTGACGTTCTTGAATACATTACGAGAACAAAGAAAGGCGCAGGTAATTATGAAATGATGGAACGTGGTAGTGAGCAAGATTTGTTAACAGAAATACGTGATGTGGTTAGGGATAAGGATTTGGTTGATGAGGAAGTGAGTAGCGTAGTGATGAGTGACGATGATGGAGGGGGTTGTGAAGACTTTGACACTAGCTGTGAGGGAGAAATGGTTGAGGGAGCAGGTACTTTTGTTGGCCAAAATGGTGAAAATGAAGGAAAGCCTTGGAAAAAGGATGTTGTGAAATTGTGGTCTGAGGTTGGAAATATTCAGAAAGTGATAGATTTTGACCACTGTGAAAACGTGAATTCTTTTAGCAGAGTAGGGGAATTAATAAAAGCATTAAAAGAGAACCAGCAATTTTTGATAAATGAAATTAACAAAACCAATATAAGGGTTAAAAAGGCGGGAAATAGAGTAGATTTCGCTGGGGAAAACAAGCCATTTCTTAAATGGGATTTTACTGGGGAGCTGAGTCGTTGTTTAGACAACAATAACAAAGAATTGAGTTGGATAGGGTGTGCAGGAGAGGGGTCTGTAATTATGCAAGTAGTAATGCTGTTTCAATAGTCAAAAAACCCCCACAGCTCGAGAAAATGAGTGGGAGAAACAGTGGTAGGAAGAAAATCAAGAGATGGTTTAAACAGGCAAAATTATGTGCCAATCAGCTTAACCTGGTAGGTGCTGAGGCCGTATATTATGTTAAAAAAAGTTTTATAGAACCGGCTAGCACAAGAATACGTCATGCTAGGCCTAAAACTTCAGAGGAAATGGAGGCTAAACAACTAAAAGCGTATGCAGATAATAAGGATGATCTGGAGAAAAGGAAAGAGCTGTGGTGTGCACAACAGGGAATACGAGAAGGTGTTTGGGAGTATTTAGACAGAATAATTGACCTTGAAGAAGAAGCTGAGGGCAAAGCAGTCTGCTCTAAGGAGAGGGAAATCATGAAATGTATGATTTTTGAAAAAGGTTTGAGGGACAGGAAAATTGCCTGTTACCTAAAGGATAAGATTGAAAACGGAATCATAGACCGGTTAGAAGATGCCGGTAGGTTTGTGCAAGATAGAATAAAGGTTATGAAAGAATTCGGTAATGTTTCTGCCAGCCATTTGCTTAACAGGAGAAGAGATAATAAAGTAATTAAGTGTTGGGCCTGTGGGGAGCAGGGTCATGTATCATACGAGTGCAAAAAAGCAGGTTTTTCTAGAGATAATATTGAGCAGGATCATGGGAAAGGACACCAGTACAAGGGAAAGCTAGGTAAAAACAGAACCCAAAATAAACATGTTTTGGAAAATCAGTTTACGGGTATTTGTTGGTCCTGTGGGAATGAGGGTCATCCGTTTTATAAGTGTAATCTGTACTCTAGTAAGAACAGAGGGATAAATAATTCGAGAGGTGACAAGGTTGTGAGGGAGATGTCATTGCGGGCAGGTGATGATGCCCAGGAAAACTTTTGAGGCCGGACGTTCAAGTGAATGTCCGGCCAAGTGGATGTTTAGATAAGAGAGGAGACACTATGAAACTGACGCTCAGCATGGAGGGAGAGAAGGCTGTAGGACTTATGGATTCGGGGGCAAACTGTAGTTTGTTGTCAGAAAAATGGTATTTGGAGAATCTAAAGCCAAAGGGAGTGACACTGTATAATAGTAGTGACTACATATATGACCTGAGTGGAAATGAAATTCATATAATAGGTCATGTCATTGTTGATGTTAGAGTAAATGAAATAGAACAGAATAGCTGTGTATTCTATGTCAAGAGAGCTGAAAAAGGAAGGAATGGTCTTGGCAAGAACACTGACCAGGAGTGCCTTTTAGGCATGAATATTTTGTTTATGCTATTTGGAAAATGGGGAGTCACCAGAAACGTTAACATGGTGGCATCAGAGCAAGAGGGATTAAAAGATGAATATGGTCAAAATTTGGATTGCTGTATGAGACTAGTTGGTCAAACTATGCAGGTTTGGCAAAAGGAGGATTTAGGGTATGCTAGCTGCTTAAGACAACAGAATAGAAATATCCCTTCAGGTAGCAGGAAACTAATCAAGGTATACATCGACAGCCTAAAGGAAGTGCCAAAAGAGTACGTAGTTTTAGAAAAAGTAGCAGAAGAGAGTAAAAATAGGTTGCCTCCGGGCGTTCAAGTCTTGCCCAGTTTTTCTCTATGTGAATGGGGCGTTGGATATGTTTGTGTTGCTAATTGGACTAAAGTTAGTGTTAGCATTGAAGTAGGTAGCATACTGGCCAGGGTGCAATTTGGCATAGAGGAGTGTAGGGAAGATGATGATAACGAGTATAATGAAGCAATATCAGAGGAGGAACTTCAAAATCACAGACGGAAGTTGGGAGTAAATGTCGATGAAAGTAACTTGAGTGAATTGGATTTGTTAAGACTTGATAAGATACTCTACAAATATAAGGACTGTTCCGAGTTAAATGATTCGGAACTGGGCTTGATAAAGGGGTGGGAGCATTCCATTGGATTGTCCTGTAGGAAGCCTATCAAATTGCCGTATAGGAGAATAGCACCCACGATGATTCCTGAGGCCAAACATTTGCTTGATGACTTAAAGAAACGGGGTGTAATTGAAGAAAGCACAAGTCCTTATGCAGCACCTATAGTCCTTGTAAGAAAAAAAGACGGACGGTTAAGGTTGTGCATTGATTACAGGAAATTAAATTACATTAAAGGGTGCATTTCCTCTTCCTAGAGTGGCGGAGTGCCTGGATGCGTTGGAAGGAGCCAAATATTTCTCCATTTTTGACCTTGCGCAGGGGTCTCACCAGGTTTTACTAAAGAAAGAGGATAGAGAGAAAACGGCATTTTCTGTGCCATAGGGACACTTTCAGTACCGCAGGTGTCCAATGGGTTTGACAAACAGCCCAGCAACCTTTCAACGATGTATGTAGCATATTTTGGGAGATATGTTTTTTGAATTTCTAGTCATTTATTTGGATGATATGATATTATTTTCAAAGACCAAAGATGAACACTTATCAAGATTGGAGGCATTGTTGGAGCACATAAAGTCATATGGAATGAAATTAAAGCCAAAGAAATGTCATTTTTTTTCACAAACATGTGTAAGTTATCTAGGGTTTAGCATTAGTGATCAAAAATAGGACCTGAGTTAAGTAAGATTGAAGCAGTGAAGAACTGGAAGAGACCTGAAACTATTAAGGAAGTGCGAGCCTTTCTGGGATTTGCAACATTTTATAGAAGATTCATCAAAAATTTTGCGAAAATTGCCAAGCCACTCAATAAATTATTGAAAGGGGAAAAGGAGAAATGCAGTCAAAAGATTAATGATCAATGGATAGACGATGCGGAAATGGCCTTCCAGACATTAATAGAAAAATTGATAGCTGCCCCAGTACTAAAAGGGATTGAGTTTGGGAAAGCGTGTATATTAGAAATAGACGCCAGTTACGATGGACTCGGTGCTGTTTTGTCCCAATATAAGGAGGATAAGTTGTATCCTGTAGCTTATGCAAGTAGGTCATTGAAACCGCATGAAAGAAACATGAGGAATTATAGTTCACGGAAACTAGAACTGTGTGCTTTGAAGTGGGCTGTTACTGAAAAGTTTAAAAACTATCTTATTGGCACAAAGTGCATAGGGTATACTGACAATGCCCCCTTGAGCAATCTCAGCACAGCAAGACTTGATCATACAGAACAAAAATGGGTGGCTGATTTATCAGTATTTGACATTGAACTCAAATTCAGACCAGGAAAACAAAATGTTAAAGCCGACATTCTGTCATGCAAGCCTAGAGAGGAGATAGTGATGAATGAAGACGAAGAAGTCTGGGTAGCTCCTCATGAGGACGCAAATTTTGTTTGTGCCATAAGTAAACATCAGATTTTAGAGTGGGAGGATGTTGTTAATAAACAGAAAGCTTGCCCAGTTTTAAAGACTGTAAGGAAATGGATAGAAGGAGAAAATATCGAGTTAGAAAACAGTATTTTTAAACCTGAATTAGTTACGTGGAAAAAAGAGAAAGAAAGTCTTGTGATAAGAAATGACACTCTTTATAAGACTCATATGGATCAGTTAGGTGATATGAAATATAGATTAGCCGTTCCTGTTCAGTTAAGATGGAAGTGTTTAATCGAAACTCATGACAAGCTTGGGCATCAGGGTATAGATAGAACTTGGAAACTGCTAAACTCTAGAGTCTAGGGTTTATTGGCCCAACATGAAGGGATTTGTAACGGATTTCATAAGAAGTTGTGAAACTTGTTTAAGGACAAAAGATGAATTACCATACAGAAATACCATTCCTGTTCATGTGGAAATTTCTCAGCCTATGGAAATCGTGGCGATAGATTTTTTTCCATAGAAAGATCAACCTCTGGAAAGGAGCATATTTTAGTTTTAAGTGATCTGTTTAGCAAATACGCGTTGGCATATCCAACGAAGGATCAGAAAGCGACAACAGTGGCTAAAATTTTGATGGAAGAGTTCTTTTATAAATTTGGAATTCCTCAGCAGCTTCATACTGATCAGGGGAGAAATTTTGAAAGTGCTCTCATTAAGGAAATCTGCAAAAGATTTAATGTAAAGAAATCAAGTACTTCGCCATGTCACCCTGAAGGAAATGGTCAGGTGGAATGAATGAATAGAACTCTGTACGGACTACTTAGAAGTTTGGAGGAGGAGAAAAAGAATAAATGGCCATTGTATTTGCAGAGTTTAGTTTTTGCGTTTAACATAACACCTCATTCGGTGACAGAGTTTTCTCCAAATTTCTTGTTTTTCGGAAGGGAGCCATGTATTTCGATCGATCGATCGATCGATCGATCGAGAGAGAGAGAGAGAGAGAGAGAGAGAGAGAGAGAGAGAGAGAGAGAGAGAGAGAGAGAGCTACTAGTAAGTACGGTTTTGCTTAATGAATATTAATAAAAATCCAATAAAAAAAACACTAGTGAAGATAATTTGGATCTTTTTTCAATATGTCATCACTCCCTCATAAATTTATGAATGCAAATGAAATAATGCAGTTTCCATTTACTTTCAACTGCGCTTTTATGACACCGATTGGTGTCCCCTATTGCTGTTGCAAATGAAGAGAGGGAGGCATTGAAGTATCAATATTCATGGCGATATTTCCCATTTGCATTCTGGACAATAAAATGACGGTTGAATCAATTGGATCCATTTTTGTTCTGATTTGGAGAAAAGGAGACTTTCTCGTTTTTAATCTGGCGAGAAACAATGAATATATTCTTTGTTTGTTCTGCATTGTTGGAACAAAACAAATTAAAGAACTCTCAGTGATTTTCAAAGTCTTTTAAAAAGGTTTTCCACTATCCTATACTCTCCACATTTTGAAACAAAACGCATATGTAGAATTTTTTTGTTTAGCATTTTTGGAACAAAACAAAAATTGAAGATCTCTTAGTGATTATCAAATTCTTTTAAAAACTTTTCTTCCTTACTCTTCCTTCAATTTATTAAAATAGAACACAAATTCTTTCTTTATTGGCAGCATTTACGGAACAAAAAAAATAAAAACCTCTCAGTGATTATAAAAGTCTTTTAAAATCTACTTCACCTTCCAGTTCCAGCTCTCTTCAAAGAACACGACGAAAATCCCAAACACTTTCTGTTCGAAACCTGACGAAGCATCAGACGAGTTGATGGTGGTCTGCGATAACTGTCTGTGATAACTACAATAACCGTGTCCGAAATTGGCTTGCTATTGGGCCTAAACAATGGCCCTCCATTTCTCCCCCCTGTCTTTGTTAGTCTGAGCAATTTGCATGCGGTCAGCCTCGGCCCTGATGGAAGCGCAGCCGCCTGTGTTCAGCTTTGCTGGTTTCGCTTCCTTTCTTGCTAACAGTCGTCACATTCTGACTGTTCATTGTGAGGTGAATATCTCGTGAATTTTATACCACCACTCACCACCAACTACTACTACTACTACTACTAATAATAATAATAATAATAATAATAATAATAATAATAATAATAATAATAATAATAATAATAATAATAATAATAATAATAAGAAAAAATGCGCCGAAGTTTCTTCGGCACAATCGAGTTTTCTCTATAGAGTATAATGCTGAATGAGCCGTACCCATTGTAAAGCTTTCAGCAAGCCGCCCGGTGGTGGCCTGTCTTAATAATAATAATAAGAATAACGATCATAATAACTTTAACTTTCAATAAAATAAAATAATAATAATGAAAGGCTTCAGAATCCACAATTTGGTATGTTTGATGATTGGAGGGTGGATGATCAACATACCAATTTGTTCAGCCCTCTAGCCTCAGTAGTTTTTAATCATTTCTGAGGGCGGACAGAAAAGTGCGGACGGACAGACTAAGCCATGTCAATAGTTTTTTTACAGAAACATAAATAATAATAATAATAATAATAATAATAATAATAATAATAATAATAATAATAATAATAATAATAATAATAATAATAATAATAGAAACAAGTAACAATTAACCATGAGTACAAACATAGTTTCAAAATGGAAAGAAACAGAGACTGATTATTGTTTTACTGAATATCTGGTAAATTTACTATTACTTATTTCTGCTATCAATACACTGATACTACTACTACTACTACTACTACTACTACTACTACTACCTACTACTACTACTATTCAATAATAATAATAATAATAATAATAATAATAATAATAATAATAATAATAATAATAATAATAATAATAAGATATGTAATTTCTTCCTCACTTCTCAGGATCAAATCCAGAAAGTCTTTGGTGAGTAAATAGGTGTTCTACCAACAAGGCAAGGAAGGCTTTGAAGAAGATTTTCAAAGCTCATAAGTCCAGAAAGACCTTTGAAATCTTCAAACCCAGAGAGTCTCTGTGAAACGTATACTTTGCCAAAAAATCTTAAAGACATTTTCATTTATTTACCACATATTTCTGTCATTCTTACATTTACTGAAAATGTAATAATCATGAGACAGTTTCATTTATTCAAGAAAATGAACGACTGAATGAAAAGGATATAATTTGTTTTTATATTTTATATAATTTTTGAAAGATTTAATGGAAAAAAAAAGTGTTTCTGTTTTATATTATCTTTCTGTAGGCCACTTTCAATTATTAGACTGAAATTAAGACATTTTCAAATAAAAATAATGAAAGGATAAGTAGGGAACAGTAAACCAGACTAGATAATATTTAAAAGATTTTAATCTTCACTTCCATTTCTTTCAGCTGGGTAAGGAGCATTTCAATGGCCACTTCTACTAATGGTGTGAGCTGCAAGTCAACAACACTGAACTCAGGTCGAGTGTATTATGTGAAAGAGGGAGATGGAGATAAATGTGAGTATTCAAGTCTTACTATGGTCAAAGTTTGTTCGTGATTCGTAGAATAATTTTAAAGATACATTATAGAGAACTTTTTTATCTATGCTACCAATGACTATAACGAATACCTTCTTAAGGAACTCAGGCATCACAGAAGTTTGTAGTGGTTCCTTTGTGTCATTTAACAAATAGTAGAAAACTGTTTTATAAGCCGTATGGAGACTCTTCTCTTATCCTAAATGGGGCACTGTAGGCACTGCAAGAGCCATTCTTTTGTGATTCCTTTGTTGCCTGGTTTTCATTGTTCTTATGTTTTCAGCTAAAAAGGCTCCATTCGCTTATCCTAAATGGGACACTCCAGCTTTAGGTCTTATTAAAGAATCAATTCATTGAGTCAGTCCATTTGAGGTAAAGAGAAGTTTTCAATGTCCTCTTACCTTTGGTGTAAAATAAAGTATTAACTGAGGATGGGGTATCATTATGTCTCATACAGCCCTGAGGTAAGATATAATAACTCTCTCAGGTACTTGCTTCCAAGAAATCTTGAATAGAATTTTTAATTTATGACAGAAAAATTAGAACAAGAGTATAAAATGAACGGGCTTTCAATGATTTCAAGTTGTAACTTTTTGATGTTTTATAACGTCATGAAAAAATTACTCTAATAAGAACCACTTCAGATAATGTAGATATTAAATGTATTTTAAAAAGTCTTGAATTTAACATATTTTTTAAAAAAAAGTATTCATAAGCAAAACACATAACATTATTATTATTATTATTATTATTATTATTATTATTATTATTATTATTATTATTATTATTAAATTACATTTAAAAATTTTGATATTAAATGTATTAGCTATCACAGTAGCTTACTTTCTAAATAATTTTCCTAAACCTTTATTAAAACACATTCTACTATTATTATTATTATTATTATTATTATTATTATTATTATTATTATTATTATTATTATTATTATTATTATTATTATTATTGTCGTTATTGTTATTTATTGCAAGAGTAAATCTAAAGAGAATAGGATAATACAAATTACACCAACCTTTGCAAGCAAGACAGTGGAGCCTTCGAGAGAATCATCAACAGAATAATTGGCAAATTCAGTCCCTATTTTTTTCTTCTTCTTCTCCCTTTTGTTGTTGTATAAAAAGTCCTTTCGGGCATTTCATCAAATGGCTTCCAGCTATACTGGAACATCTTTTCAGAGAGCAAACGGTAAAGAAATGGAAAATGCAGGCAACAAGGACTTACCTGTGTCTGCGGGTGATAATAATAGAGAGAGAGAGAGAGAGAGAGAGAGAGAGAGAGAGAGAGAGAGAGAGAGAGAGAGAGAGAGAGAGAGAGTTCTGTTCTTGAGAGTAGATGTGTCAGTGAGATAAATAGTGTTTTTCAGTTTTACTTTTTTTCTGAATTTAACCGCATTATTTTTATCTCTTTGTTTACATTGCATTTTGAAGACATATTTTACAGACACTATAGGCAGCCCAAAATATTTTTTATTGTGTTCTCAGGCTCTAATCTGCCAGGCTTTCTGTCACTTACTTTCCAAACAGTTTCTTCAGTTTTTAGCTACTTGACATTTCGCCTGTCACTATGAAAGCATACGAACCTAACTCAGATGTCTCTCTGATAATAGACTGAAAAGAGTCAGCATTTTAAAACAATTATTTTATCAGTTTTATAATTCATATGTTGATGTATATTTACCTTCTGAATATTTCATTACTTTATAGACGAGTTTGATTTTTATGCATATTTTATGTTGTATCAATTTTTAGTCAAATTGGCTGCTAAAAATACAGATTCTATTGTATATTAGACATTAAATGAGTTTACAAATCACGTTGCCTGATGCTTTTTTTCCTTTCATGTCAAAGAAACAAACATAATCTAAATGACACTTCCCCCAAATAATCCATAATTTCTTCTGGTTGAAATGCCATTTTATTTAGGCTATAAAAATAAAAAAAAGAAAACAATTTCTTCAGAATAAAAATCTCTTCACTAACCAAAATCACCTGTCATTTATTAAAAGCAAAGATAAAAAAAGGAGAAAATGAATAATAAAAATTGTTGGTACCAATTTTTAAACAAAACCTCTGCCAATTCTTTGCATAATCTATCATTTTCTGGATTTTTGTGCCCAAAAGGCACTTGCAAAATGGTCGAAACCTATTCCGTGAAAATAAAATAAATTCCGCCGCCCCTGAAAGTCAAGGTTTAGAGGAAAAAAAGGAAAAGAGGAGAAGAATAATTGGTGCTTTGAGAGAGAGAGAGAGAGTCTCCCTTCGGGTGCTCTGAAGGTGGCATTAGTCCCCAAAGGATACTTTGCTAATGGTCAACACCTTATTAGCTTTAGCAGTTCCTCCGAAAAAAGGTTTGGAGGAGAAAAGAATGAAAGAGGAGAGAGAGAGAGAGAGAGAGAGAGAGAGAGAGAGAGAGAGAGAGAGAGAGAGAGAGAGAGAGGGGTTTTGGGTGTGGAGGTGGAAATAATATGAAGAAAGATTATTTGCATTATTATTATTATTATTATTATTATTATTAAAAAAAAGTTAAAGAGGGAGTTATTATGCTTTGAGAGTTTTTTCAGAGAGAATAAGAGAGCTGTAGATAGTTTAGGGTGTCAAGGTGGATATTAATTTGGAAGAAGGATAATCTGCATTTTATATATATTATTATTATTATTATTATTATTATTATTATTATTATTATATTATTATTATTCGGTGAGGTTGATGAATTCATTCTTTTGTCGGGGATCTTCAAACTTCCGCCGCTAAGCCTATAAGTTTCTCAAGTATGGCCCTTTCTCTCTATATAATCCTTCTGCTGCAGGTGCCGGAGGGCATATCAATATCTGGACATTACCTTTGGAAGCTATCTGTCCCTGCGTTTGTAGTGTATCTAGTTCCTTCTTTATTTCTCCCACCTCTTTCTTTTTCTCTTCCACCTGGCGGAGCACCAACGTCCTCCTGAAGGACGTGGAGTTGTCTCCTCTCGTCGCAGCTGGGAACGTGGAGCAATGGACAGGTAGAATCAGGGAGATACCTTCTCTGGGGGCAGCTGCATTAAAATTATAGCTGTTTATATACGGCATTTAATTTATACAGATCCTCTCTATTCTTCTTATTATCTTTATTCGCTCAGCCTGTACCTGGTAGGTAAGGTTTCCCAAGGACATACAAAGATTTCTGTTTTCTGAGGCTTATTCCAACTGGCGTTTATTTTCAAAGAGTGAATGTAATGGCATGCAGGTTACAACGGTATACATAGGGATGACGGGTTCGGGTGTACAATATGGACAGGTCGGTTATTCAGCTGCTTTTGGTTTATCCTGGATTAGTGACTAGTCGAATGGGAGTGCGATTGAGACCTTCTGGGCCTGCTTCCTATTGGAATTTGGGAATGGCTGTTATCCGGGATTATAAGTAGTTCAGGTAATCTGCCTTCTGTGTTCAGTGCTGGCTCTCTTTCTCTTTCTTCTTCTCCTTCTCTTTCTATCACAGAGAGAGAGAGATCTCTCGCTCTCTCTCTCAGAATTCTCTCTTTCTCTCTCTATCTCCCTGTTATTATTATTATTATTATTATTATTATTATTATTATTATTATTATTATTATTATTATTATTATTATTATTATTATTATTATTATTATTATTATTATTATTATTATTATTTTGTTGGAAACGACAGTAAATGCTTTAGATAATTCTCAACTATAGACGTATTTATATTACATCATTTGAAGTTCTGATAACAGAGTTTTGATTATTCCTGACGCCAACACCGTCTTTTCCAATGAATATATATATATATAAATATTGATATAGATAGACGCATAGGTATATATATTAAATATTAATCCGTATGAAACGGGATACCGAAATTATATAAGATATAACTGGAAAAAGATAAGCCTTCTGACTAGAAGTGAAAATCTATCTATATATATATAGTTCATATGCGTTTCTATATATATGTCTAATCTGCTTTTTAGTTTTCTGATAAGAACACTAGATGAATATCGGTTCCCATTTAACCCGTCCAAGACACTCTTCTGTCTGCACTTTTTCTTTTACATTACAAATCATTCGCCCTCAGATTTGACTTAAGACGATTATGAATGAGCCCGGCAGAGTGACAGCATAAAAATGGGATGATGTGGATCATCCAAAACAATATGAACAATCATCAAACATTCGGGCCAAATGGATGTGCCCTCTAATGATCAGCATGTGATTTTTATTGGGATGTTTCAAGGTTAAATTTAGCCATAATTATTTATGTCTAAACCAACGATTGTAGGACAGGCCACCACAGGGCCGTGGTTAAAGAGTTCCATGGGAGATCGGCTCAGGCAGCATTATAACGAGTCCAAAGAAAGATAGATCTATTTTCGCCCGATTATGATTATACGCTATACAGAAAACTCGATTGTGCCGAAGAGACTTCGGCGCATTATTTACTTGTTTCTTTCTTTATTTTAAATCTTAGAGCCAATTATTATTATTATCCTTATTAGGGTTCCAAAGGGAAAAACCAGCCTTCAGAGAAACAGAAGTAACAGGAAAATCTTCTTGTGGTAAATGAATAAGTCAGGAAGGAATAGACAACAAAACCGGTACACCTGAATTCAGGAGACGTCAGCAGACACCAGGAATGAATTAGCTCCTGGCTTCAGCATTTGGAGATCAGAAGGATCCACAATTGCACTCCTGCAAGAGGAATAATTCTCCCATTTATCTCTTTTATGAATACTATATATCGCTATCTAGGGGAAAGAATAATAGTCAAAAAGATTAAATTATATTTAATCTAGAGTTCAAGGGATTTTTTACTATCAGAGATACAGGCCATTCCATAGTTTGGAGCTTCTAGTCTCCTTTTTCTGGTTTATTTAAATCTTCAGCTGTCTGTACAAAAGAAAGATGCTGGAATCTGCTATCATCAATCAAACCAACAATATAAACTTGTCAGGAGGACATTGGAAATTGGACGACATCGACGCTTTAATCCTCAGACCGCTTCTGAAGAAGGTTTCCATACATGAAACAAGACCAACAGAATCGTCGACAAACAGGAGTTAATGAGACGCCAAAACCACAGGAATTGTTTATTCTCCTTCTTCTTTGGAGAAACAAACAGTCACCTGCATAATTCACCGAGGTCAGACTTAACTGCCACACCTGTATATTTTTGTATATATACCTATCATTTGATCTGTCCATATTTTATCCAGTGAACAGGGCAGTGAAGCCAAAATTGTAATTTTTCGAAAGGTTCAGAAACGTTCAAATAGTGACAAACTATTTTTGTCTTTTTTTCTCTTTATTACTTTTACGCAAAAATGTAAGAAGTAAAAGAAAATTGTCAAAATATGTTATAAATAAATAGTGAATATCCGGTCAAAGTATTCTACTGGATATATAGCTAGTTTTATTTTATAAAAAGAAATGTTCTTATAAATATGTATTCTATGTTTCGTATATTTTCTCATATATATATATATTATTTTGACATATAAAAACATGTTATATATATATATATATATATCATGAGTTATATATACATACACACACATATATATATATATATATATATATATATATATATATATATATATATATATATATATATATATATATATATATATATATATATATATATATATATATATATATATATATATAAAAATATATATAAATAACGTGTTTGTTTTGTCAAACAATCTTTTAGGAAAAACTTTGTTTCGTAAAAAAATTAAATCCTTAAAAATAAATGACTGACTTCTCCAGTCAAAACACAGAAAAACTTCTCATTTCTCATTTAAACATTAATCTTTCGCCATCATTTTCCCCGGATTCACTTTCTCTTTCTGCCAACACAGAGGAGAAAGTAAGAGAAAGTAAAGAAAGTCATTTTCTTCCTTTCCTTCTCTGGTTCCCAGTATTTAATCTTACAGGAGATATGAAATGAGGTTTTGATTATTTCATCATGCCTGCTGGATAAGATTTGATATTATTATTATTATTATTATTATTATTATTATTATTATTATTATTATTATTATTATTATTATTATTATTATTATTATTATTATATTTGGTGGACTGTAAGACTTCACCATAATACAAGAGCTTTAGAAGTCATGAATTTCAATAATTTTTTAATCATAGTATTTTTATATTAATAATAATTTGTCTAATGTTTGCTTCTTCCTATTATTGTTTTTTTATAACATAAAATATAAAAAAATTATCAAAACTTTTAACCAAATATTATTTCTTTAGTACATCATCACTGCTTTGAGAGAATGACTTTCAAACCTAATAATTCCCTGAGTTTATAAAAGTACTCAACACTGAGTCTCAAACGACCTTACTTTTAAAGAAATGCTGTAACATGTTCTTTCGAAATTGACGTCATAGAAAGTCCACTAAACCCAATGACATTAGTATTATCACTGTTTAGAATAGATAAGCGTAATACGCCTCACTGAAATGTTTAATGAGACGCTTAGTAGCTTAGGAGATTAAGAGCAGCCTCAGGATCTAAGCGGATTATGTCACTGACAGAGTAGTGTAGATAATGAACAAAGATTACGAATAGAACAAAAATAAAAACGAATCCATTTAGGAATTGACAGTGTGTGGAAATTTCCTCTTACCTGTCGTATCGTCTGAGTAAAATCTACCTTAAGATTTAAAGTGATTATGAAAAGAACTTATGGATTTTAAAATTATTCCCAATGGTTGTCATTCCACTGATTAAATCCACGGGAATGTTAATATTATTAGACAGGGATGAAGGCTTTTGTAGAAGGGAATAAGTAACAGTTAAAGAGACAATTAGAAAATACTTAAAGAACTGTTAGAATTGCATTTTTGTCTCTTTAATGAATATCATATCATATTAAGTTCTGTAAAAGTCAGAATTGAAAGAGGGCATAAGTGGAATATATGAGAATATGTCTTTTTACAAATTTTTAGTGATATTATTTACAACCTATAAAGGATAAAACAAACTCGTTTTTGAGACAGATTTGAGGAGTACCAATTATACTCTTCTTGTTAACTTTGGGGGGCTGCTTGAAAGTCCTGAATATTGACAATTTTTTTGCATATCTCTGTCGAAAGGAAGAGAGTAATGAAATGAAGTGAGTAGACAGAGAATTAAATATAAACTGTACCTTAGAATTTTTTTTTTTTTTTTTTTGGGGGGGGGTAAATATTTAAAGATATTGGTTATTCGTACAGTCAAAATCTTGCAATCATATTACCTGTCCTTATAATAAACACTATACAGTGATTTAACTAATACGTATTTTTACGGAATAAATTTCATTGGAAACATGAAAATTAAATCTAAGTGCATCTATCGTTTAACTTTTGTTAATTTTTATCTCACAGAATTCTGCTCACTTATGACACCCCATGAAGATATATTCTTTCACAAAGTGGCTGCCTTTAAAAATTCTGGGTAATTCAATTTAGATTTTTCTTCCCTTACCTTATTGGACCTAACGTTTGCCTACCTGCCGTGGAAAGTGGAAAGGATGGAACTATTATTTTGGGGAAAAAAGTTCACTTTGCCTCCTTTAAAACTCACCAATTAAGAGGTATTTTTTCCTATTGAAAATTACCAACTTTCCCCAAAATGAGACCGCCTTCTGATTGCCGAAAATCTATTCCACTTTTTGGATTCTGAGAAAGGGAGAAGTTTGGATAATCATGTCCCAATTAAGACTAATATGTCTTTTCTGCTGTACATATGGAGGCCCACACACCTTTTAAAATGCTTTATGCATAATTTAATTTTTGGATGTTCATAGTTACTGTACATGTATGCCTGACTTTTAAAAATTCTTACATTGTAAAAAATGCCCGATGGTTTTGGATAACTGAGGCCTCTAGATTTCTAACTTCTAAACTGCTAGCTCTTTTCCACTATATGTTGTAGCCTATATAACCTTTAACATGTTTTATGAATTATTTATTTTTCGGATGTTAACACTTATATGTACGTCTGACTTTTAAAATGTGTTATACCAGGAAAAGAATTTCAATGATTTTTGAATACCTGGGCTTGATTTCTAACTTCTAAGAAATTCTTTGTCAGTTCCATATTACCTTCGTTATTGGATGACAAAATAGCCAAAAACAAGATACTTGGAATGAAGCTTCCCCAGTTGCTGATACATAAACGGGTATTTCAAAGCATATTAGTTGTGAAAGTTAACTTTTATTCTGAGTATTCTTTCAACAATCAATGTCAAAACAACGCTTCTACTGAAATTGCCCCACAGAAGGTTAAGAGTAAAGGAACCAGATACTTGAAATTTCGTTTAATCAGGCAATTAATCATAAATGAAGACTATTTAGAAAGTGTGTTATTTGTGAAAGCACGTGAAAGTTAACCTCTATTCTGAGTATTCTTTCAACAATGTAATGTCAAAAAGAACGTTTCTCCTTTCATTGCCCCAGTGAAGGTTGTGAAACAGACTCATATGCTCCCTCGTCTATTCAGTTTGTCAAGGACATCTTGAGCTATAATAACCTCTCTTTTCTGTTTCATTTTGTCAGTGAGGTCTTTTTCCCACTTGCATTCACTGAATCATTCCTGAGGCAACTTTTAAATAAAGAAAAACACGAAATAATGTATCATTACTGATATGTGATACATATCAATAATTCTTTGTGAAGTTGTAATGTGGAAATTAGTATTCTGAAATCACAGACGTTTGAAATATTAACAATGAAATATCTATTTCAGGACTGTAATAGAGGAGACCAGCTGTAATGAGGGATTAGAGATTTCAACATAAAATAAACAACTGACCTCATTACATCAAAACCCATGATAAGCAGGTAAGGATTGTCTGTCATCATGACAATACAGTGAAAATTCTGTATCACTTATTTGTATCACTCTTTTTTAAATTCTCTAATTTTTACTCCCAATTATTAAATTATTTTCCACTCAGAATTTTTTTGAAATTATATTATTTTTTGTACCACACCTTGATACTCATCTACGAAATATGGATCCTTCTCTTCGAGTTTGGATATGTCACATTTTCTCTTAATACTCAAATGAAATTTACTTTACTTTGAAATTTCAGCTTAATCTAATCACCAGTAGATACTTATAAAACTCAGCATATCATTCCGGATTATTTCTTTCTTCTGTGACATAGGAAAATATGGACTGTGAATATTTTTTCATTCTTAGTTATCATTTCACCTCAATTTATTTTCTGAAATGTTGAATTTCATGTTGCAGTTTTAATGGCTGAAATTCGGAGAAACTCTCATTACTGGAAAGTTGATCACCATTACGAAAATTGAAACCGTTTTCCAATAGAGAGAAACTTGCAATTGAAACCAAACACAACGGACTAATTATATTGCTGCTTATCTCAGGGGAGACGAAATGGTGGAATAGGAGAGATCTGTTGAATAAGGAAATGAGAGGAGGGAATTAAGTGGAAAGTGAGAATGGCCCAATAAGAGGAAGAACAACAAGATATTCTATTTCTTAGTAATGGTCTCTTAATATAAATTTGGACAAGGGAACGCGTGAAATAGTCTTTAGAATAATTGGTTCAGAGAGAGAGAGAGAGAGAGAGAGAGAGAGAGAGAGAGAGAGAGGGGGGAGAGAGGGGAGATAGCCAGAGAGTGCATTTCCTTGCAAGTATGGAGACAGATTTCCCTTAGAAGTATAAAGTAAATTTTGTGATGGCTTTGAAGAGAGAGAGAGAGAGAGAGAGAGAGAGAGAGAGAGAGAGAGAGAGAGAGAGAGAATAGACAGCTGCATTTCCTCAGATGTATGGATGAATAGAGATGGTTGGAGAGTTCTTTAGAAGATTCTATGTCAAATTTTGTAAAACAGTTTACACCTCTTCATTTCTAATGCGGATTCAAATGGTTATGCATGTACAAACATACATACATACATACATACATACATAAATTCCTTCACATTTTTACATATTTATCAGCTGTGTCTCACAGACAGCATTAACAAAACCTCCTCCTTTCCTAAACACTGGCACATCACCTGCTACATTGAGAAACGTGCCAGATGCCCACCGAATATTCATGGAGCCAACTTTACAGGGTTTCATTGCCTGGGCTTAATATGAGAAGCCGGCAATATGTTGCTGATAGTCACTGCTAAAACCTTCTACTTCCTGACCATTTAGTAACTTACCTGCTGTATATTTGGTGGGAAGGAAATAGATTCTAACTTACGCTGATGCCCAAAATTCAGGAGCCGAGTTTTTGATTCTCATTAAGATGAAGTTTGTTCGTGATGGTTAAGACTTCTGCAAGGAAAGTCACTGGCTGAAATGGAAAATGGTAGTTAACCATTGTAAATGGAAGATAATTTACACGAACTAGAGACTTGGTTTCTTTATCAAGGCACAAATTTAAAACTATTCTAGTCGTGATGGTAGAGTGAATATAAGATTTACGTTCGTTTGTGAGATGATGGTAAATTTCTGCATGGAAATGTATCAGGCTGAAATGGAACTTGGTGGTGAAAATTGTAAATGAAAGATCTAGAGACATAGTTCCTTTGCCATTTACCTTACAGAGCAACTCAAAATTATTATTCTAGTGAATATAAGATTTTAGATACATATAATTATTCGGTAGAGCGAATATGGATGCAAAAACCATTCTTTGGACTAATCCTGAAATAAATGAAAGACACTTAATTAATCCTACTGAAAGGAAAACCACAAACGAGAAAGGTCCTTGATACTCAGCTGAATGTGTAGTGGTAAACGATTCAAGAGACTGATGCATAGTACACCCTTCTAAAATCGAAGGTTTTCCAGCTAATTTTCAG
>NC_089771.1:4017452-4032452 GCF_040412425.1 Macrobrachium rosenbergii
TTCATATGATTTTTACAAATATTATTTTTAGGCCTCCAATTACAAGTAATTTTGCCACCATATTTTTTTTTAATTATTACTCCCACACGCTTTAAGACGCCAGGAGCAATTATTCCCTAAAAAATAAAAAATGAAATTTAAAAACTAAAAAAAATTCCAGATAGGAAATTAACAGTCACCATCTGACTGCGTGATATATGCAAAACTCTGTCCAACTGTTAATCATTTTAGCTGAGGAAAAAGGAAATATCTATGAATAATTTTAATATTGAAAAAAATTGCGAATAGTTATATGACATTTTCAGCCAGAGAGATATTCTTTTGATATATATTTTTTTTAGAAAATGTTTTTCAGGCTTAATTTAATTCTGTTTGTTTGTCAACTAAATGAAAAATTAATTGTTTCTCTATGAAGAGGAGTAAAAATATATTTGTTCCAATTTTTTCCAGCTTGGACGAGATGATAATGCATAATTATTGCTCATAGTTTATATGGAAGATATAAAATACTACAGTGTCAAAGGAAACACACAACATTAAATTTCACCGATCATTAATGTTTTAAATAAATAAATTTCATGAAGAAAATAATGTATAAAAATTATTTACAAAAAATATATACAAAATAATATAAACAAATTATACAAATAAAAAACAAAAATTATACAAATTATACTGAAAAATAATATATAAATGATATGCAAAACATACAAAATACATAAATAATAAAAGACAAAAAATTATACAAAAATAGTTATATACTAAAAACAGCAATTTGATAAATGCTGCCTTCCCAGGTACTGTGCCTCTGGCTTCGTTGAGAATTCACTACAGGAAAGAATTGGCATCTTTATAGTTCATAAAAGAATAGTAACTCTTAGGGAGTAAAATATCATTTGCAAGTCAGGTTTCCATTCCGCCCGGAAACCATAAGTCTTAAAAATTCTCTGTAGTGTTTTATGTGGACTGGCATATGGTCAGTTCCAAAACAGATATATACCATACTTTTTTTTCTTGAGGTGAGGATTTTGGCCTGATATTTTATGAAATCCATTATGCTTCTCTCTAACAACAAGCAGGAAAAGTCATGTTTAATCTTTATCTTATGTTCTCTCTCTCTATCTCTAATCTTATATTCACACACAATATGGAAATGAAATGATATCCCTATGAAATGCATTGTTCTTGTCACTGATATCATACAAAATGTCATGTTTTTAGTTATATGATTATAAATTTTTCTCTCTCTCTCTCTCTCTCTCTCTGCACACTCTCACACACACACACAAACACAAACACAAACACAACATATAATTTGGAAATGAGGATTTTGGAATGACAATATAGATGCATATTGCTTACCTAATATAATCATAAAATGGTGTTTTCTCTCTCTCTTCTCTCTCTCTCTCTCTCTCTCTCTCTCTCTCTCTCTCACACACACACACACACACACACACATACACACACACCACTAAAAGCTGGCAATACATGACCACTCTTAATTGATATATTCAGAAAATGAATCTCTCTCTCTCTCTCTCTCTCTCTCTCTCTCTCTCTCTCTCTCTCTCTCTCTCTCTCTCACACACACACACACACACACACATACAATATAACAAAGAAAATTCTTTCAGTATTCTACTATTCTTCAGATATCTCTCTCACTTCTGTTGTTGTTGACAGGGCAGATTCAATTTAAGGAATCTTTGTTACTCCAAGACACACGCCAGATTAATCAGAAAGGGCCTGTGAGGGAAGATGGAGTGTCAAGATGGAGTTGCAAGTTTATTTTCTGCAACAATCGTTAAGGTACGAATTGGAAAAGAGCACTTTTGCGAGAAGTATTGAATGAGAATGAGCATTGCTTTAGGTCTGAATATTCATGTGTGTGTGTATTGTGTAATCTTCCAGGGTTTTGAGGGCGTGTGTTAACTAGTGATGGCTTTTAACATTATATTTTATATATATATATATATATATATTTATATATTTGTGGATTTTATATATATATATATATATATATATATATATATATATATATATATATATATATATATATATATATATATATATTGTTATCATTATGATTATCATTTTATTATTATTATTCTAAATATATATATATATATATATATAATTGATAAAACTGTTTTTATATATAGTAAATAAAATGTCATTATATTAATTATATATATATACAGTTGTTACTTTTCTTATATCATTCTAATTTTAAATAAAGTCAAATGCATCTAATATTATTCAATTCACTCCATTATTAAAACTCAATGGCGTAGGAAGTATTTTTTTTTTTACGCAATACCATTAAAATTTTTAGTCAAAAGTCTGGGATAACTCCTACCTTGTGGTCAGACAACGAGGTCTTTCTAATTTAAATGCAAATGAAAATTCATAGGGAAAGCTTGTCTGCTGAGAAGTAATAAGGCCTATCTTTTCCTCTCATGTCACTCTGGAAAATTCGAAAGAAAAGGCTCAGGTCTTATGAAGTGCAAGTTTCTTTTAAGGTTGTTTCTTGAAAACTTTGGTATCTACGAAAATCTTCCCTGTAGGGGGTTAGTGCCGTCAGTCCCCTCATGCGGTGCACTGTAGGGATTATTTAAGGTTCTTTGTAACGTCCCTCCGGCCTAGCTAGCTGCAACATCTCCCATTCCTGTAACTGTACCTCCGTTCATATTCTCTTTCTTCCATCTTGCTGTCCACCCTCTCCTAACAATTGTTTCACAGTGCAACTGCCAGGTTTTTTCTCCTGTTACACCTTTCAAACCTTTCTTTAAAAGACCCTTTTAGTCTGAATGACCTTTTTTTTTCCCATGTTATTTCTTAGAATTTTGGTATATTCCATATATTCTACACGAACATCGAGGTATAAGAGAAGCAATCCCTTTCCACTCAATGCCGGGTTGCTTATAAATCGTTGCATTTCTTATGTACCAGCCAAGATGATTCTTATAGGAGTATGATTACAATTATCAAACTGAAATAACATTAAATGAAGTAAAGTCTGTTTTCGTTCCTTACCTTTACAAGAGTAAAGATGGCTCCATAAAATCTATTATTTTCTTTATATGTCATTTGTTTTCCTATGTACCACCCAAGATTATTTTTATATAAGAGCATGATTACTATTATCAAATTATAATAGCATTAAAGGAAGTGAAGTCTATGTTTGTTCCCTACATTTACTGGAGTTGAATTAGATATATGAAATATGAATTCTTTTCTTCACTGTCGCTACAAAACCACTGTAATGTATGCCTGTAGAATTTAGGATTGCAGTTATAAGTTAAGATGAATAAAAATAACTCAGAATATCACATATGTTGTTTATTATAGTTGTTACAAAACTGATATTCCATAAGGTCTCCCCACTGAGATGTACTTGCGTCTACGTAAGCTTAGCCTGTTAAATTAACAATAAGAGATGCCCGCGATTGGATTATAGAACCTGTTCGTTTGCTCCAGTGTTGTCACGAAGTGTTTCTTCGTTGACTGATGTAGCTGTTTACTCTGCCAGCTGCACCATCGCTTCCTGGTAATGCAAATGAGGTCTTGGTTTATAATCTCTCTCTCAGCTATTTCTGTTCTCTCTCTCTCTTGTTTAGTGATCTTTTTTGTAACGTTGGAAATGATATTATCATCTTTGTTGAAAACTCGGAAATTATTCTTATGGGAGTATCTGGCAACTTTCGCCAGAGTAAGAAGGCGAAAACACTGAGACTCGGCGTCAGCGTCTCCCCTCATTGTACTGTACACTCCATCACTGGAAAGAGAGGTGTTTGTTGCCGTGTTAGTAAGTGGCAGAAAGTGAATCTTTGTAAATATCGTTAGTAAGTGTAAGGAAAAGTGTTGGTTTTACTGGTAATTAGTGTAAGTAGTTACAATCAAACAACAAGGTAAATAATAAAAATAAAATAGCTTTTAGGTATATTAATTAGTGGTTCTATCATTTCTGATAGCAAAACTTCAGCAAGCGTGACTGACAACTGCCCGGGAAATACTAGAATGGCCAGGGATTTAAATACCTAGAGCGTGACCTTTAAATGTGGTAAGTGTTGACTTCAAATTATGTTTTCTGTTGGGGAATTATAACATGGGCAAGAAAATAACTGATTTTTGGTAACCAGGGCGGATTATACAAAATGATTAACTTTGCAAATATTAAATAGCTTAAAAGGGTGGAGTGCAGAAAATGAGAATAAAACAGTGAAAAGATTTGTCAGTCAAAGTAACAACATAATTTATTGCAAGACCTGGAAATATTTATGTATTTTATAGAAAGTTTTATTACAAAAAAAGCAAAAATGTCACAGGAAATTATTTAATTTTGTTTAGATAATAACAAATAATGAGTAATTCCGCTAGATTGCAGATAGATAAGTAATAAATACCTATCTAACTAATTGCTTAATAAGGCTTCTTACAATAAAAGTAAAAATGTTTATACGACTTTTTATAATCTATTTTGAGGCTTGCTGATGAAGATCAATTTCATTAGATGTAGGTACATAAACTGAATAAAACAAAAACCTAATACCTGTACATAAGAAAGAATTAAATTTAATTTCAAAACATACTGATAACATGTAACTTCAATAGATGACAGAAACATAAGTGAAAAATAATCTTTAAAAATGATTAACCAGTAGCCTTAAGACAAGATGAACAAATCAAAAGCACCGTTTACTTTCATTCCAAAACGTACTGACAACGAGTAACTTCAATAGACGACAGATGAATTAAGTGATACATAATCTTTTTAAATGATTAACCACTAGCCTTAAGACAAGATGAATAATTAAAATAAACTTTTATTTAAAGCTAATTTTAAAAAGTATTTAATTCCATTTAAAAAAAATATTGATGATGAGTATCTTCAATAGATGAAAGTTACATAAGCGACATATTAAAAAAAAAATATTAACCAAATTATATGTATAAATGATATATAATTGTTTTAAGAAGGATTAACCAATAGCCATAAGACAAGATAAATAAGACAAAATCGCCCTTTACATAAGCACGAATCCATCAGCAAACCGATGAACATGTTCATAATGCAATATGTACCAATTTCCAAACTTTGTCCCCCAAGAGTAACTTCAGTAGATGACAGACGCAGAAGTGATATTTGATTAAAGAAAAATATATTAACCAGTAGCCTTCAGACAAGAAAAATAAGTGCAAAAACACACTTTCAGGATTAACATTAATCCATCAGCAAAGCAATGACCTCGGTCACAGTTAATGTTTATTCTCCCAATTTCCAAGCATTGGCAAAAAAATAAAAAAACTTTATTCCCCCCTCATAGCTCCCTCATTGCCCTGGGGGCAAATTCTCATTAAACCGAGAGTGCTTGAGGCCATCCGAAAGCCCTTTGTTAAAAAAGCGGAGGACAAAAGCGTTTGGGATGGCCTTCATCAAAACACCACTCACTCAGTGTGCGTGTGATGGAGGTCATTAGGACCTGTGTTACCTGGCGTCTTCGCTGAGGCTTTATTGGGGGAAAATTGTGTTTTGGGGACAAGTTTTCTCTCTCTCTCTCTCTCTCTCCTCTCTGTCTGTCTGTCTGTCTGTCTGTCTCTCTCTCTCTCTCTCTCTCTGTCTGTCCCTCTCTCTCTCCCGCCTAATTATATCTCTTTTGGCGGGTGATTCAACTGTGTCTACGTGTGAAATGTGAAATAGGTAACTTTAACAAGGAAGGAAATTGATAGAATTACATACTTGATATCATTCGAACACTGAAACATTAAGCAATATATATATATATATATATATATATATATATATATATATATATATATATATATATATATATATATATATATATATATATATATATATTTTTTTTTTTTTTTACAAATATTACTGCTGTTCGCCCTCGTAACTTTTGGTTGTAAATAATATCAGCCTGACCAAGACCGGTAAAAGAAGTTGGCTACATTAGGAGCGTCTTCAGTTCAAACTTTAACGTCCGTTGGAAAGGATAGGTAGCATTTAGGCATTTCCCCTATAGGAAAATTTCCATATCAGCCTTAAAAATAGGTGGTCCTAAGGTCCTTTTTCCTTTTACCTGTCTCTCTTGGCGAATGTTTTTAACATAACATAGATGCCTAGGGCATGGCTGTAGGCCTGTTTTTGACCTCGGCCGGTCAGGGAACAGGCAGAGAGAACCAAGCTTTCGGTGAGACAACATGTCCGGTTGGACCTCTTCCCCCTTTGTCTGTTATTCTATTAGTGAAGTGAAGAAGCAATTGCAAGAACTTCCTTCGTCTGTTGACACGCAACAATGTTCGTCCTAAGGTAAAGTCTCTTTTGTTCAAAACTTTGCCCATACTTTTATCCTCTTCCTGTATTTCCCAATCTTTCTTTGTTTCATTCTCCAGCCACCACTTACGGGATATGCTATTACGAGGTCTAGATTAAGTCAAATTTTTATATTGTTTAGCGTTAGCCGAATTATCCCAGTGAGTTTCGGGGATTTAGGCAAGCAAGTCATTTTTAGTACTCTGGTATTCGTTATGCCTAGCGTTCACTGTTTGGAGGAACTGTTGCGTTGTATTTAAAACCATCTTAATAAGTAGAGATTCTTTGTATGCGTCCGCAGTTGGTGACGTTCATCATAAAGTCTTTATTTCTTGAATATTCTTTAAGGTTAATTACCCTTAACTGGCGACCTTTGATTAATTAACGTCTGTCTTTGAGGTTAAGCCTTGGCTTCAAGAGGCAGGTTACGTGTATTCTTGGTTTGCAGGGCCGTGAAAATTACGTAAATTGAACAATAAATGATCAGCCAAGACCCACATGTAACAATATATATATATATATATATATATATATATATATATATATATATATATATATATATATATATATATATATATATATATATATATATATATATATATATATATATATATATATATATATATATATGTATATAAAAACTTTATCACATACAATTGTTCTGTGCATTAGTAGAATTACTAAAAGGACCTCATTCAAACTGGATGGTATCTAATGGAGTTTTTATTCAAGAAGTTACAAGCTTTCTTGGACAAACTTGATAATGTGGACTTTGTCCAAGAAAGCTTGTAACTTTTTTATTAAAAACTCCATTAGATACCACCAGTTTGAATGAGGTCCCTTTATATATATATATATATATATATATATATATATATATATATATATATATATATATATATATATATATATATATATATATATATATATATATATATATATATATATATATATATATATAAATATATAAATAAAGATAGGTAATGCTGTATTTCAGAGACAAACTGTCTCTCTATTCAGGCAAGTAATGAATGAGAGGAATTACAGAAAATCGGTCAGCCGTTACATCAATCCAGTTGACAATTTCTATTTAATCTTCTTAATAGCTGGCTGGAGGAAGATTTCATCTGTAATAAATGAGTCCCAGGCTCCTTTTGCGAGGTTCATCGTATTTCTTTGTTTAATGAAAGCTGATTCCACCATCTGGGTTTTTGAACCAACAATTGCTGCTATAAATCATACGCGAGAAATTCCAGTTTATTCTGTTATTATGGTTATTTATGTGGTTAAAAATACCTGAGCTCTGTTGTCCATACCTAACTGAACGTTAATGCTTATTAATGTCTGGGGGAGTGATTTACCTGTAAAACCGATATAAGTCGGGACAAGGGATTTCATAAACTCCTATGTCTTTGGGGAATGACTTTTATTGGACGTTAATCTGGGATTTGGCCAAGGTATTTTAAATAAACTTCTTAACAAAAGGTTTTCGAACATCCTTTACGTTTTAAGGTCCCTAAGCTACCTCTTTATGCCAGTTTCCCGTATCAACTAAATGACAATTTTCGGAGAGACTTTACTAAGATCGTACATAAACATTTTGGAGCCATAAATCTAAAGCTTATACTTAAGAATCATAAGACCATTGGCTCGTTCTTCAAGGTTAAGGGTCGGCTCTGCCCTTTGATGACGTCGGGCGTCTTTTATGAATACACTTGTCCCAGATGTAATCTGGAAAAATATACTGGATCTACCCGGCGTCTTCTCAGGGTCAGGGCCGATTCTCATCGGGGCGTTAGTTATAGAACTGGTTGTAAGCTATCTAACCCGAAAACTTCTTATATAAGGAACCACATTATCAAATGTAAAAGTACCATCAAATATGAAGATTTTAAAATTATTGGCCAAACAAAGGAACTCAACGAACTGTTGATTTTGGAAACGCTAAATATCAAATTAGGAGTTCCGACTCTAAACAACCATTCCTCTGCTGTCCCGTTGTTTTTGGCCTAAATTTTCTGTCAGTCTTTGTACCGCTTGACGTTGTTTACTTTTAGTGTGTTTTTATCTTTGATGCTGAAAGGTTGGTTGTGTGGAGCTGTCTTCAGCTGTAGTTTTATGAGTGTATAATTTTTGCTTTTTATTGTATGTGTTGGCGTTCTTTTTATTTATATATAATTTTGCCGAGATATTTAAATGTTCGTTTCGTTTTTATATATATTTTTTTGTACCTATAGTCTCAGTTTTAATCAAGTGTGCATGTAATTTAAGTCTGTGAGTTGTAATTTTACCATTAAAATTGTTTTAGCTTTTTTCAACTACTGGATTTTATAATCAGCTCTTATTTTATGTTAACATATTATATTTTATTTTGTAGAAAATCCCTGAAGATGTGGTGATGTTGTCACGAAACGTAGGATTAAAACAAAATGCGTATCGCATCGTATTCCTGCCCTTTATCTGCTTCATCGTATGAATGAGCGCCTTGCGCGTCTGATCTGTGTTCTGTATAATGTATATATATATATATATATATATATATATATATATATATATATATATATATATATATATATATATATATATATATATATATATATCTCTTTCTTCTTCACTGTCGTAATTCCATTTCCTTTCCTGGAACACTTCCTTAATAACCAATTTACTTTCCATTTTATTCTCTTATTTCCCAAAGTTCTTTACTTGCATCATGAAAATTACATTTGGTTAGCAGAGCCTTACAAATACCCGCACAATTCAAGTTACTTTGAATAAAGTTTAGAAGCCCCTCCCCCCATCCTCCACGCCACCTTTAAGAAAAAAGAAGGCTGAGTGAGATGTGTTAGAACTTTAATTACTTTACAGTAAAAGTGGATCACTGAAATTAGAGATTACATTTTTATCGCGGATGGTATGGGAGAGAGAAAAAGTGAAAGGTTTTAATGTACACTGGGAGACAAGACACTATTGTTGAAACGCATGAACTTGTTAGAGAGAGAGAGAGAGAGAGAGAGAGAGAGAGAGAGAGAGAGAGAGAGAGAGAGAGAGAGAGATTAATGCATTCCAGGAAAAGATGAATGAAAAGTGATGAGAGATCAAGTTTCTTTATTCTTCCGCCTTGTTTTTCGGATGGGTGGCTCTGAAATAAGATTCTTTATCATTGCGATCATTTAATCCTGGAGTGAGGTTGCTAGCTCTATGACCATGCTTTATATTAGTGGTTACCTCTCCACGCTACTAATTGATACATTAATTCACCTGACCGGTTGGAATAGCAGCAAATATTAAAGGTTTATTTATATTAACTCACAAAAACGATTTATTTGTCGGTATGGAATTAAATATAATAAGAATTTCATAGCTTCAGTTACTGAATAATTAAATATCAGAGCTTATAAATTATGCCTTCTGAATATTCCATAATAAATAGATATTACGCTTACCCCATGAAAGAAGCCCATATATAGGTACAAAAAATAAATAGGTAATTACCTTAGAAAAATGTTGGATAGTGAGAGATTCTTTGAAGACGACCTATCGTAAATAATTGGAGATTGTCATTTTTTGTGCATTTTTTGTCATAAATACATAATTACATATTCCTTTTACCTTACGTATAAACCCACTTATAAGCATAAGAAATAAGTATGTAATTAAATAGAAAAAGTAATATATTGAGATAAGCCACTAAGATAACCTCAGTTAAATAAGCAGGAGATTTTCAGCTGGATATAAACAGCAATGACGTCACTAGAATCCCCCAAACAGAGAAACCTACTCAGAGCCATTAGGTCGCACAGTCAAATCCCATACGCGACCTGGTTAGGGCCCTCAAACCGATTTTGGCCCTGTTTTGCTGGGAACCGCCTCTCTTAATGTGGGGTTCATTTGAGAAAATTTGTATGCTCGGGAGGACTTGAGAGAGAGAGAGAGAGAGAGAGAGAGAGAGAGAGAGAGAGAGAGGAAAAGGAAAGTGAAAGCAAATGTATCTTTCAAAACTATTACAGAAGTATGATTTGTTTTTATTTTGTTCAAAAAGTTTTAAAAAATTTTGGGGTTTACTGGACCAAATCCCATGCAGGAAATAAATATGAAAGAAAAACCTGTTGAACGTGTTCTTCACTTGAAATAGAAAATATGCCTACATACTTCTAATAATAATAATAGTAATAATAATAATAATAATAATAATAATAATAATAATAATAATAATAATAATAATAATAATAATAATAATAATAATAATATATGAAGGTAACAGACCCTCTCCCAAACATGTCTTGTTAAAGTGGATGGCAGCATCATTGGAAGTGATTTTATATATGGTCTTCTCAATTCTCCTTATTTTCTTCTCACCAGGGCTGATATTTGTTAATAACTGGCTGATGTTCATAGTCTGGATAAGGAATTGGTTTCTTGAAATACTAATTTTATTGCATATGAAAAATCTAAGTTAAAACTGGCGTCTGATCGCTGTAGAATTTGCAAATTACAGAATCGGGAAATCAGGATTTGTCGTATTCTCGTGTAGGATCTTCGTTGTTGTTCTAAGGGCGTAACGGAATTCCAGCCTAAGAACAACGACGAAGATTCTACACGAGAATACAACAAATCCTATTTCCAAACTCTGTAATTTGCGAACTCTACAGCGATCAGACGCCGAGTTTTAACTTAGATTTTTCATATGCAATAAAATTAGTATTTCAAGAAACCAATTCCTTATCCAGACTATGAACATCAGCCAGTTATTAGCAAATATCAGCCCTGATGAGAAGAAAATAATAAGAAGAACTGAGGAGACCATATATAAAATCAATTCCACTGATGCTGCAATTCTCTTTACCAACAACAACAACAACAACATCAATAATAATAATAATAATAATAATAATAATAATAATAATAATAATAATAATAATAATAATAATAATAATAATAATAATAATAATAATAATATTTTCCCGAAAGCATTTTAGATATAGTTTCTGATGCCCTTTCAGAAAACCTGTTTTATGCAGCTTGAAGATTGTTAATGCTCGTTAAACAATACTCGTTTAAAGAATACATATATGCTAGAAGGTACCAGTGCTGTGAAGGTTCTAAGTTGAATAACCCAAGGTATAGTGACCAGCGAGGTAAATTCCAACTTAAGTGAAATTCTGAGAGAATGCAGAAATTCCTACACATTAAGATTTCAAGAGAAATAGAAAGCCTCTGGATCTTATTTTACTAATCCATTTCTTTTCTTGACAAATTTACTCCTTAAATTATTTCCTCAAAGCGCTAGCAAATATTCATTAAGAGGACGCAAGCGTATCTGAGCAGGAAGATCAGTGCTGGCACAAAAATAATTTAAAAAATACAGTACCAACGAGATCTCATTATGTTTTGCTATTCCTCTCCACAGTGAGAGAGAGAGAGAGAGAGAGAGAGAGAGAGAGAGAGAGAGAGAGAGAGAGAGAGAGAGAGAGAGAGAGTCTCATTTGTTCTTCATCGTCACATCAAAAAAGGATGTTAAAATTACAGCTGTACTCACCAGAGTTCACAAACTTTTCCCATTAGTCTGCGGAAGTTCACGAAGTGCCTGTATGTGCTGCCTTTTGATTTGCTTTCTGTAAATATAAATTTTTTTTTTGTTATAGGAAGCAAATTGTAACAGGATTCTTCCAAGGATATAATAAATTTGGCAGCCTGTCAGGCATTGCAACTCTGGTAATATTACCAACTAAAAATATTCATTAAGCATAAATCTAAAAGTTATATTTGAAAAATAATATTTGTAGTAAAAAAAAATTCCCTAAAACAAGAATGCATTAAATGCCCATTTTTCCACATTCTAATTTTATGACATCAGTATTTCAATATACTAATTCCAACATATACAACCATACCTAAAATAATGCAAAAGAAGATTACACACACACACACACACACACACACACACACACACACACACACACACACACACATATATATATATATATATATATATATATATATATATATATATATATATATATATATATATATAATATATATATATATATATATATATATATATATATATATATATATATATATATATATATATATATATATATATATATATATATATATATATATAATATATATATATATATATATATATATATATATATATATATATATATATATATATATATATATATATATATATTGAAATAATAATTTTTTGTGAAGATTTCAGATAGAGGCATAACAAATTTTCTTTTACATATATATATATATATATATATATATATATATATATATATATATATATATATATATATATATATATATATATATAGAGAGAGAGAGAGAGAGAGAGAGAGAGAGAGAGAGAGAGAGAGAGAGAGAGATCCATCGCTTTATAGCTTTCTAATACGTTTAAGCTCATGATACCCATAAACAGACCCAGGTTTCCAGACGAAATTCTCCCATCAGTTCCAACTAATTCTCGGTTACAGATTTAGGAGGGGGAAGCCACTGAACTGACGGAACTTTGAACCGAACCTCTGACAAAACTCCAAGAGGGTGAAAGCGCTTTGAATCACAGCATAGCAGATGAAAGGAGTTCCAATCCACCACCACTAATGAACTGAGTTGAACGACAGTTTCCCCAAACCGAAGGTCTCGTCGTTCGCGAAGGGGGCTGGTCTCAGAAGGGATTGAGGGTGGAATACGAAGGGGTTCTTGTTGCTTAATGTTTCAGAAATTTTAAGTGAATAATCTTGTGAATATTAATTAGATGCGTAATAATGATTTTCCTTGAGTATTTATCTGACAAATGATAAGAGACAAGTTGTAAATTCTGACCTGTTTTTTTTTAAAGAAGTCAAACTTATAACCTAATGTTAATCGCAATAGAAACATTTTCTTCCAAATCGTGAAATAAAAAAAATTATAAGTTTCAGGAAATTAAAGTAAAAACTAGATGAATTTGCAACAGAATGAATTGCATCCGTAATGTGGATTATAAAACTACTACTACTACTACTACTACTACTACTACTACTACTACTACTACTACTACTACTACTACTACTAATAATAATAATAATAATAATAATAATAATAATAATAATAATAATAATAATAATAATAATAATAATAATAATAATACAGCGATGATAATCTTTATATAAAATTTTATATAAATAAAATTCTGTTTAAACTTCGTTTCATTTATTTAGATTTTTGCGTTTGTTTGCAATTAGGATCTTTGTTTATTAACAGAATTAGGTACAAAATTTCATGTGGATTTTTACAATATTCTGCCAATGGCATTCAAACAATATTTGGCACCTCAGCAGACAATGTATTTAGAATAAAACATCGCTCCAAAACATAAGCAGTCATTTCACCTAATACCTCTTAATTCCTTCCTTTACTTTTTCTTCTTGCGAAGAGGTTTCTGACAGAGAATCCTCTCAGAGCAGGAAATAAGACATTCACGATTAAATATCACTGATGTTAGTAGGAATAACCTGACAGAGATTCCTGCAGATGTATCTTATTTGCTCGCAAGTTTTCTCAGTAACTCTCAGTTATTCTCCTCTGAGGGAAAAACTTTTGATGTTATAACGCCCAAGTTCCAGAAGTTTTTCATTATTTCTTCTAAATGAGGATAAATATTTCACGGAACTTGTCTCGTGAAAGGATATATATTTTGGATATATATATATATATATATATATATATATATATATATATATATATATATATATATATATATATATATATATATATATATATATATATATATATATATATATATATATATATATATATATATATATATATATATATATATATATATATATATATATATATATATATATATATATATATATATATATATATATATATATATATATATATATATATATATATATATAACATATAGACTTTGGGCGTTATCAGATAACTGAGGAAATTAGTAAGGTAGTAGTTTATATATATAACTCTCTCTCTCTCTCTCTCTCTCTCTCTCTCTCTCTCTCTCTCTCTCCAATCGCTTAACAGCACGACCACTCTTTAAAAAACGTCTTATCGAATATCGAATCACTTTACCAGTTTCTTCCAACATTTTCCATTGAATTCCAGAGATGACTTTCATGGGAGAGGCTTCATCAAAGGCGCCTTTGGGAAAAATGGAAATTAATAACTCGCACTGAGTGCATTCTGAAGCCTTTTTTTTTTTATTGACGACTTGATGACTGCCTTTGAGGTTGTCCAATAGAATATGAGTATCATATTTCATCCATTAGATGGAGATATGCTATGTACCTCGAATTATATTTGAAGAATGTTTGGATATTATATCATTCGTGAAATTTTTCAAAAGATTGATATTTACTTTTCCTTGCTCACAGATACGTGATTTGTGTTACCATGTATAGAGAAGGTTATAATTAAAGTATATTTTAGGACATTTGACCCAAGTTTAGTTTCAGCTGAAACTTGAAGGAGATACTTCAAAATATGAAGGCACATACAAATAAGGAAAACGTCATGATATCTAAGTTTTTGACTTGTATAAACTCTCAGACAGCTGACAGACAATGTTGCTAAGTCTTTAGAAAAAAAAACGTATATCATAAAATTTATACTAATGCACGAAAAATTAATTTCTTACGAATAATAATGCCAAA
>NC_089771.1:4037452-4047452 GCF_040412425.1 Macrobrachium rosenbergii
TAAAACTTCATAAAAAAACGACAAAAAAACTGTTGTCTCTTTCGTGTCGAAATATAGCGAAAATAAAGCGGAATTAGTGGATAGATCGTTTATCGGAAGTGTATGAAATGGAAGCCTGGATGTCAAAGTTTATTTTGTAAGGCATCAATAAATGACAGAAAATATCTATTTTACTGAAATGAACGGAAAGTAAACTAAACTGATAAATGATTAAATATCCATAAATATATCCTAAGTGAAGATCGTGAAAGGATTTGATACATTAATGTATGATACATTTTCCCAAGCTTGGAAATTATTCACTGACAAAGTCACTTCATTGGAAAATCGTCTATGATAAATATCCATATTTCATTCCTTGATTATTAAGGTATGTTTTATTTTAATAAAATTTTGATCTATTTATACCAAGAACTTGTTGTATTTGTCATAAATTATTTCCTACATTGTTTCCATGGAAAATAATGAGTATTTGATGTTATCATATATGAAAAATAAATTATATTTTACAAATGTCTTTTGATAAAATGAAAGTGTATTACACAGTCATAGAAAATATAGCTGAATTCATTTTTCGTAGTTCAGTTTTGCTACTAAAAGCAAAATTCATTCATTTCTGTAATGATGAGAGTTGTCAGCTTAGGCAGCTGACCATAGTTACGTTATTTCCTGTAAGTTGTATTATCCTAGTAACGTTTATCTTTTCATTTTAGTTAAAGATCAGTGTTAGCTTATATCATCGAGAATTTGAACATGATCTGTTAATTCCTGAAGAGTCATTCATTTTGTTTATCTCAAATTCCAGGAGGTTATCTGAAGAAAGATTTCTTCATGGTACCTTCAGAAATTGAAATTTTAAAATCTTATCTATTTCTTAGATGAGTTATTTATTTTGTTGAATTTTCATTAGTAGCAAAGAATTATCAGAGGATGCTAATAATTACAGGCCTTTGCTTGATGAAAAAGAAAATACTTTGTAACAAATCATACTTCGCTCTGAAAAAAATAAAAATAAACAAGTTTTTTATGTCTTTCTTAGATTAAAGGAGAAAGAATTTATTGTCAAATCGTACCTACCCCTCAAAAACATATAAAGAAATAAATATAACAACAGGTCTTCTGAATTTTTCTGTCTATCCCAGACTTGAAAACAGACCTAGTCAAATCGTACCTACCCCTCAAAAAAGAAAGAAAGAAAAAATATATAAAGATAAACTAAAATCTTCTATTATTGTTTTCTTCTTTCCTAGATTTAAAAAACATCATAATTTATAGTCAAATCTTAC
The DNA here is from genome assembly GCF_040412425.1 of Macrobrachium rosenbergii. NCBI lineage: Eukaryota > Metazoa > Arthropoda > Malacostraca > Decapoda > Palaemonidae > Macrobrachium > Macrobrachium rosenbergii. Next base: position 4,038,739 of record NC_089771.1, read on the forward strand.
TTTAACCCTCAAAAAAAAAAAAAAAACATAAAGAGATAAAGAGCAGGTCTTCTGCCAACACCAACACCGGAGATATGTCACGATTGGAGACAGCTGAGCTGATATGCATTCGAAGGCTTTGAATACTAAAACATGTTCCCTGAAAGATGCAACTTAGCTTATCCCTTTGGAAGGACACAAACATCCTGCCACGCCAGCAACTTTGTTCTGATAGACTTGGAAATTCAAACGTTTCATGTCAGTATAAGGATTTGGAAACGTTTCAGGTAAAGTGATGGTATCTCCAGCTACGTATATATATATATATATATATATATATATATATATATATATATATATATATATATATATATATATATATATATATATATATATATATATATATATATATATATATATATATATATATATATATATATATATATATATATATATATATATATAACGTGTGTGTGTGTGTGTGTGTGTGTGTGTGTGTGTGTGTGTGTGTGTGTGTGTGTGTCCATGTGTGTGTGTGTGTTTGTGTGTTTATATATATATATATATATATATATATATATATATATATATATATATATATATATATATATATATATATATATATATATATATATATATATATATATATATATATATTTATGTGTGTATCTGAGTATAGTGATTTATTGCTCTACTCCTAGATATCTTCTCTCTCTCTCTCTCTCTGTTTCTCTCTGTCTTATTGTGAAATAAATAAATGAAACCAACTAGAGTTTCTTATGACTTCATGACTGATGCTCATATAAGAAATAACTAGCAAGAACAATTGTAAAAAGTATATAAAATCTAAAGAATTAGATTGACTTTCATGGCAGAAATAAATAAAAAATCATCCCAAAAGGTAGGTTTTGAACTGCATGAGTTCTTCAGTGAAGAATTAGACAGAAATAAGATCAGAATACAGTATCTTTTCATCCAATATGAACGAAGGCCAGAGAAAGCAACAATCTGAGCTGATTTGTCCTCTGTGGACCCCAAATATTGAAGATCAGAGGGTCCTCTCTCTGGGCTTTGAGACTTTCATTGCCCAACTCAAGAGTTCTCCATCATCTCTGATAGACAGATGCCCTACAAAAGTTTGAGTAACTATATTTTTTTGGGGGAGGTGGGGGATGAGGGAGCTAAGACCTCAGAAACCATTGCATTCAGCTGTGTTATGGAGGGACATGGTCGAAAGCCTTCCCGTGAGACAGTATAAACTTGCTTTACAAAATCCCTTGAAGAAATCAATTATTTCTTGAGTGGATCAAAGCTAAGGAGATACATCTGCTTTAACAGTACAAAACAAGGAACACAAACCTAATTCTTCCTATAATAAAATACTTTACAAATATTTTTCTTAAGAAACAGAGACTTTCATCATTGGTAACTTGCCTCCTGATATGAGTTACTTAAAGGGCCTAATTTTTCCTCTGCATTATTTTTAATCACTTTGTCATTTATAAATTCTGTCCCATCCTTCTATTCACACTGATCTTCTCTCATAATCTTCCCGGTTTATTACTTTATTAGTTTTTCATTTTAGTTCAAATTGTCTCATGTCTATTGATTGAAATGTATTTGGCAAAAATGTTGTATTCCCATATGGTGTTTTGTACTTGACTTACATCCTATAATATACCTCCATATTTTACCCTCATGCTTCCTAAATCGTACTCTATCTACCTGAAAGCTGCAACACCTATCCTTCTCTACTTCTCTTCATTTCTGCCCATCCTACTCTTACTGTTACTTCCTTTGCCTCCTCGAAATCCTTCCTCACTCTTCCTCCCTTCGTCCTCCTCACTCTTGGCTCCGCATCGACCAACTCCTGCGTTACCCTCGCGAAAAGGCCAAAGAAATTCGGCGGACAATGCAAGAGAACTGATTCAGACGTACAGCTGCCAAATCTCATTTCGTGTCTGGAAAGGAGACAACTAATTTTGTTCTCTCTCTCTCTCTCTCTCTCTCTCTCTCTCTCTCTCTCTTTACGTCTGTAGAAACAGCATCTAGATCAAGGGAATGGGAACCAGGTAACAGGTTCTATTTTCCCCAATAGAGGACGTATAGGAAATTAGTTCCCGTGAAGAACAAATAGAATCTAATCCATTTTAACTGGATGAAAACTTGACAGTATAAGGATATATCCTCGTGACATCGTTTGTCACACAAAGAAAAGCGTTTTCTATGAAAATTTCTCATGAATTTAGTTGCAAAGTAAAAACAATTGGAATTTCAGCCTCTTTAACTGAACGATGATGAAGCCTGACTAAATTGTGATTTCCTCACACGAAAACCCCCAAAGCATATACATATGTATATGTATATATATATATATATATATATATATATATATATATATATATATATATATATATATATTATATATATATTATATATATATATATAAGATATCCTTCTATTTCAAAAGAAGTTTCAAACGAACCAATATGAAACATCGTTCATTCCGAATTAGTTGTGGAATCAATTCTAAACGAGAAAATCATGAAATACGAAGGTGAACGAAGGAGAGAGAAAGGACGACTGTGATTAAGCTGATTTGTCCCTCTCCCAACTGATGGTCAGAGGAAAGGAATTTGGGGCGAGGGAGGAATTTATTACCCTTCAAGCCTATTGAAGGGAAGGGAAGATGCGTTCAAATATTACATGGAAATATTATTTTTCCTGGAGAGATGCTTGAGAGAGAGAGAGAGAGAGAGAGAGAGAAAAGATTAACTACATTTCTCTTGAACATAAAATCTTCTGTGCTTTAACAAATCTGAATATTCATCATAGATATTGATGTATGGACATTATACTTTTAACTGAAAATATTCATTATTTATTCAGTATTTTGTAATATATATAAAAGCAAAGCTTTTGTCAGGAGGTTCCACCTAGGAGATACAAATCAAGTGTTTTTAAACCTCTCTGGAAGCGTCTGGCAGCAATATAACATTTCCTGCGCAAAATTACAAATAATTACGATTCAGAATCAAAGGAGAATTGCAGTCGAGGACAAGAAACAAGTAAACAATACGGCGAAGTTTCCTCGGCGCAATCGAGTTTTCTGTACAGACGCTACAGCGTATAATCAATGCCAGCGAAAATAGATCTATCTTTCGGTGGTCTCGGTATCACAAGGATAACACAGGGAGTAACGTTCTGTTTATTTCTCTCTCTCTCTCTCTCTCTCTCTCTCTCTCTCTCTCTCTCTCTCTCTCTCTCTCTCTCACAGAACACACATATACAAGAACTTTCGTATGGTTGGTTAGTTTTGAAAAATGATCTCTCCCCATCTTTGTGTCTTATTTAATCTTGAAAGAAATGGAGAGAGAGAGAGGGAATATAGAGAGAAGACAAGAGAGAGATTTTTCTCTCTATAGAGTTTATAATCCCAAAGTTTCCAAGACTTCTTTAGAGAAAGCTATAAAAACTGACTTATTCAAGTGGAACTGGCTACTTATTTACGTGCAATTAAACAAGAGATCAGTAAAAAAAAGGAATCTGTAAATGGGATGCAATTGGTGGAATAATGAGGAAAAAAATTCTTTGGAAAAAAAAGGAATTTCCTTTTCTCCATAGTTTTGCCGAATGCGGAGCCTCATCTCCTGACCCAGTGAATAGAATGATTTTATTTCAAGTTCTGTGAAACTGGGTCGCAAATTGGGTCACAATCTCAAGTAGAGCAGCAAAGAAGGAACACAGAAAATGACAGAAATTGAGTCCCACTAAAAAAAAACAAAGGATTATTGACGAGGGCAGCAACTACAGTCCCAAGCAAAATAGCTTGGAAGAAATATAAACAGTTTGGAAAAAAAGATAAACAAATTTGTGTGAACCAGGAATCAGGATGTGGTGAGGGCAAACAAGTCATTCAGAGGCAAGGGCAAAAAAGGAGAGATGGAAGTGTCCAGAAAAAATTAATCAACAGGTTCAAAACACATCAACAGGTGTTTTTTTTTTTTTTTTTGCCGTACTAGGAAGTTACCCATCCATGTTCCTGGAAGTGTGTAATCGTAAGGAATAAAAGTGTACATAATTATGAAACTGAACAATAAACAATACGTGGGCTTAAATGTTTAGAAGAGTGCTGTACATCTGTAAGCCAATAAACATCTATAGTATCCATGTTTATATTTATTTTAGAGCTGTTTTTTTTTTTAACTTTCTCCAGCTCTTTAAAGGCAGCTTATATTCTTGTCATTTGAGTGAGAAGGCGGGATAATTGTAGCATCAAAATAGTATATAAATATGCTCGACATATTCTTAAGCCCTGTAGCCACCGTGAAACAAGACAATTTATTTTAACAATTATTTTCTTGAGTTAAAACCTCTTTTTTCTAATTTTCTGTTGCATACTTCAGAACCATTATTTAAAATCTTGGATTAAAAAGAAATCCATAGCTGTAATCCAGCTATGCTAAACTTATACGTTATACAACATTTAATTCTTCCCTAGAATTTCATCTCACACTTCCAAGGAACGTATATGCTAATTCATCACAAACTCGCAAGGATGATAGCTGGCTTTGTATGGAGGAGATTACTGTAGAAGATAATAAGAGATCGTTTACATATGAATGATGTAAGATGCAAAAATAGCAGGATATTTTTGAATCAGTTCAAATAGCTTGAATTACACAACAGATAAAGATTACTAGATGCTTAATAACAGAGAAGGTGAAGACATAAAATTTTCTGATATGAATATGTGTCTGTTACGAAGTCACTCTCTGAGGTGTTATGGAATGAAACAACTCTCTCTCTCTCTCTCTCTCTCTCTCTCTCTCTCTCTCTCTCTCTCTCTCTGTTCTAACAACAGAGTAGGTGATGACCTTAAATATAATGACTTAAATATGTTTCTGTTACAAAGTCACTCTTAGAAGTCTTAAGAAATTGCTAAAACACTCTCTCTCTCTCTCTCTCTCTCTCTCTCTCTCTCTCTCTCTCTCTCTCTTTCACACTAACATATCCAAGCCAGATTTTAATGTATTGGCATCACCCTTTTATTGCCTCCATTGGTTTAAAAGTTTCTTCCCTCATCCGAAATTCCCTTCTATAGCCATCAACAGGGAAGAGGGGCATCTGCCCTTCCTCTTCGCCTCGTTCTTTCTGCATCGTTATTGTCCTCTTCTGCTTCGTTTCCCTTCTTGTTTTCTTCTTCTCTCGCTTGAGACGATTCTACAATTTCTCCCGTTTCTTTCTGATCGATAAGAGGTGATCGTCCGTCATCAGTTTCTCTCTTAAGGTTTCGTCTTTATTTTGATATATCAACAAACTCCTTTGGTTACCTTTCGTGAAATTATCTTACAAAACAGTTGAGAAATCTTGAAAGCAATTACACCTAATCTTCTTTATCAGTTCCTCTTCAGTTTGAGAAACTTATTATTCTGTTTCTTTATCTGCTGCTGACGCTACAGGAGTGACCCAGGGAAAAGAAATATGTTCAATTCTCCCTCTCGGAAATTAGGTTTGGAGGCCGTCTGTGATAATCAGTATGAATGAGCTTTTCTTTTTAAGAATTTCTTTCGTTCCATTTACGGTTAAGTGGAAAAATTCTCCTTTTCTTGAAGCCTGAGGAAAGAGTCGGTGTCCAGCCAGTTAGAAAAACTTGATAGAAGAAAATGGAAGAAATTCATAGGAGAGAAAGAGAAAGAAAAACTTGAAAAATGAGAAAGGCAGGAATGCTCTTGGAGTAGACAGGTAATATCAAAACTGGACAAGACATAAAATGATAAATGAAAACTGATTCCTGATGTGTTTCAAGAAACTGAAAGGTTCCCATTTATGAATTTCCCCATAAATTAAAGTAAATGACCTAATACATTGATATTTTCCCTATATATCTAGAGATAGGAACCCATAAATCCATACAGATATTGAAATATACATGTACAGATTTAATCCCCATATTACAAGAGCCCTAAAACCCTAAAGTAGATCACAAACAAAAGGCAATATGGCGCATTTCACATACCTTATGGACACATATAAATTATATCCACATATGAAAATACCTAAAGGAATCCAACACAGCTTCTGAAATGGAGGTCCTTGAGTGGAAATAGTATCCTGCTTACAGTTGAAACGATTATCGATTTTTATAGAGAATCTACATTATTTACCTCATGTATAAGGATTAGTCTCTCTCTCTCTCTCTCTGAAAATATCCATTCTTGAATATACAAGCACTATCTTTTTTGCCTATCAGATTTTGCAAGATGCTCTCTCTCTCTCTCTCTCTCTCTCTCTCTCTCTCTGGACATAAATCTCTCCCCTTGACCTTAATTCTAATTACAGCCCATCATTATACATATATATTCAAAATCTAACTAATAAATGAGAATATTTAATCTTCTCTGTTTCTAAGAAGCTTTGATATTAAGTCATTGAATAGTATCAATAATAATAATCTTCATCATCATCATCATCATCATATTCTTTATTGCAGCTCAGCGCCATATACATGGAATATACAAATACAAACACAATCTACATACATAAGATAACACGATAAAAATAATAATCGGCAGTATCCACATAGTTGATGAAGAAGTAGAAAAATTGAATTCAAAATAATGGTAATGACAATAATTATATGGAGAAAAGTAGTAAAAATAATACTAAAAATTATAACATTTAAAAATACAGATTGCAGACGATTAATTTCCAGCTAGGGACCTAAGGTGGTTACACAAGTCAGGTCCAGAAGGCTAAATGTGAGAACTGAAAACTGCAAAACTCTACAATGATATTATTCACAGCAGTAATAAAAAAGGAAGGATACCAATAGTAACAAGAAACGTAGAAACATAATAATAATAATAATAATAATAATAATAATAATAATAATAATAATAATAATAATAATAATAATAACAGATTCTGGAGATGACACTTCACAATTGCAAAAATAGAGAATAAGTCATTTAAGGAACAGAAACCTCATTATCTCATCTTTCCCACAATTTTGATCTTCTTGCCTTACTGCTTAGGATGCTTTGTATGAGCGAATTGCTGATGTTTCTCAGTCGGGTGATCAGACTGGACATTGTTCGCCTCACAATGATTTCTAAGTTATCCAGGCGGTTTTCTATGAACATCTGCATGGCGGAGTGGTAGCGAGGAATGCTTGTGAGCCGTCTCAGAATGTCATTGTGAACAACAGTGACACGTCTCATGGCCTCTCGGGTATAGTTCGTCCAAAGGGAAGACCCATATATACTGTAGCAGTACGAGCGGAAGAGCAGCAGTTTCGTGTCTCGGTGACAGAAGGCAAACCTCCTTGCAATCATGTTGCCAGTTGCACATAGTTTACGATGCCTCTGTTCTATGTCTGCCGTGTCTTTTAGGTCGTCCTTGATAATGTGGCCCAAATAAGGAAATTCATGCACGAATTCCAGACGATAATTTCAGAGGAAAATTTGCGGTTCTGCAATGTGCTTAAGCGATCTCGGGAGCAGCGACATACACTGGGTCTTGGTTTTGTTGTATAGGATATCAAATTCCTCTGCATATTGGCGGCAGGTGTCGATGAGTCGCTGGAGACCTTCTCTCACTGATGGCGAAATCAGAAACATATCGTCGGCGTAACAGAGGTTGTTTCTTGTTGTTTCGTTGATAGTGCATCCGATTGGGAGTGAGTTCAGTTTGACATTCAGGGCATCTGCGTACGTGTTAAAGAGGTATGGAGAGAGAATGCCCACTTGCCGGAGCCCATTTAGGGAGCCGAAGGTGTGCGATAATACGTTACCCCATTTGACATAGAATTGCTGTGTGGAGAACCAACAACACAAAATGCCAATTAGATATAGAGGTGTGCCTCGTTTGTGCAGCTTCAGGAAGAGCTTCAGGTAGCTTACTCTGTCAAATGCTTTTCTCACAGCTACTAAACATAGGAAAACAGGAGAGACTGATGATATGTAATAGTTCAGCAATTCTTTCAGAATATAGATGCAGGTGTCGGTTGAGTAGTTTGCTCTAAAGCAGAACTGGTTGTCAACAGTGTGTAGAAAGGGGGGAAATCTCACTAGAAGAATTTTTTATACAGGCGATAAACAAAATGGCCGCCACGCCTTTCTGATAAATTCCATAAATTACATATCTTCACTTGTAGACCATTTAGAAACGTGATCTTGATGTCTAAGCGCATGTTTTCAAGGTAAATGGCTCCAAGTAGCCTATGATGAAATAAAAAGGGTATAATGAAAATTAATATCATATTACCCGATTACTATAAAATTAATACCAAATGATTCTCAACTTTTTTTCTGAATTAATAGCCGTAATTTATTTTGAATTGTGGTTTTCAGTAGTATCTTCACTGTAAATCACAGTTTTGTCATCTATAAATATGTTTCTAAACATCAAGAAGTTGAAAAAATAATGAAATAAAAATGTATGTATGAAATCAGCATCAGATTTATAATGACCATAACATTAAATAAAGATCAACTACAATGTACAAATCATGTTTTCGATCATATCCTAATTTGTTTACTATATAATATATCTGCATAAAGCTTACTATTTGGGTTGAAGAAGCAATTAAAGAAATAAATTAACATATACATAATTCATAAAACCAAAAGTGTTCAGTTCCAGAACTTATAAAAAAATAACCTGTAGATATTTCTGAAATCAAGTGTTCATTTGCAAAACATGTCACATTCATATTTGTTTTTGAACTCATA
>NC_089771.1:4052452-4084952 GCF_040412425.1 Macrobrachium rosenbergii
TTTGTAAGAACTTCATTGCAAATAACACACTGTGGCCGAGGTTCTTGTTTATCTTTATCATACTTAATAAATCCATACTTCAAGAATTTTTCACTATATTGCCTTAGCCACAATTTCTTCTTCACAGAAGGCTCAGAACAGGACAGGGCACAGGCAGCGATGATGCCTCGCCCATACCGGTACGAGACATAGCAGGCCTCTCCGTCATTGGGTTCGTCTGTTTGCCTTTCTCGCCTGAACAAGAAGGCTTTGGTGCCTGAGTAGCAATGACACCCTTTCTGATAATAAATCGATCCATTTGATACGAGTGTGGTTGCATGAACCTAAAACTTAATGTAACTAATCATGTTCTGTTTCAAATCTGGAGGTACGCGTCGCAGGCTCACAGCTTACACGGTCCATTCATGTTCACCACCCACACCGCCACTGCGTCACCCAGCACCTCTCTCTCTCTCTCTCTCTCTCTCTCTCTCAAATAGTAGTTCTGATCATTATGATTAGACTCGGATATTCTTTAGGACTAGGTGGATCCATGTATGAATTCATATTTATCTTGTACGTACATAATAGTTTTTATTTTATTTATGTATTTATTTTTGTGAGCCTGCGACCCAGTTTGGAGGACTTGGGCGAACCGTAGTTTGAAGAACCCTGTTTAATAATCTAGGGCACACCACCACCAGAATCGACGCCAAGCGGGAGTTAATGGGCCAAAGACCACTAGGGAACAGTTTACTCTCCTCCTTCTTAGGAAACGGTCACCTGCATACCATCGGAGGCTTAATGCCACACCTATATATGCTTTTTATATATACCCTTGTAACATTTCATCTGTCCATATTTTTCCAGTGAACTGGGGCACAGAAGGAAGTGCCCGAAATATATGGTTGCAACGTTCATATAGTGTTTTATGGGCCTTCTTATGTTTATATATACACACACACACACACACATACATATATATATATATATATATATATATATATATATATATATATATATATATATATATATATATATATATATATATATATATATATATGTTTGTGTGTGTGTGTGTGTGTGTGAGTGTTGTTAATCAGATCAGTGGTCTGGTTAAACTAATGTATATTTAACTTTATATATATATATATATATATATATATATATATATATATATATATATATATATATATATATATATATATATATATATATATATATATATATATATATATACATATATACACACACACACACACACACACACACACATATATATATATATATATATATATATATATATATATATATATATATATATATATATATATATATATATATATATATATATATATATATATATATGCTGATCATGTTATCATACTGTACCTCTGTTTTCCTATGCAGAAAATTCTTGCGAAATAATATTTCTTATTTAAAATCAGGTGTGAATGAATATTCCTTTCTAAAAATCAGGTTCTTACACCAACACAAAATTATTCAGTTACTAACTTAATTTTAAAACATTCTCTCTCTCTCCTGAGGTGTACTGATTCCTATTGATATGACAACCAGTGGCATTTTTTTATGTTATAATTAAAAATAAATTTGTCTAAAACTTTCAATAATTTTTCCAATTTAATTAATCCCCAATTTTATTGCCAAAGTTAGATACCAGATTCTCATCCCTAACAAGAAAGACGCAGCATCCAGAATACGTAGTCCTTCAATACGAAAACTGACAACTTTTCTCCCTGTCCAGGAAGCCTGACAAATACCTGTCTCTCATTGGCAATAGATTAAGGTAGATAATCTAGCTTACACGTCAGTGCATTAGAACTCTGAATATGAGGCGGAATGCCGGCTGGATATTCAGGTATTCAGGTTAGCTCTATTTGCAAGCGGTGGCTGGGTACATTCTCCTTAAAAGATAAAGGTTTCTGTGAAATCATGCATGATTTGGGGAACTCTATTGTTTGAAGGCGTCTGTTGTAACTGGTTGAATTTTATTCCCTCTATCTATATTCTCTAGACGTGCATACTTGTTTGAATAATTGATTTTAATAGGAGCCATATAATCAGGCTTTTTAAGGTTACCAATGGCGCACTTCAGAATATATTTGTCTTTATAAGTTGCGTAAAAACTACTAATCACATACACTTGCAGTTAAAGAAAAAATATAGTTAATGAGTACTTACCATACCAGTAAAAGGCAGTTGAAATCGAAGCAAATTTGCATTTATGAAATCTTGAGCATGCTCAGACATAAACTGAACTTTATCTCCTCCACAGCACGTCTTCTTATGTAGGCCTACAAAACAGGTAAGTCTTGAATTATATAAAATCACAACCGATTAATATAAAAGCCTGAAACTGGAATAGTCTATTATTTGCAGATAATATTTTATAGTATCAACGATGCAGATTTGATGTCTACCGATTTTTATAAAGAAATTAATTGTAACAAACAATTTCAAATTGAAATATTTAAATCTCTTACATATCACCCTGAACGCCACGATAAGCTGCTGCCTACCCTCAGTGGAAATTCATTAGCGGTTCTCCAAAACTGACTGTCATGTTCTTAATGGATTCCTGCGCTGAAATCTCGCCGATCGGTCCTTACTTCCCCAGTGTCACGGGCTTCATTTGAAGCTCCTGACCCTTGATCTATCGAAGATTCTTCGGCTGGAAAGGAGATTGATGCCTGATCTCCATTTTCATTGGCATTAAATCCATTTTCACGTGGAAGAAACCGAAGATTTATCGTAAGATTGTTAGTAAGTTGGATTGTCATATGCTGGGTAAATAAGCTAGTTGAAATTGTAATTTGTAACTGATTATACACTGGAGAATAAAACCTGTGGTTTATCATAGGATTATTAATAATTTGGATATATCTTAACATTTTTCTCCAGCTGTTGTTGTCACATTCTTTAGCTATTAATTGAGACTTAGTTTAATTCTTTATCTCTGGTAGTTTTAAAGCAATAGCCGTTTTTACGGACGCATACTAAAATACCCTTTTTCTTTTCTTTTTTTCCTATTCAAATTTTGCCTCTAGCGGTTAGCAGCAGAATCTAGGTGGAAATAGTGTAATTCAATGAAGTTTTCAGTTAGTTGTATGCGTTTTTATAACCCAAGTCAATATTTGAGCAACAGTCCTTTAAGAGAAACATTACTAAATGACCTGTATAAAACAGACGGGGGAAGTCAGCTTAATAAATAATGCAACCTAAATCCAACGGCTTTGCCAGCGTTCGCGCGAAAGCGTGATTAGACTAGAGAGGATTAACTCTCACGACCTCGCCTAGCTAATTGGTTAGGAAAATGTTCTCCCCAACACGTAAAGGACCTCTGTTGTAAATCAGAGGCCACACAGAACTGTGAAGTCCTAACAAAATAAAGGATATGTAGGATCTATGTCTCTGAGAACTCACTGGAGTGTTGCCAGTTTGGGAAATCCATGATGCTGTTTTGCTAAAGTTCAAACAAGGTATTGGGCAGTGTCCTGGAACAGGGATGATTAGGACGTTTCAGCTTGTTTGATTTGGGACAGGTATGGAATTTCTGCTGATGATACTGGTAGAGAAATCAATCATGTTATCAATTTTATTTATATGGTCTTAATTCACAAATATTATTGGCATAACTGAGAGAAAATTACAGTCTCAGTAATCATCGTCTGTTCTTGTAATGCATAAGCTGACGAAGAAGACATATTTATCAATGTTGTTATCAACTTTATGTTTATGATCTTAGCTCACAGATATCAGTAGCATATGTAGGTAAAATTACAGTCTGTTATTGTCATTTGTTCTTGTAATACATAAGCTGACGAAGGTAACTAACAAATTTATAAATGTGGAACACCTTTTTTTTTATTTTTACACAGCTGTGTCAATACTAAGCAGGCCAATCAGAGTAGTATCAGTGGTCACATTCCATGCAAGAAATAATCTGCATCCTAAATCACTCTCACGTCCAATGCTGCATAACCCTGATGTCCTCGAACAAAGGATTGTAAGAATGTGGGAATCCTGATAAAAGGACACCTCTCAGAAACACAGGACTTCAAACTAAATTTGGAGAATGATTATTCATATGAAACCGAGACTGAAGATTCACTCGAACAGGTTTATTGATATGAAGAATCAGCATTTTAATTTATATAAGGATACATATTGGATCTAGCAATCTCTAAAAGAGATTACCTTTGATATTTGGTTGGTTTAAAGCGATGTGCATGAACAGGGCACTCCAGGTGTATTGAAATGATTTAGATAATGCTGTGCTGTCGTAACCATTAGGGAAGGTGATATCCATGCTATGGTACCAATATTCTATTAAAAAAGGGAAGAGATAAACATACTTACAAAGAAATGGTTTAAATTAGGGTACATGTGACATCTGAAGAGTTCACAGTATCTCTGAAAAGAATAAATAATTAGGCTCATAACATGACATTCCAACATATGCTAGAAACAAATTCTATATATGTATATATATATATATATATATATATATATATATATATATATATATATATATATATATATATATATGTGTGTGTGTGTGTGTGTGTGTAAACTTTCGCTGGAAGGGCTTGGCATGTAATGGGAGTCAAAATATATATAAGGGCCCATAAGTTTTGAAGCTGAGGATTTAAAGAGAGAGAGAGAGAGAGAGAGACTCACCTACACACACTTCCTGCTTCCATTTCCATATTTTGGACTCCCATTACACGCCAAGCCCTTCCAGCGAAAGTTTACCGAGCTTTTCTATTTTCTCTCAGGTCTTGCGTTTTCTCTTACTGCCGTTGCTTTCTCTTGTTGTCCTTCTGAAATTCCTCTGGAATCTCTCTTTCATCCAGAATGAGCAGGACACTGAGAATATGATACAATACTTCCGGGGAGGAAATTTTAGGGGTTTGAGAAGAAAGCAGGGTAACATTATTATTATTATTATTATTATTATTATTATTATTATTATTATTATTATTATTATTATTATTATTATTATTATTATTATTAACTTTGCAGAGCAACAAACTTTTTATTCTTCATTTGATCTTCTTCTTCTTCTTCTTCTTCTTCTTCTTCTTCTTCTTCTTCTTCTTCTTCTTCTTCTTCTTCTTCTTCTTCTTCTTCTTCTTCTTCTTCTTCTTCTTCTTCTTCTTCTTCTTCTTCTTATTATTATTATTATTATTATTATTATTATTATTATTATTATTATTATTATTATTATTATTATTATTATTCCACATACATAATTTACTTCCATTAGTTGATAGGCATACATTTATTAAGTTGTTTACTATGTTAGTTTAATTATATTAATAGAAGGTTTCTGTGGTGCCTATTTCTATAAAAAAAAATTTTCATAAATGATTAATTCATTCTATAATATATTCGCCTTTATATGTGAAGTATAATTTTAGCATGCAATTATTACACAATAAATTTCTATATTAAATCTTCAAAATGCATGAACAAACAAACGGTCTCCCTAGAACTGAAGGTCACTATGTTAAAAATTTCGATATAGTAAAAGTTTATCGAGGCATTAATACAAATTGATATTCTATTTTTAATCTACAAAATTAATTGACAGGCAAAAAAAACCGGTGACATAGAATTGAAAGTCACTCTATTAAAAATTTGGACAAAAAGTTTAAGGTGGAATTTATACAAATTAATTATCTGTTTGTAAAACGCATTAACTAAAAACAGTTTACACAGAATTGAAAGCAACCATACAGAAAAATGTGCTGATTCTTCAAAATGCTCGAAGATATAAATGGATACTCAGAACTGAAATTAGCTGCCTATGAAATTTGCAAAAAATAAGTGCTTAATGAGGCAGTAATACAAATTAATTTGTTATTCGTAATCTACAAAATGGTTTAATAAATAAACGGTTTACATAGAACTGCAAGAAGCAGTCCAAAAAAAAGTGCAAAAAATCTGAAAAAGTTGTATGGAATTAATACAAATTAATCTTCTATTTATAAACTAAAAAATGCAAACAAACAAGCGGTTTACCCAGAACTGAAAGGCATAGTAAAAATTTAAAAAAATGTGCAAAAACCTGAAAAGTTTTTTTATGGTCATTCAGTCTTACAATCGCCCCTGAGCTGACGGAGGCTGCCCCAACAGCTACAGTCGCCTGCCAATACATCGGCGAGTTGCTCGATATGCAAACCGGTACTCAGTTTCGTGCGGCTGCCAAAAGCCCACCTGGAAATCACCGATACGTTGACGTCGAATTGTTGGGCACAGTGCTAACGTACTTGTCTTATTTAGAGAGTTGTTTTCGTTTTTGTTTTGGAAGGAGAGTCGCGTGAGACTTTGGGATTGTTTATGATGTTCTTCTTCTCTAATTCTGTAGGATTCTAGGGCTGTTTTAGCTTCCTATTTGTCTTGTGTCATTTTCTCCTGGCTTTTGTAGAACTGTATATTTTAGTTTTATCATCGTAAGGATAATCGTGTGTGTTTTTAGGATTGTTTACAAATGGTCTTCTTTATAGGTTTTGTAGGATTCTGGGACATTTTTATCTTCATATTCTCCTTACCTTAGTTTGTCCTAATTTTTGTGGTCCTTTTTTAACAATGAATAAAACTAACATATTTTGAGAGGCTGCCAATATTATCCAAAAAGCATATTCATTTTACTGTAAAGTATAAACTTTGAATGGCACACATACAAGCAAAATCATTCAAGGAAATATAGGACCTTACTACAGCCACGTCCTACGTGTGTGTGTGTGCGTGTATCTCATGTACATTAAACGTTTCTTGTTCTTTGCAAACGTTTGCTGTTCCACGACACAACGTTTGCCTAATTACTCTTGTATATATATATATATATATATATATATATATATATATATATATATATATATATATATATATATAATTCAACATGACGGTGAGGCTATCCCTCAGCAGTACAAAACCAGCCGGAGTGGAAGTAGACAGCATGAAACATGATTCACTTTATTCCTTTTACAGCGACGTTTCGAGACCAATGACTCATCATCCAGGCTAAAATCAAAGATAAAAAACTGATAAGCAATACAGCATAACAAATTATTTTTTGTTGACACGCAAAATACATTGAATAAAGTAAGGCAAAGTAAGATACATCGTTGAAATAAAAATCACGCTACAAGAAAAGAAACATATTTAAAGTTAAGAGTAGTTAAAAGGCACCTTGTCTCAACGGAGTTCAGTTGCTGTATAGAAAATGCACCGAAAGTTAAACAAGAAGAAGGGCGTGGTTTAGGCTATGTACAAGGGAACAGATGAAGAGTGGTTGTTTAAGGTGGGAACTAGTTTCTTTATTGCTAGAGATTCTAATATTGGAAGGTGGTGCTCATATGGGCTTGATAATAATATCTTGAAATCCTTATAATTTATATTATTTTTGCAAAATTTCCCATGATTCCTAATGTTAGATAGTTCTGGGTTGGATAGTTTACACCCTGTACGGAAACTGATGCCCATATATGCATCACATCTCACCTTAAGCAGGCGGCGTGTGTTGCCAACGTAAGTCTGCCTGTTGCATCGGCAGCAAGTATAAATATAGATAACACCGGACTGCATTAAGGGAGGTAATCTCTCTTTATGACGCAACATACTACCAATAGTCCCAGGGTTCATTAAGACAAACTTGACATCAACAGCCGGGAAATAATTAGTTAAAATTCTCCTTAAGTGAGGTAAGAAAGAGGTGTCATGTACATAAGGAAATCGTATATAGAGCTTAAGTTTATGGGCCAAATGTATTGCTGCTGGAGGATGAAATGAAATATCCAGCGTTTTCCTGACATATTTCATAAAGAGATTAGGGAGGATAACAATTTGATTTAAAATAATCGTAAAGGATTCCGATTTCTTTGTGGAAAAGACTCCAATCAGAAGTTAATGTCATGGCTCTGTGGAGGAGGGTAGACAATGAATTTAATTTAAAATTGAAAAAACAAAACTATAAAAGTTAAGACAAAGGCCTGTGAAAGTTGCCTTTCGAAAAATGCCTGTGTGAAATTTAGAGTTATCCGATAGAATATGCTGCATCTTATGAATGTAATCAGCCCTGTTTAGAATAACGGTTCCTTTACCTCTATCCGGTTTTGCAAAAATCAGGTCTTCCTTTTTATTCAGTTTACGAAGTGTGTTTAAATCTTCTTTATTAAAGAAAGGAGCCCATCTAGTTCTCAGTTTGCTGTAATTAGTGTGAGCAAAAGCAGATAGTTCAGTTTGAAATTTTCTAAGAATATTCTAATATTCTAAGAAGCACGTACACTCACACACACACACACACACACACACACACACACATATATATATATATATATATATATATATATATATATATATATATATATATATATATATATATATATATATACCTTTATTCATTCTAAAATTCACTAATTGCTCTCTGAAAACACAATGAACTTTTGAGACTTCGTTTCCATGCAAATAATTACACCTTATGAAGGAGATAATGATTCTTGCTAAGGCTAATTACAACACTAAAGAAAAGAATGTATAAAATCCAATCGGCTGGTTATGTTGCCGAGAGAGAGAGAGAGAGAGAGAGAGAGAGAGAGAGAGAGAGAGAGAAAGAGAGAGAAAGAGAGAGAGATCATTAAGAAAATATAATTCGGATTCACTGAGCTGAAACTATTCTTCTGATTATAACCGTCTTACCTGAAGTCACACGAAGATTCTTCCCCAGATAAAGAGTTGAAAGCGAGATTTATGTCATTGTAATGAAGTCAGTAAGTAAAAACAACTGCCTCAGGAGTGTCTGAAATAGAAAGTCAAGATGATGATTGACAGGTTGACATAACTAAGACACTAGAAAATGGTAAATGTGTGACTTTGTTCGTCCTAAGGAGAATAATTGTTTAGCCTTTAATCAGTTGCTGTAGGCTATCAAATTTTTTTACAAAATGTGTCAGTGTCGTCTTGCAATGAAAGTCAAGATAATGTACATTAATTCTGCACTGTCATTGCCATGCCATTTTGTCAAAATACTCCAAGTATTCTGAAACTAAAAAAATAAAGATATGTGGCCCAAAAGTGTTTATATTTTCATTTGAACTCATTTGTTTATCATTCAGAAGGCCAAAGAATTAAGCATTTTTTGTAATTATTAGTAAATCAAACTGGAAATAGAATATAATTTTACCACAACTGAAATGTAACAGTTTCACTTGTCATATTCATATCAGTACCCATTTTGAAAACTTTTGAAAACAGCTCAGTATACAAACAATATGGTTGGCCTTGGATCATTTGGTATGAAAAGGTTGTTTTCATTCAGTTTGAATGGTATACTCTGATCAAAACCTTTAATAAAAACAAGTGTGTCATTCATTCAAATTAATAAATGGTTCATTTACTCAGGCTTTAATACTGACTCAGAATTCAGAAACTTGATCAATATTTTTTTTTTTTTTATTAATAATGTTTGATCTCTTCTAGCAACCGTGGATTACAGCCAATTTTCATTTCCGTTCAGAGTAAGGCAAAGACCAATAAACCTTAGAGCTCAATTGTAGAATCCATTTACTGAAGGATAAAAGTTCTCTCTCTCTCTCTCTCTCTCTCTCTCTCTCTCTCTCTCTCTCTCTCTCTCTCTCTCTCTCTGGCATGTACACAATAAGGCAAATACTTCTAAGCATTATAGCTTAATCGTGGTGTCAATTTACTGCAGGACAAAAGTGCTCTCTCTCTCTCTCTCTCTCTCTCTCTCTCTCTCTCTCTCTCTCTCTCTCTCTCTCTCTCTGGCATGTACATAATAAGGAAAATGTTTTTAACCATTGCAGCACAAAAGTACCTCTCTCTCTCTCTCTCTCTCTCTCTCTCTCTCTCTCTCTCTCTCTCTCTCTCTCTCTCCGCCTGTCTTGAATATCAGACGCTGCATATATCTTCACGCTGTCGCCAATAGATCCAATATTAATGAGATTTGCATACAAAGTGAGAGAGCCGCGGCTTCTTCAGAGGAGCGTTCTCGCTAAATCTTCAAATTGTGTCTGCTGATGGCGCCGTTCTCTTCCTTCATTATCACAAATGAACCTGCCTTGCATTATTGCTTTCCTGGATACACACGTCTAGGGACGGCGTCTGGTGAATTCCTGGAAAATTAAGGTGAAACTGCTTTATATGGGATTTTGCAGCATCAGTTTGTGGGTGGCCTTTTAAAACCATGGGATTTTGCAGGGTCAATTTATGGGCAGTCTTTTAAAATCATGGGGTTTTGCAGGATTTTACAGGCTCAGTGTGTGGGTATTCTTTTAAAACTATGAGGTTTTGCAGGCTCAGTTTTTCGGTAGTCTTTTAAGACTATTGGGTTTTGCAGGCTTATTTTGTGGGTGGCCTTTAAAAACTATGGGATTTTGCAGGCTCATTTTATGGGTAGTCTTTTAAAACTACGCTCTTTTGCAGGAATTTGCAGGCTCAGTTTGTAGGTAGTCTTTTAAAACTATGGAATGTTTAGGCTCAGTTTGCGAGTGGCCTTTAAAACTATGGGGTTTTGCAGGTTCAGTTTGTGAGCAGTCTTTTAAAACTATGGGAGTTTGTAGGCTCAGTTTGTGGGTGTCCTTTTAAAACTAGGGGAATTTGCAGAGTCAGTTTGTAGGTAAGATTTATAGATCCTAATGATGGTTATGTTGAATAGTCACTGGGTAATAATATTGCTAATAAGTTTTTTTGTGATGTTTTTATTTTGTTATATATGACTTTTATTTCCCCATAACCATGAGCCCTCAACTTTACCAAATTTCGGCTCTTTTGTTGGCAAACATCAACAACAAGAACAATTGTAAAAAAAAAAAAAAAAATCGCAGCAGAAGTAACAACAATGGAAAATAATAGCAACAATATATTCCGCTTCATATGAAAAAGTCACATGGTAACCAAAACCGAAAATAATTCAAGATAAAAGCCAGAGTTCCTGTTCAAATGTTGCTGATGCAATGTCCTCATCTGCATAGCCTTTCTTCGGCCACAGATGCATAAACAATAAGATAAGAATCAAGGAATAGACTTTTGCTCTTTCCAGAGCTGATAAAATGTACGTATATGCTCGTGAGTTGCAGAACAATTCTCCTGGATTGGTTTCTTTCTTTAATAAAGAAAGATCTGCAAAGAAAGCATTTGAAACTGTTATTTTGTCTCCACGTGTGTAGAAATAGTATGACCTACTCTGATATCAGTTTTTTTCGAGAGGAAAACACGTTTTAAAATCTATAATTCCTTGGGTTTGAGCGCCAACATTTGGTGCTGTAATATAAACAAAATATTTATTCATTGATTAATTTTATTTCTCACTTATGTAAACACTATTTATCTATCCTGCGCCATTCAATCAAAAGACCTATCAAAAACGTCACATCTAATATATGTTTCATGTTTTGCCATTTTGATATCGACAAAAAGAGTCCTGGCTTTCCTTTGCCATATCAAAGCAATCTCTTTCTGTTATTGTGGCAACGTGAATCTTTTACCCCGATCCCAGCGAATTAAGTTATTCAAATCAAGTCAGGAACATTTCCTGGTAGTTTTATGAATGCATGGCGTCATGTTTACAATGCAAAAAAACAAATGACAGATGCGTGACCGAGGCCATTTCTGAATTCATATCATTTATTTGAGCCGCCAAGGCATTCGCTTTTCTCTTATTGCCAAATGGTGCAAAAATGACATTTCATGGATTTGATGTTAGTTTTCTTACATAGGCTTGAAATAATTGATAAGCGTATACGAATGAACGGAATCAATACGTTTCCTTCGTTTTATAATCGTAACAAAAAGCTCATTTCCAAATGGTATAAAAATATATTGCAAGGACTTGATGTTATAATATTTGTTACGCTTGATGTAACTGATTAAGGGTAAATGTATAATAGAATCTATAGCTTGGTTTCGTTTCACAATCTTAACAAAATGCCCATCTTTTGTTGAATACTGTTAATCATAATGATCAAAACATATTGAATCAATATTTTTTAGAAAATTGTGAATCTTAGAAAATTCACACGCAAAATGAACTCATTCTTACCTTATATCCAGATCGCTTCTACGCACAAGATGGCGTTATATAGTTCTATCATTTTTTAGAAGTATTTTCTCGATCACTGCTACGTTTAGCTCATAGGAAGAATTTCCATTCATTTTGGAGGACGATTGACCTCGCCAGGTCCCTTCTCGAACTCATTCTTGGTCAACTGTCAAGTAAAAAGGTTTTGGCCTCTTACAAAATATTTTCATACCTTCCCATTTTATTGCAGAACAATTTTATTACACTTTCCATTGTCCTTTCCAGCTCAAGAATGAATGCACTTTGAATGATAAAATATTCACAATTAAATTCGAGCAATCCATAATGACTGATGACAATGCAGGTGTCCTGAGGGCTTTTAAATGATCAAATAAAAATAGAGTAAATCCTCCATAGAGTAATCTCTACTCTGGGAATTATAGATTTCATTTTGAATCAAATGAATTATTGCTCTTCACTAATGTAGTATGACATAAAATCTCTCTCTCTCTCTCTCTCTCTCTCTCTCTCTCTCTCTCTCTCTCTCTCTCTCTCTCTCTCTCTCTCTCTCTCTTTTCTCTCTCTGTTTTGAAAATCTGCATTTCTTTTCAATGAAAATTTATATTCTCTCTCTCTCTCTCTCTCTCTCTCTCTCTCTCTCTCTCTCTCTCTCTCTCTCTCTCTCTCTCTCTCTCTCTCTCTCTCTGGCTCAAAGCAGCTTTTGCCAAGCACAATTCTCGAATAACTCGCTGAGGTACATGAGCATAACGGTATGATTACTGAGGAGGAGCACAAGCATAAAAATGTCTGAGCGTAAGTGGTTTAGTTTCACGTTCAGAATTATCCTTTGTAGATCTGCAGTGCACTATTTTATCTAAGAGAGCAGCATAGTAGTAGTATTAGATACTGCAAGTATTAGATATCAGTATGAAGAATGAATGCCTACCTGGGGAAAATTAACATTACTTTATAAACTTTATAATGCTGTATGAAATTTGTATTAACGTCCTACTATGTACAATAATTATTTTGAAAAATATTTTTTCACATCTTAAAAGCTCTAGTGTGAGTCCGTTACGTTCATTAATTTTTTTTTAACTATTCTTAGTTATATTATTTTGCTCCATACATTTTGAAACCTTATTAAAACTGTATTAATTTTCTAATCTAAAACTGAAACTCTCACTTATACTATTTTTTTAACACGCCTCTTCTTCATGTTTAAACTTTATTGGACAATTTTAATTCATATTGTAATCTAAAAAATAAAGCTTTGTGTCTGCAGCTTTGGAAAATAGAGGAAGACATTTTGGTACCTTTTCCGTAATATTTCTGTTTAGATATTAGTTGACGTCGAAGAAAACATTCTTCAGAATTCTACACGAAAAAAACCAGGTATGTCAAAAGTTATATAGTTTAATTAAATTTCTTCTCCTACTTTTATTATCGAGGTAAAGTAATAAAAAAACATATTAAGGATAAAAATAAAATTAAAGTTGGATAAATATGTGAATATACAATTTTTCTAGATTTAAGTGTAAAGGGATTAGTAAATATTTAAGGATCTACAATCATGGGAAGAACAACTGTTAAGAAAAACGTAAACATTATAAAATCTATAATTACGAGACGAACAATCGTCAGGAAAACGTTACAAAATGTGAATAAAATCTCAATAATAAAACAGAAACCCATAACAGTTGTTAAGAAAAAAATTCATAAAATCTACAATCATGAGACTAACAACTGTCCAGGAAAACGTAAGGAAATTTGAATAAAATCTCATGTTAATAAAAGAGAAATCCCACGACACTCAAATGAAACAGAAGCAATGCCAAAGTTGAGCAATAGTCAGGGAAGAGGGCCACGTGAGAGCAAGGCCACACAAGATGAATTCAATTTGTCCGGGAACAATGGGGAACTCCAGGCTGCTTTTGTCTTCTCTTTTTCCTTTTCATGGCATTCTTCTTCTTCATCTCCTTCTTCTATTTATTTGTCCCCTGGGTACACAAGAATTAGAACAATGCCTTCCGACCTCTGGGGCTTCTCACGCTCCGGTGGATTTGCAGTTCTGGTAAACAGGACTGTTTTCGATGATGTCTCTCAGGTCTCTGTTAGATTTAGCTGGTCTTTCTTTTCTTTCTTTTTTTAGGGGATCGTTCCAATAATCTCTTCGATGTTACTTCAAAGGTATAATTTTCTTCTATTGAGTCATTGTCATATAAAAGCAAATATCTCCCTCAATACATCCAGACTACCTTTATTATTATTATTATTATTATTATTATTATTATTATTATTATTATTATTATTATTATTATTATTATTATTATTATTATTATTATTATTATTATTATTATTATTATCGAAACGGACTGTTAATCATATTTATTAATTTTCTCCAAAGCTCATCAGTTTCTTACTAATTTTTTTTAAATGCAAAGCTTGCGATAAAAAACTCTAAAAGCTTTAGAGAAGTCGAATAGATGTATAATAATAATAATAATAATAATAATAATAATAATAATAATAATAATAATAATAATAATAATAATAATAATAATAATAATAATAATAATGCAGACAGTTATTATGTAAATAAATAACAGTTTTATAATACAACTTGTTGTATACAACATCAGGTCAAAGAGAAACTGCGAACCGTTTTGCCTGCAGTGACTAACCTTTGAAGCTTATTCATTATATTTATACAGAATTAACAAGAGTACAAATAATCAAAAGTTTCCCATTATCTTCAGTAGAGGCACCTAAAAGGCCAAATGTCACTGAAACTAACTCAGCAACTGTAAGCCTTGCTACTAAGTCGAGGGAGTCAACACCTTGTGGGAAATCAGGGTTTTGGATCGAAGAACCCTAAGAGACATTCTCTTCTTACACGTCAGAAAAGAAAAGGAAGTGGTTTTTTTTCTTAGCCTATTGTCTTGGCCTATGAGTCTTTGTTCCTCTCGTCTGGGAAGACTGAATTGGCCTTTATGCAAGTGTTTTAATGTCATTATTTTATTTGGAAGGTTTAAGAATAATTCTTAAAATATCGATCGTAAGAAGCAATAAAATACTCACTGACTCAAATTAGCAAATATAACTAGAAAGTTCTTTATTGAAATCTATAACTGAAAATAAACGAGTGATATAAGCATACTGTTAGCTCTTTGTCATAGATTCTCAGATATGAACTGTGCTACTTACTATTTTTCACACATTCGACATATGAAACTATAATGGTATGCAAAAGTGTGGAATAGTGGACAAGACTTTCTGCTTGTATTTCACAATATTAAGAAAAACCTTAGAATTCTTTCCACAATTTATGATTATATTATAAAAAAAAAAGTCACTTCAGTATAGTCCCACTAATTTCCTGATTTCCACAATCATATTTTTGGTTCCAACTGGAAGATGAAGTATTCAGAATTTCTTTCCACAATTTATAATTTTCATAAAACGAAACTGTCAATAGATATTAACTAATTTTCCACCTTCCAAAAACATATTTCAGAATTTTAAAGAAGAAGTATTCCAAATTTCTTTCCACAACATATAAATTGTATTATAAACCACCACTTTTAGTAGATATGAACTAATTTCCTATTTTCCAAAATCATATTTCAGGATTGTACAGCAAGTATTCGGGTTCTCTTTCCTTTCCATCATTATGAATCTCTTTCAGACGAGGGAGACGTCCTTTTGAACAGGATCCACTGCACATGATGAATGGAAGCAGCACCAGCACGATCGACATACAATCCTTTCCCCCCCAAAGATTATTTTCGTTCCCTGCTGCTTCAGAAAATGTTAATTTCAGCTCATGCCTGATTCTCTCTCTCTCTCTCTCTTCTCTCTCTCTCTCTCTCTCTCTCTCTCTCTCTCTCTCTCTCTCTCTCTTTTATTTTTTAGTGGTTTCATGAAGGAGTGAGATCTTCATTTCGGATTTTTCTTTTTTCATTCTTTTTCTTTGATTGCCATTAAGACACGTGAAGGATTGATAGTTCGTTTTGATGAAATTAATGTTTATATGTATAAATGTATAATTACAAGTACGGAAACAGATGTTTTCATGCCCTTTGAAGTTCATATTCAGTTGGCGATCATGCAATGTAATCACTGATGCAGACATACATACGCACGCGCGGACACACACACATCACACACACACACACACACACACACACACACACCCACTGTGTGTGTGCGCTGAGTAATATAGATTCAAAGGGAGAAAATAAATGTAAAAATGGAGGTATCTTACCCCTGAGGACAGGGAATAGATTGACCATAGTGCTTGGAAGAACTTAATCCCCATACCAAGAACAGAAGACAGGTTTCGTGAACAGCACTGAGCTTTCAGATACTTTAGGGGAGAGAGAGAGAGAGAGAGAAGAGAGAGAGAAAGAGAGAGAGAAGAAGAGAATGAGAGAGAAGAGAGGGCACTGAGCTTTCAGGAAGAATAATAGTGACTTTCGAGATGGGGATAAATGGCACCGTTTTTATACGCATGTGAAGCTTCTGGTGTTGGGAAACATTTACCGTTTTCAGTTATTTTGTAAATATGATAGTTATAATGAATGCATTACTTGGGGGCAAATATTATTTTTTTGGTTATGTAACTTGCATATTTTAATATAAGGTGCAACATGCCAGTATAATTCTATACCTTTGTGGTTCAGCATATTTTCCAGTATCAAAACTTAATGATAACAGTAACAAAATATATTGTGCGACATACATACTTTAATATAAGGTGAGAAATGACAATATAATTCTATGCTATTATACTTCAGTATAATTAGCGATATAAAAGAAATGTACGATAACAGTGAAATAATATATTAGTCTGCAATATATTAACAAGTTGCAAACAATTCCAATTCCTCTGATAACAGTAACAAAATAAATTGTTTACAACAAATTAATCAGTTACCAGCCAGTGGCAGATCTAACGCAGGGGGGGTGGGGGATTAGACCTCGTCACGTGCCCCGCCCCCCCATGGATATGAATAATAGAAAACCGTTTTCTTTCACAAAATTCCATTAAGCCATATAGGAGAGCAACAATGGGCTCTTAAAGGTTGAGTGGTCTTGCGGAGCTTCATATTCACCGAAGTACTTCAGATGACGCAGTAGATAATTTCATTCAATATGTTATCAACTTCTTCTCCAAAAGATCTTCCCACAGGTCAGAATTTATTTTGCAAGTAGAATAATGTGTCAGTCTCAAAGCTATAATTACCTGTTGATAATATGTACCCACTGTACACAAGTAAAATATTGATAGAAACACTGAAAATAAAATCATATAATAATTTTCATTTTTCTTTCTGCATCTATTTAATGCTTGCATTTGCCTGATCAACTTCACCTGCTACTTCTTTGTAAGCTACAGCTGCTGAAAACAATGTAACAATCTTCATAATTATAATCTCTCTTTCTCTCTCTCTCTCTCTCTCTCATTACGCACAATATATATGTGCATGATGTAAATTATATGTCTGTGCGTATATATGGTATACGTGTGTGCATATGTATATAAATACTGATATATATGTACCGTATGTGTGTAATTGTTAATATATATATATATATATATATATATATATATATATATATATATATATATATATATATATATATATATATATATATATATATATATATATATATATATATATGATAATCCTAAGCGCCCACCCAAAGAAAGTTTTTCTATATCGCCACAGTTACCAACCGAACCAATTCCACTGATAACTGTGACAAAATAAATTGTTTATAATAAATCATTTAGTTACCAACCGACCCAATTATGATAACACTGACAAAATGAATTGTTTATAATAAATCAACCAGTTATCAACAGACCCAATTACAGTCAGCATAACAAAACCATCTGCGTCTTCATCTCATACTTCAAGGAAAAATTTATGAAGACAAAATATTTCAGTCTACATTAAATCAACCAGCTATCAACTGACCAAATTCTCACTATTATATAAAGAAAACCTCCGTTTCTCCATCCTACATTTCGAGGAAAAATTCGAGGTCACGAAAATAAAATATTTTAGTCCCCATTAAATCAACCAGTTATCAAATGACCCAATTACCATCATTATAAAAAGGAAACTTCTCTACTTCTTCATCCTACATTCCGAGGAAAAACTCAGTCACGAGAATAAAATCGAGAAATTGTCAAACGCTGACATCAACAATAACGGAGGTGTTTAATTGCCTCGTTAGTTAAAGCAACTGACCGGTGATGGAGGAAATGTTATTCTGCCTTTGATGCCTGACTGGGTCATTCGCCTCATATTCTTTCATTCTCCTAACACCCGGAGTCAACAGAGATGGCTAAGGCTCTTTCTTCTGGGCTGTGGGTCAATCCTTGTAGCGGCCCTCAAAGGCAATTCAAGTCTAGGTTTAATAATAATAATAATAATAATAATAATAATAATAATAATAATAATATTATTATAATATATATATTATTATTATTATTATTATTATTATATTATTATTATTATTATTATTATTATTATTATTATTTTCATAGATCAGTATTATGTATATATACATTTATATAAATGATTAAATACATGAAAGTAAGAATATATATATATATATATATATATATATATATATATATATATATATATATATATATATATATATATATATATATATATATATATATATATATATATATATATATATATATATATATATATATATATATATATATATATATATATATATATATATATATATATATATATATATATATATATATATATATATATATATATATATATATATATATATATATATATATATATATATATATATATATATATATATATATATATATATATATATATATATATATATATATATATATATATATATATATATATATATATATATATATATATATCTATATATATATATATATATATATATATATATATATATTGGTACGTTTGGAACACAGCGCTTATTATGATATTTTTATCACCGTGATTTATATACATTCATGAAGCTACAAATGTTGTTTAATATCAAATTCATGCTACCTGGGGAATATCCCCGATGGGGAATGATCACTGAAGGGGAATTTATAAGTGATAAATGGATCGGTACTGCTGGGTCTCAATCCCACGACACAGTTTCCTTCTAACAACCCCAGTCCACGGTCTACCCACTGAGCTATCAAAAGAGGTATAAGTAAATGCCGAATCTGCTGTGCTTGTTTACCCGTCGAGAGCAGGGAAATTATACTTAGCGTCGGCATTAACCCACCTCCACCATGACAGCTCATTGGTACATTTGGAGCACACAGCTCTTATCATGAAATTTTTATCACACTGTGATTTATATACATTCATGAAGCCACAAATGATGTTTGATATCAAATTCACGCTACCTCGGGAATATCCCCGACGGGGAGTGATCAACGAAGGGGAATTTATAAGCAGATTCGGCATTTACTTATACCTCTCTTGATATCTCAGTGGGTAGACCGTCGACTGGAGTTGTTGGAAGGAAACTTTGTCGTGGGATCGAGACCCAGCAGTACTGATCCATTTATCACTTATAAATTCCCCTCCGGTGATCATTCCCTATCGGGGAAATTTCCGATGTAGCGTGAATTTGATATTAAACAACATTTGTAGCTTCATGAATGTATATAAATCCTGTTGTGATAAAAATTTCATACACACACACACACACACACACACACACACACACACACACACACACACACACACATATATATATATATATATATATATATATATATATATATATATATATATATATATATATATATATATATATATATATATATCGTAAGTTTTTGAAGACGATAATCAATTATAACAACAAATTAAAGCCTTTAAACACCATTTCAACTTGAATTTCAGTACACAGTCAAGGAATGCGATTCATCTAAACTAAAAAAAAATGCTCCATTCCCTTTGCCATATTACCCAGCAACCTCCTTCTAATATTTCACTTTAATAACCATAGCTTCCTGCCTCGTTGCCACGGCCGTCTTGTGGTAAAATAGCTCAGGAAATCCTTTGATATCTTGAAACCTCCACGTGAAGTCTTTCGGTTAGCTTCTAGGAATGAGACCTCGAAGTGTGGAAGCCTATCCTGTGGGGAAACCTCAGACTCAGTTGTGTCAATTTGAGACATAATTCAGCCTCGTATCATTAGTAGCTGGATGTCTTTTTCTGCTGTCTTAATTTGGTTGGAAAGGTGAGCAACGCTGAGCTCGTAGCAGAAATAATGCTAAAGTAATTCTCTCTCTCTCTCTCTCTCTCCTTCTCTCTCTCTCTCTCTCTCTCTCACACACACACACACACACACACATGTAGTATTGCTAAGGATAGAATACATCATCTTTGCTTTATTTTCTAGTTTACATTGACTCACATTGACTCCTTATTTATATTTAAAGCATTCCCATATCACTGAATGTTATCTTTTGCAAATATTTTTCATTGTACTTCATTTCGTTTCATTTATATCTTTATTCAATAGTTTTATTT
Source organism: Macrobrachium rosenbergii (assembly GCF_040412425.1). Taxonomy (NCBI): domain Eukaryota; kingdom Metazoa; phylum Arthropoda; class Malacostraca; order Decapoda; family Palaemonidae; genus Macrobrachium; species Macrobrachium rosenbergii. The sequence continues at coordinate 4,073,060 of NC_089771.1, forward strand.
AACTTCAATATTTTTATATAACCTCATTAATGAAACATTCTTTGAGAGTACTATTGATATGATTATTTTGGAGTTTTTTTTTTCAAAAATAGTCTTTTTTTTTACAATGAAAAATTTTCAGTTAAAATAAAACCTTAGTAATTTTAGAGCTTTCATCCTACCTGCATCAATATAAAATGACAGATTCAATTTAACTATAAATAAAAAACGGATAAACAGATTCCCATCCTGTTCTCCAATGGGAATTCAGTGGTGAAATATGAATCAGGTAATGGGGATAGCATTTAGTATCTTGCAGTTTTTTAAATTAATCATTTGATTTTGCAATTTCAAACATTCAAGAATCCAGATAAGTTTTTGTTTTTCCATTTCAGCTGGACAATAAGCAACTCACAAGTGTCACATAAAATAAAGAAAAGAATGTTCTCTTTAAACTACTCTTGTTCGAAGCAGCTTGCCAAATAAATAAAGGAAGGCAATCAGATAAAAGCACGCTTTAGCTCAGCCTCACTGACATAACGGGAACTGACAGGTGATGAATAAGCCGAGCTATGCATTTTTCACGAGAACAAATCATTGGGAAAGGTTTGGTGGAACCAGATGCCAGTCTATTTTCTCGTTTTGTATATTTCGGGTCCCTGGGTTGAACTGGAAGGCTGGTGAAGTGCTTTCGACGTTACACTGTTGAATGAATGTTGGAATTAAATGTTGAACCTTATGGCACTGTATATTGTTTTCTATATGACCATAAATATTAATGATAGATGCCAGCCTCTCTCTCTCTCTCTCTCTACCTGTGTTTAAAGTAGAGCTTTTTCTGCTAATATCTTTATAAGGAATTTATTTTAATCGAAAAGTTTTCCATTTAAGTAAAATAATTACAGATTTGTTATTCACTCAGCATAATAAGTTCAAATGCCAATGTTATCTTTATATTGGGAAATATCGAGTTACAAATATTGTCATGTTTTGGAGCATCAGATAATCTATATTAGTTTCAAGGAAAAAATAACTATCTTTTCCTTATATTTAACTGATATGAAGAATCAGTATGGCTTTCATTTCGTTTGCAAAAGCATGCCAGAAGCCTATGCAATAAATAAACAACTTTGCAACAAGTGACGAATTTCCTCATATTTGCACACGACCGAACAAATGCATGCCCTGCCAGTTTGAATAATCTTGCTAACTGTAAGAGTAACCAGTTATCGAGAGAGTTATCATCCTTACATGATGTCACGTATGGCATAACTATGTCATTATTCGCATTTAGTTTCAATTTTGTCAATAAATTCTCCTACTGAATCAGCAGGAGTTTGTCCAGAATTTTTGTAGAGCTTTCGTCATTAAACTCACAACTGTCCTTCAACAGAGCTTATGTGTATATTTTTCTGAAATTAGGAATCAGTATCATTTCCAGGACGTTTGCGAAAGCGCGTTGGAAGCACAAGCAACATCTAAATAGATTTGCAATATTTGAGTTTTTTTTTATAATTGCCGAAAACCGAACGAATTTCTAGCTTAGTAAACATTATTGAAATACTACTAATAGGTGTAACCAATTATCAACAGAATCATCATCGTTGCATATTATAAAAGAGATGATCAGTTTGAACATTACAATCAAGTGTATCATATCAATTTCGGATTGATTTATACTGTTGTCCAATGAAATTTCTCATCACTGGCTCATGAAACAGTATTTAAATCTAAATATAGAAATTATATTTAATTTCAGTTAATAAATTTACGTATTTCATCGGCAACCACGCGGTGCCTTCTTTTGAGAGTAATTATCATGTATTCTTGTCAAAAACAACACTACTGGGGCCATCTTTTGGTCACCTGAGAACTAGATAAAGTGGGTGACGGAAATTTAATACGTTGGGGAAGAAGGGTCTCAGATAACTGCTATATTTGATTGTTTCTCATGAACTAAAGGTCTAAATCCACTGAAATAACCAGAGTAGCATTTAATTAGAATAGTGTTCCGTTACATGTAGAAACTGTCACTTAATATAACGGCAATGGCGAGTTTATAATCTTATATCACGATCAGTTTTACCCAAACCGACAAAGCCCTTTCCCAACTCAGCGCCACGTAGATCCAGGCCCACCAACAGGAGAAGAACCCGTAAAATCCTATCATGGAGAAGTAGGTAAAGATCTGAGGATAGTTTAAATGTATGAGATATTGCTGTTAATTACTTTAAGAGTATAGGAGATTGCTTTAAGTATTTAACTGTTTTAGCTTTGCTAAAAGGCCATACAGCGGCACTCTGGCAGTAGTTTTACGTCTTTTAAAATCTAGTAGGTTGTTAGTTCCGACTACTTCGTATCCATCGAGCGTAAACAATGCCGTTCTTTAATTTTTTATGTTGTCCGAATATTTATTTAAATCTGAGAATTATAAAATTTCTCAGGTTCACTGGGGCATGCAACAATGAAAATGATTTGATATATAAATAAAAACATTTAAATGCTAAGTATAATATTTAAATATTAAATATAATAGCCAGGACCTGGATCCTGGCCAGAACATACCGGTGTTTACGAATTTTTAAAACCTAAAAGAACGTTCCATTCAATGGTAACACTTACCCCAACGTACCTATACTTTGTCATTATATCATAGCAGGGTGATATAAAAGTATTTGACTGTACGTTAGAGAACAAGATTGACAAAATCGGACACAACCTTATTAACAGAGTATCCACGAGAGTCAAAACCACTCATTGGCATAAAACAGGTTATTCATAATTAATTTGCCTCCCTACAATTACACCTATTTCATTCAAAGTTTTCAGTACGGAGGTATAAATACCGAGGTAGTTATATGACTTTACAAAGGGTATTTATAGACACATACTAACACTTTTTTTCGATCAGTATAAAGGCTAATTTCTAAGGATTGACTTTTAAGAAAAATTGACATATTTTAGGATCGCTAAACCAGTCATGTAATATTGTTGTGTTTATTAACAGTGTCACCATATGCTTTCCCTTTGATCTCTTATCTGCTGCTTGAAGTCTTCTAAGGAATTCATAGTACAGAAATAATCCCATTCATAAATTGCTAACAGTGTCACATATATATTTTAACATACCGAAGTGCCCCAGAATTCACATACAAGCCATAATTGTTTAGCTTAGGATATTTGTTATTTCGCGAAGAGCCGATTGCATCATGATAGACAGAATCGCAGCTGGTGTTTCAAGAGTCTATCTGGGCCAGGGAGTCATTTTATGTAGAACAGTTTTCAAGAAGGAAACCGTCTTAAGTTTATTGTTTTAATTTTCTATTACCGTCAGATTTCGATGGTATACTAGGGAAGCTAAAACGCCACTAAAAAAAGCTACGAATAATTACTAAATGATTTTAAAAACAATTCCGTGAAAATATTATTCCAAACATCCAAAACTGCATTAAACGTCATGGCACAAATCAAATAAGTAGTGCCTTTCTTTGTACAGTCATCCATATGCTGTGATTAAGCCACAAGAACTCTATATCCCATCCTACCTGCATAAATGTCTCGTGTGGCTTTCAGAGCAGCCTTTGCAAGCACAGCAGCGGCCCTAATCAGACATATCGTGATGACTGAAAGGCGATTCTTGGTAAAGGTGATTCACGAAGTGGAACGGCGTACGGGAAGTGTATTCAAGTTCGTAGGTTCTTTTACTCTCTTTGAATTCAAGACTTTTGATGGTGATGGAAGTATGACATCTTCCTGATATATATCAGGCGTTCAGCATTAGAAGGCCTCTCCCAACTTTTGAAAATGTCGATTTTTGGCTGATCAGTTTTAAAATAATCTGTTTTTTTTCAAAAATGGGTGGGAATATATATATATATATATATATATATATATATATGGAACTATATATATATATATATATATATATATATATATATATATATATATATATATATATATATATATATATATATATATATATATATATATATATATATATATATATATATATATATATATTATATTTTTTTTTTTTTTTTTTTTATTCCTGATCATAAATGCTCCATCTCGACCAAAATTCAACTTTGTATCTTGAAAAATAAAGAAATTAGAGCAGGTTGATTTTCCAAAACTTTGATGGATTATAACTTTTTTTTTTTTTGTGGCAAGAGGCCCTTCTAATGCTGAACGCCTCATATAGAGTACTCAAATCTAGGCATCAGAAGTAATAGAAATTTAGTCTCGGGATCCGTTATCTCACACAGACCTTAGGGAATAAGTTCTTTCTGGTATTGGGAATTAAGCTCATTTCCAAAGAATTTAAGTATCAGGTTAAAAGTTCCGTTAGAAATTAGATTCATTTCCAAAGGATTTTGCTCTTGATTGAAGGTTCTGCTAGCAATATAATCCATTTTCAAAGAATGATCATATCAGGACAAAAGTTCTGTTAGCTATTTTATCCATTTCCAAAGGATGTGGCTTTTAACTGAAAGTTATGTTAGCAAAGTAAATCCATTTCCAAATGACGTTGCTTTTAATTGAAAGTTCTGTTATCAATAAAATCCGTTTCCAAGTGACTTTGTTTTTAATTGAAAGTTCTGTTATCAGTAAAATTCATTTCCAAAGGACTTTGCTTTTAATTGAAAGTTCTGTTATCAATAAAATCCATTTCCAAATGACTTTGCTTCTAATTGGAAGTTCTCTTATCAATAAAATCCATTTGCAAAGGACCTTGCTGTTAATTGAAAGTTCTCTTAACAATAAAATCCATTTCCAAAAGACTTTGCTTTTAATTGAAAGTTCTGTTATCAATTAAATCCATTTCCAAATGACTTTGCTTTTTACTGAAAGTTGTGTTATCAATAAAATCCATTTCCAAATGACTTTGCTTTTAACTGAAAGTTCTGTTATCGATTAAATCCATTTCCAAAGGACTTTGCATTAGATTCAAGGTTCTGTTAGCAATTAAATTAATGTCCAAATGATTTTGAATTTGATTAAACGTTCTGTTAGCATTCAAATCCATTTCCAAAGAACTTTACACTAGACTGAAAGCTCTGTTAACAACTGGAAAGCTTGAAATTTCCGGGAAATGTCTCATAAAAATATGCATATGGCGTTAGGATGTGCAACTCAGCTGTGACCACATCGCCTTTCAATGAGTCAGCTGTTGTTAACTCGGCGCTCTGGCTGCCTGTCACTTCTTGTTCCCTCATGGCTGATCTGGGATAACAACATTCCATTACAGAGAGAGAGAGAGAGAGAGAGAGAGAGAGAGAGAGAGAGAGAGAGTGGCTTGATAACATCCGTTTATATTACAATCTATTATTGTTGAAAGTTTTCCTGCAGGAAGTACCCCATAGTGACAGAATTTAAAAATCGAATAAAGATAAAAAAGAGAGAGAGAGAGAGAGAGAGAGAGAGAGAGAGAGAGAGAGAGAGAGAGAGAGAGACTTACCAGAATCCTTTCATTAAGATATCTATCATTTTTAAAAGCTTTCCTGTAGGAAGGATGTCACAGAAAAATATTATTGAAGGCAAAGTGTGCAAGGGGTTCAAAAGTGCTCTCGCTTGGAAAATGAAACTTAAATTATAATTTTGGGAATCTAAATAAGAAGATAGCCCTGACTTTAAGGAATTTGACTTCTCATTTTTTTAAGAGCAAAAAAGTGACTTTCAAATTTATAAGCTAGGCACACAGATTTTATCTGCAAGGATTAAGTAAAAAAAAATTATATTAATTTTCACATTTAAGAAGTAGGTACTTAGATTTTATCTGCAAGGATTAAGTTCTAATTAAATGAAATTAATTTTCACATTTGAAAAGAAGGTACGTGGATTTTATCTGCATTGATTAAATTCTAATAAAATGAAATTAATTTTCACATTTCAGAACTAGGTACACAGATTTTATCTGCAAGGATTAGGTTCTAATTAAATAAAGCTTGAGACAAAAATTCATTTCATCATATATTCCTTAATCAAATAAAACTTTATTTTAATTACTCGTAGGATTCGGAAGTTTCCATTATTGCTCGTTCAAGGAAGTTCATTTTCCATAGCCCTCCTCATCTCACCAGGCCACTGGTGGCAGCTGTAGCCCACCCAAAAGTAATGAATAAAGCTTTGCTTCATTCCCGCAAATGAGTTTAATTACTTGCAGGAAGAAAGGAAATACCAGAACCAAATTGGATATAATTAAACAAGGTTTACCACTTTTTAGAGCTGCAGAGTCGAATATATTTGGGAATGAAAACGTCTCGGCAATTAAAGGACAGACTCTCATTAGCGATTTAGCCCGGTAGAATGACATAAGGGGTTTTGGAAAATCAGGTATTTCCCAAGACAAAAGTGCTGGATATTGGCTGATGTCAAAGAGGACAAACTAAGGTCATTCTTTACCCGAAAATGAAAGTTTAAACCTTTCTGCTTATCACTGCAGCGGGTTTAAGGGATGGGGGGGGCATGTCTAACAAAAAAGGTATGAGAACGGAAGTGACAAAAAAATTGATAAGATCGGATATAATTAGACAAACGAATTATATATATTTTTCTCTTTTTTTGAAAATTAAACGATCCGATTTATTTACACAAAGAATTCTGGTTTTATAAACATACTAACTTATGCAAATACAAAGGCTTAGGGCAGATAAATAGAGAGTTTTGAGTATTACAAATACACGATTTCAATTAATAATATTAATAACTATATTAAGTAAAAAGAAAATAGTACGGAAAACTTTCAAAGTACTTCCAGGGAGAGAAATTCGAGATTAGATTGGGGGCAGTAGTAAGGCTTAGAGGATAGTTGGGAAATGGCAAAAGGAAAATAAGTATCAGTATAAAAAGTGGAAGATTAGAAGCAGTAGATTCGTACAGAAATTCGAGGTCAATCTTTTGAACAACTAGCATGAAGAGAGATGAGATTCTGGCAACCGCTGGAACATTGGAGCTCGCAAAATGGGTTAGAAAAATATTGTATCTGCTTTTCTTTCTGCTCTTCAAGGAAAAGTAGTCATCCTTTGGGGCTGCAACAAAAGAGGGTCGTGAAAAGGGAAGGACCTTCAAGTTGGAATGAAAAGAAAGGTAAAAAAAAAGAAAAATTTCTTTTGAGCCCGGCTTTAAGAGAATTAGCCTTTTAATCACAAGCTGTGCCGGAGTTCTCAACAGTAATGAGTGCTCAAATTACATGGATTTTGAAAACGTCATTCTCTCTCTCTCTCTCTCTCTCTCTCTCTCTCTCTCTCTCTCTCTCTCTCTCTCTCTCTCTCTCTCTCTCATGGAATGATGTTATCCCAGATCAGCCATGAGGGAACAAGAAGTGACAGGCAGCCAGAACGTAGAGTTATTGACAGCAGACTCAATTAAAGGAGATGTGGTCACAGCTGAGTTGCACATCCTGACGCCATATGCATTTTTTTTATGAGACATTTCCCAGAAATTTTAAACTTTCCTTTGCTAACAGAGCTTTCAGTCTAATGCAAAATGTTCTGGAAATGGATTTTATTGCTACCAGAACTTTCAGCGTAATATAAAATCTTTTGAAAATAGCTTTTATTGCTAACAGAATATTCAGTGTAAAATAAAACCCTTTGGAAATGGCTTTTATTGCTTGCAGAACATTCAGTGTAATATAAAATCCTTTGGAAATGGATTTTATTGGTAACAAAACGTTAATCAAATGAAAAATTCTTTGCAGTTTCTTTGGAATTAATAGATAATTTCAGTAAGGGCTTATTTCTTAAGATCTATGCGAGTTAAAGGATCCCGTGCCTAAAAGAATATCACTTCTGATGCCTTGATTTGAGCGCTCTCTCTCTCTATCTCTATCTCTCTCTCTCTCCTCCTGCGCGCACACACACACACTCAGATGATATATATATATATATATATATATATATATATATATATATATATATATATATATATATATATATATATATATATATATATAGATAGATATATATATATATATATATATATATAGATATATATAGATAGATAGATATATATATATATATATATATATATATATATATATATATATATATATATATATATATATATATATATATATATATATATATATATATATATATATATATATATATATATATATATATATAGATAGATAGATAGATAGATAGATAGATAGATAGATAGATATATATATATATATATATCTATATATATATATATATATATATATATATATATATATATATATATATATATATATATATATATATATATATATATATATATATATATATATATATCGAGTGTTTCGAAATTAGAGCCGGCCCCTCCACAGAACAAATGGAAAGTTATGAAGTTTTCTGCTATAGCCTATCTCCAAGTACATTATTTTAAGTTTCTATTTAGCTATTTTTCATTTTACACTTCTTGTATTTTCAGGCTGAGTGACGGAGTTAGATGCAGCCATGGCTGATGACTGGGAGGAAATCAGATGGATTGACCGAATCCGGGCTATAACCTTCTGAAATAGCTAAATGCATTAAAAGAGATGAATCCTTTGTTAAAAGAAACTGGAACAAAAATCCATATGACTGTCATCGCAAAAAGAGTGAGTGGGAATCTTGGAAGGCCCGAAGTCCTTTCTCAGGAGTCAAAAGACATCATAGCTGAGGCAGTGGGTAGACCAAGAAAGTCTTTACGTAAATTGGCACTTGAACTAGAAACAAAAAGGGGAAAGAAGAGACGTTAAAGTACTGTATATCGTGAGTTGAAAAAATCTGGTATCAAGCCATTTCATGTTATCATCAAGCCCAACATCACTCAACAACAGAGAGAAGACCTTGCATGGTTTTGTGGTTCATTTCTTAAAGATTTTGGGGAAGCTGACTTTCTCCATGTTGCTGCATCAGATGAATTCTTCATTTACACAGTCAGGAAGCCAAATCATAAGAATGACATCATTTGGTCTGCAAAGTTGGATGATATCAGCGATGACGTGCGCTATTGCCAAGTTGTGAAATTTCCTGGATGTTTGGGAATTTTCCTGTTCCACAGCCAAACGGTTAATGTGGCTCATCAAAGAAAAAGGACAGTCATGGAATGGTAAATATTTCAGAGAAACTGTGCTTACTGGTGGAGTATTTCTTTTCCTCAAAGACCCTGAAAATGTGTTATCTGTTGAAGAAGTCACATTTTTGCATGATAAGGCAGCATATTTCAAGGTTCTTCAGACACAGGAGGTGCTTCTAAACAGTGGTATCGATTTCTTCTCATGAAGTGAATTTCCAGTAGCTCCCCTGACCTTAATGTGTGTGTGAAAACATTGATAGTATCTTAAGGATCATGTTGAAGCGCACAGTGAACTATGATGGTATACCAAGCCTCGACGACCTGCAAAGAGAGGTGACTGAAGTGCTCAGGGAAATGGAGTTTGAGTCTCAGGTTTTTTGCGATTTGCTGAAATCAAACCCCTCAAGAATGCAGGCTGTGGTACAGGCAGATGGAGGCCACACAAAATATTAAATACTCAGAGGGAAACTTAAGTAAATACCTGTTCTGAATTACTTTTGTTTTTGTCCATATCAATTTTAGTTTATGCTGTAGAGAGGGGCGCTCTAATTTCGAAACACTTTATATGTATGTATGTATATATATATATATATATATATATATATATATATATATATATATATATATATATATATATATGTTTTTTGAGACTTACAATATTATATATATATATATATATATATATATATATATATATATATATATATATATATATATATATATATATATATATATATATATATATATATATATATATATATATATATATATATATATATATATCAGATGTTTAACTTCCATCAAAGTGTTAATTCAAAGAGCGTAAAAGAATGAACGAACTTGAATACGCTTCCCATATGCCATTCCAGTATACGTGAATTTCTCAGGGCATAAGTGACATTTATAAAGGTAGGATGGAATACATAGAATTCGTGTAGCTTAATCACAGTATGTGGATGACTGCTGAAAACAATGCTAATTCCACTTTGATCTCTGCCAGACGTTTCAGGGAGTTTTGTGTTGTTTTGAATGATGTTGGAAATTATCATTTCACAGAATTGTCATTGAAATTAGTGGGGAATTCTTATTTTACCACTTGTATATCATAATCCGATCGACTGCATAATATTCATGAAATAAAAAAAATTCTTTAGCCAAGCTTGTATGGCTAGTATGGAAATTCTGGAGCTCTTTATTACATTACAATAAATACGTTAAACTGTTAATGTTTTATTAAAGGGGATACTTCCGTATTGTAGATTTCTTAGAAGGGTTCAAACAAAAACAAAATAGAGACTAAGGAAATTAGATATTGAAACTGTTAGTAAACACAGTTACACAATATAACTCATTCAGTAATCCTAAATGATGTGGATATTTAATAGAAGATGAACTTTAAAAATCAACCTTTGTGCAGATTAAAATAAAAGTTAATGTTCTTTGCAAAAAATTATTTTATGAGGTAATTTTAATGTTTCTAGAATCTCTGTATTTATAATTGTATGATGAAAATTTCTATTGGGATTAAGGGACAATTGTTTTGATTCCTGTGGATCCTCCATTTATAATTACTGTCAGTCCTTGTACTCTTGATATAGCCATATACTTTAATATCACGCTCCTGTAATAGAATGGCAAGGTAAAGTTCCACTGACGTAAGTGTTAGCTTAAACAGGACATTCTTTTAGAATTAAATCTCGTGAACACTGCGTTGTCTTGGCTACTATATTTATTTTTTAAATAAGTTCTCATTTGTACATCAAATCGTTTCTCTAAGTTCCTGCCCCAAATGAACCTGAAAAACGACATTGTTTCTGATTTAAGTAAATCTTCGGTGTACATAGAATTTAAAAGAACTACGATGTTTACGCTCGTTGGACAAGAAAGGATTGGAACTGCCAACGTACTAGATTTTACAAAAAGAAGCACTTCTATAAGTGTACCGCTTCAAGGCTCTTTGGCAAATTAAGATAGATAAAATCATTATAATTTCTTTTACTTTTAATTGTCCTAGAATCGTTGAACCATTCTCCTTAAATAATATTTTACCGGCTCTTATCTTGTTGATAGTCTTGGATCTACGCGGCGCTCGGTTGGGAAATGGCATTATTGGAACAGGTAAAATTGATCGTGATGTAGAATTATAAACTCATTATTGTCGCTATATTAAGTTATAGTTTTTACATGAAACTGAGTATGATTCTAATCAAAACTACTCTATTTATTCCAGTGGAATTATGGCCATTATCTAAGACCCTTCTTCCCCCACGTATTAAAGTGCCGTCGTCCACTTTGTCTAGTTCTCAGGTGACCAAAAGATGGCTCTAGTAGCGTCGTTTTGGCAAAAATACATGAAAATAGATGTCTGGAGAAAGGACCGCATGGTGACCACGTGGTGGCCCGCTTCAGTTCGTAAATTTTTGATAAAATTGAAATAAAATTAAAATAATTTACATTTTTTAATTCAGTTTTATGAGCTAGTGATGAATAACGCCATTTGTTATGTTTATGTTCATTATACAATAAGAGCGTAAATTATTCAATATGAGATTGACCTGATATTCAATGTGTGTTGAAATTCATCAGCTGATTTATAATATGCAAATTGTCAAATTGTACAGTCTTTCAAGATATTGCAAGTGCTTCCAACAAGGTTTTGCAAACCTAATGAATGTGATATGATTCCTTATTTCAATGAAATATACATATAATCTTGGTGGTATATATTATGCAAAGATGATAACGTTCATGATAATTGGTTACTCCAATAATTAGCATAATAATTCAATTTAGTAAGCTATGCATTTCCTACGTCGTTTGCAATTATGATGAAATTCGTCAGCTGTTGAAAATTCGTTCAAATACT
>NC_089771.1:4087452-4089952 GCF_040412425.1 Macrobrachium rosenbergii
TACGATCAGGTTTGCAGTTCTAAAGTTCTTATAGTATATATATCGGCAGGTCAGTTTTAGTATTTTCCTCTATCGTCCTGCAATTTCTCCAAGCACCTTTTCGTCGCTCTTGTAAGCAGTGCTCATATGATTATTACTGTAATATAATTTAAGAACATTCTCTCTTTCTCCATTTTCCTTCGGATGCAAAAAACTATCAATTTTCTTTCAGATGACTTCGTGGACATCGTTATTTGAGTCCCCGTTGTTTACAAGAACCTGAGTGCATCTTTTCAGTTCGTTGTGTAATGAAGTCCACGAACTACGATGAGTAAATTCTCTATAGATATAAGCATTAATTGCACTTTTCATGTATTTTGCTGGAGCTTCTTCACTATTTTAACTATATTAATTTTATATGTACAGTTTGAATGTCTCTTTGACTTTTCTTTGTTGACCATCTATTTTCAGCTATTTAGTTTTCGTCTGGTTGTTTCTAAGTATGTAAACACCTAAATGGCAATTCTCGGTAATTGTTAACAGGCCACTTGTGAACAAGTGTAGTAACAAATCTGTATGTTTTATCTGTTAATTTCAGAACGCTAACTTTTAACCATTGAATAGTTATGGCTTTGACAAGTGTTCCGTTGAAAGAATGTTATAGTTATGTGTCAATTTCTTTGTAAACATTCATTTGTAGCCGAAGATGTCTCTACAAGAGACGAAACGTCCTAACCAATAAAACGTCCATCAAAATGTACTTTGGTGCTTTAACACTAGAATGCCCGATGGAGTCATTTTGACTCCTTGCCGCCATTCAAAGTTCTCCCGACTCGGTATCTTCACATATTTCACTGAACCCTTCTATGACTTTTAATGATTTTGAGTATATTACATCATGCAACTGAAGAAAAATGGGTTGGATTACTTTAGACATTAATTTTTTAGTTTTTTTAATGGATGCCCAAGGGAGTCATTTTGACTCCTTTCAATGGGACTCAAGTAAAAAATGTAAGTTTTGTTTTCTAATCATTTTTACAATACATATCCAAGTCGCTAATATAATGGTTTTTTCATTATAGGCCTATAGATTTCTTCCTTCCAGATTTCAAGTAATTTTCCTCATGATTCAAGAAAATTTCCTACGTGGGACACTCAAGTAACATCATACTTGACATTCCATTATCCTTGTATGAAAACAATATTCATACGTCTGGCAACAGTAATTTGTTATTGTCACTCATAGAAAAGAACATTCACCAAGTCATTTTCGTGGAAGCATGGCGAGAAGAGGCCGTCTTTCACAGGAGCAAATTCTTGCTATTCTAACTGATATTCCTGAAGATGTTTCTGAGTTTGAAGAGGATGACGAACTAGATTCGGATGATGATTATATTCCCAACGAAAATGGATCTAGCTCATCAGACAGCGAGGTGCAAGAAAAAGAAATAAATTCCAATGGTAAGCGTTCTGTCATATAAATGTATGTATGTTTCATGAATGCATATCAGAAAGTCTTTTTTATATTTCATGGTACGCCATGATAGCCTTATATATAAAAATATCTCTTTATTAGGCAGTGAGGTACGAAAGTGTAGGGCTACAGCCAAGGGACATTCCAATAGGCCTAAACAAGAAAGCTGTATTCAAGATAGTTCAGACCTTCCAACAGAACAGATTGCTTCAACCAGTGATGGTCTTTATATAGAAAAAGGCAAAGAAGAATGTTGTAAGGCAAATAGCGTTGATTCTGAGGCATATTCTCCAGGTGAGAATGATTCTTTTGATATCTTTTACTATACATTGATAAATATGCACATGCTTTCACGCTCCTGCTCAACTTTATACGTTATTGTGGTAGGACGTAGCCAATGTGTTCAAGACCATTTCAAAAGACGACGACGAGATAGAAGTATACAAGTTCAAGACCCTTCGGACATAGTTGCAGAACCTAATGCTACCTCAACTCTACATCTCACAACAAATGAAGAAACAGAAGAGTGTGTTTTGAAAGATACTATTGCTTCTGATGGTACAAAATGGAAACAAATTCCGACTGATAAAGGCTCAGCTGGCAGGCGGTCGGTACAAAACATTTTACGGGAATCATCGGGACCTACAGGTCATGCTAAAAGGTATATCGTTGTTGGTAGCCCAGCAAGTGCATGGCGACTGCTGATTGACAAATTCATATTACAGCATATCAAGAAATGTACAATAGCTGAAGCTCACAGCCAGACCAAAGGTCAGACATTCACTCTAAAAGACGAGAAACTTGAAGCCTTTATTGCTGTTATGTATGCACGAGGTGTAGCTGGTAAGAATGACCGACCTGTGCATAGCATTTGGAATGACAGATGGGGTATCCCACTATGCAAGCAAGCTATGTCAAGGAATAGATTCTGTGAAGTTCTTCGGTTCTTGCGATTTGACTGTAAATCCACACGTTCTGTGAGACTCAAAACTGATAAATTTGCATTATTCTCAACAGTGTGGAACAGATTTATAGATAATAGTATTG
>NC_089771.1:4092452-4102452 GCF_040412425.1 Macrobrachium rosenbergii
CAGCAATGACCCAATAGACAACATTTCATTCAAATTATCCCTTCTGAGTGAATAAGATAGAAATCATCAACACACAATCACGTGTGGAACAGAAATAAATTTCTGACTCACGTCGGGATCGAGCCCAGGTCTCTCAGGTGGAAAGCAAGGGCGTTACCCACTGGGCCATACAAGTCTAAAAAGTTGGAACTGAGAGCAACTGGCACCCAGGAATTACCTGGGCAAGCTAACTGCTTGCATACCAGTGATTTTCCCCAACTTCCGACTCAGCAATGACCCAATGGACAACAAGAAATACTTAAGCGTTGTTTCCCTCAGATCAGTTTCCGGTTTGTTTTCTGTAATCCTTTTACAATAAGATCACTTTTGAGAGAGAAGCCTACTCTGCCTGTGGACCTTAATTCCTGTGTCGTTTACTTGTTCACTTGTTCGCAGTGTGGTCTGCGATACGTGGGATCTAGTTCCCGCTGGCTCAGACACAGAATTTTGGAACACAGAGGTCTTTCTATTAGAACTAGGTTTCCCCTTTCCAAACCACCCTTTTCTGCCATTAGAGAACACAGTTTAACACAAGACCATCCTTTCACTGACCTGGATTGCTGGTACTGTCTTTTTGTTCAAATAGGCTGGACCTTTTAATTCCCAGAGTCGCTGACTATTAAAAGATGAAGCCGGAATTGAACAACAACTCGTCTGGTATTCAATGGCTATCGTGGCAATTTCATAGTAGGTACTCAGATTAGGTCGTTAAATATTTTACTTTGTGGTGTTAGTTTGTTTACATTTCCTTTAGTTTTATTTTCATATTTTATGTTGTGTTTTAATTTTCGTTATTTACGTCTCACCTTTTAGTTTGTATTTACTTGTTCATTTTATATATTTCGTTAGTATTTTGCTGAAGATTTATTATGACAATTCATTTTATTGTAATTTTATTGATTCTCATCCTTGTCAGTTTTTTCAGCCTGATGATGAGGTTTTATACCTCGAAAGCTTGTCCAATAAAGGAATGTTCTTCTAGTCTTGGCAATATTATTTATCATTAAGCTATATATATATATATATATATATATATATATATATATATATATATATATATATATATATATATGTGTCAATGTGTGTGTGTGTGTGTGTGTGTGTGTGTGTGTGTGTGTGTGTGTGTGGATTACTGTATATATTATTGTATATGTATATGCATTCTCTATTTCATGAACATTGTCTCTTGCTAACGCATGTGTATGAATCCGCACTCTGCACATGCGCATGATTATTCTTCCTGCTTCTCTTGGCGCGAGTTGTACGCCTTGCAGTACCCTCTCTGTGTTTACCTGTTTGCTGTATGGAACAACGCAGAGGTTCTCAACCTTTATTGCTTAGTGGCGCATTAATGATATATCCTGGAATTTGACGGCGCACCAACTCTACAGTCAGTGTAATTATAACTATTATTATATAAGCCTGCTACATATTCAACTGACACAAAGGTACACACTATGTAGGGCTACCCATAATATTAGTTCAAATATGTGTGCACATATGTGTAATGGTTATGATAATGAAGTAATATAATAATAATAATAATAATAATAATAATAATAATAATAATAATAATAATAATAATATTATTATTATTATTATTATTATTATTATTATTACATAATAATAATAATAATAATAATAATAATAATAATAATAATAATAATAATAATAAAAATCTTATTATTATTATTGTTATTTTTCTATTATATATGAATGAATTAATGAGCACATGGGAATGATGTACAACATACATTCCAGTTGTAGATTAAACATACCTGATTAATGGGACACTTGCGCCTGTCTGGATTTGCATATCCTTTCGATGTTAGGAGGGACACTGGACAGGCACACTCTCTTTCCTCTTCAAGACTCAGCAATTTAGACCTCTTCTTAGTTTTGATGTTTGTGAGTGCTGAAAATCCTAGTTCACACAGATAAGAGGTCGAGAACTGCAGCAATATTTTCTGGGCTTTTAGGGCTTTATGAGGGTGTTCCTTTTCAATTCTTATCCACAAGCTTTCTAGTGACATATCCAGTACTCCAGTTTTAGTGTGAGGTCTCCAAAGGATACTGAGATTTGACCAGCTTGTGAGGGATGGTTGAAAGGATTTCTTACCCAATCATACTGATCAGCAGATATATTAGGGAAATATTTTTTAATGTTCCATTCTAGAATTTCAAGGTGTTCCTTGATGAGTGGAATGATGTCTGTGTATTCAGCTTCAGCAGTCTTTTGAAACATATCGGCATTGCCATTACTCACCCTATCTTTCCAAAGCCTTATTTTCTCCAGCAAGCCCTTTATTTTGTCAGATGATGTTAACATATTTTCATTTTTCCCTTGCATACTAGTATTAACCTTGTTTAGATGTTCAAATATTTCCGCCAGGTAGCATAACTTTGCGCTCCAAATTTCATCAGCCAGTAGTTGACAAAATTCAGGTTTTCCCTGAAGAGTCAAGAAAACTATCATTTCCTGTCTCAGTTCGTGTGCTCTCGACAACACTGTCTCTTGATAGCCACCTGACCTCTGCATGGAGAAGGCCTTCGTGGGCAGATCCCATTTCTTCACAGAGAATGGAAAACAGTCTTGTCTGCTTTGGTCTGCTATGAAAACACCATCTGTACAACACTTTCAAGCACAAGCTTTAATTCCTGTCCATGTGTCTTTGCAATAAGATTTTCACGATGTAAGAAACAATGTGTTGTAATCAGGAGTGGGTTTTCCTTCTGCGCTAATGACACGAAACCTTTTACTGATCCCACCATAGATGGACAACCATCTGTGCAAATTCCCACACATAATTTCCACGTCAGTCCCATTTCTTTCAAATATTCTGCTACTGAGGAGAATATGCCCTGTCCTGAAGTTTGCACAAGTTCTTTGCAGCACAAAAATTGTTCAGTTATTTTATTATCAGCAATATATCTGATGAACACTAGTAATTGGGATTTACCTCCAATATCAGTTGACTCGTCTGCTTGCAGAGCATACATTTTATCTTTCATAAGCTCACTGACAGTCTTTTCAATGCCAGACGCCATATCCTTGATTCGTCTACCAATAGTGTCGTCCGAGAGAGGTGTTTTTACTTCTTTTTCAGCCTCATCACCAAACAAAGTTTTCACTACAGCACAAGTTGGCAGAAAATATGGCTCCGCAACTGAATAAGGTTTCATATTATGTTTGCCTGCTCGCCACTCATCTTGCTTCCTGTGTTTTTCTGCTACCTTAACTTTTTTCTCAAACCTACGTCTTTGTTGTTTGTTATCTTTCAAAAGCCTTTTAAAGTAATCCACAGGTTTCTGAGAGAGGTGCTTGTGTTTTGTTGTTAAATGTCTTTTCATTTTCATAGGAGTCATAGATTCATTTGTCAGCACAATGCCACAAACAACGCACTTTGGTCTTGGACCAAACTCGTCATCACAGCAAGTAATCCCAAGTTCTAGATAACTCGTTATACAAGCGAAATGATTTACTTCCGATGTCCTTGCTGTTATGTGTACGTGGTGAGGCCACCCTTGGACCTGAAGGACTGGACAAGATTTCAGCTGTCACTTCACTTTCCCTGCTTGGACCTGCACAAATAATCTCACTTTGAAGCATCACTTCACTTTCCACTATCGGATATGAACAAGAAGGCTGGCTTTCAGTAGTTAATCTTGCTTCACTTCCAGTGTCTTCGACACGCATACCTTGTGAATCATTATCAACTTCCACTCCATTCTGCTGCTGTCAGTGTCGACAAGACGCTTGCGTTTTCTTATGATAAACTTTTCCATGTTTTGCAAAGATCAAACTTATTACCGCCACAGTAATAACATGCACGACGGTCAAATATGCACTGTTACTGGTACCTTCCTCCCACGCAGCGGATCTGAACGCTGGGAGAGAGGGAACGGAGTAGCTATAAAAAAAGCCTGTATAGTACTCATTATTTTGTAAAGGGAATGTGTTCTTCACACACACACACACACAATCATACATACATACATGCACACAGACACACACAGACACACACACACACACACACACACACACACACACACATATATATATATATATATATATATATATATATATATATATATATATATATATATATATATTATACACCTATCCATGAAATTTTCGCGGCGCACTTGGGGGATAGTCGCGGCGCAGAGGGCGCCGCGGCGCACAGGTTGAGAATCACTGGTCAATAACGCAACCTTCTAGACTCAGAGATATTGTTTCTCCATCCGTGCAACATTCGATCTTTCTACAAATCATCACACACACACACACACACACACATGTATATATATATATATATATATATATATATATATATATATATATATATATATATATATATATATATAAATTATATATATATAAAAAAATACATATTTGCCATCGTTTTTTTGGGTACTGAGATGTCACGATTATCCTTATTCTCATTATTTATATATATATATATATATATATATATATATATATATATATATATATATATATATATGTGTGTATGTATATATATATGTGTGTGTGTGTGTGTGTGTGTATAACTGAATGCATGTTAGGGAGTGCATATACATGCATTCCCTAAATCTGATAGAGAGGAGAAGACAGAAGCATAAACAAAATTTTACTGTAAATGGAAGATTTCTATGAGTCCTGGATTCCGAATTTCAGGAGTACTTTCACACCATTTGTGGGTATATATGAACGATTCTGCTGATAAAATTATTTTACCCTTTCGAAATGGGTAACGGGTGGGGGTGAGGGGAATAAATGGATAATTATTTGGAAATGTTTGTGTCTTCGTCATATGCAAAAGATATCATGTAATACAATACTGAGTAAATATTTCAATTGTTCGTTGGGGATAAATATTTCTGATTCTCTATTTAAAAATTTATTTGATTTGAATTATGGAAGACTCTTATGAAATAAAAAGATGTTTTAAGATACTTCCAAATAAAACTTATTTATTTCAAACGTTGCGCCTCAAATATCATCAAGGAGAATGTCAGTGTCAACATGTTATATTAACTTTCTCTCGTATGTGTCCATATGGAGGTTGTTCACTTTCAGTGACTTCTCTCTCTCTCTCTCTCTCTCTCACTCTCTCTCTCTCTCTCTCTCTCTCTCTCTCTCTCTCTCTCTCTCTCTCTCTCTCTCTATTCACTTCCATTTTATTCCACCAATTTCGTTTTACATTATCTTTATGACAAATGTCTGAGCAGTATGTACTATCTCCTGGGAAGCACCCTCTAAACAATAGTTTGATATATATATATATATATATATATATATATATATATATATATATATATATATATTTGTATGTATATATATATATATATATATATATATATATATATATATATATATATATATATATACTACTATATATGAATGTCTTTTATTGTAATACTACAGTATAATATGAAGATAAAAGGCCCATAAAACACTATTTGAACATTTGCAACCATATATTTCTGGCACTTCCTTCTGTGCCCCTGTTCACTGGTAAAATATGGACAGATGAAATGTTACAAGGGTATATATACAAAGCATATATAGGTGTGGCATTAAGTCTCCGATGGTATGCAGGTGACCGTTTCCTAAGAAGGAGGAGAATAAACAATTCCCTAGTGGTTTTTGGCCTCATTAACTCCCGTTTGGCGACGATTCTGGTGGCCGTGTTCCCTGAGACACCTTCCGAAGCGGTCTGAGGATTAAAGTGTCGATGTTGTCCGATTTCCAATGTCCTCCTGACAAGTTCATATTGTTGGTTTGACTGATGATAGCAGATTTCCAGCATCTTTCATTTGTATGGACAGCTACGAAAACCAGCTCCGCCCTTTCCAGTTTATGGAATGGCCCGTTTCTCTGATACGTAGGAAAATCCTGAACTCTCTGAAGCATATCATACCGATCTTTTGTGCTCTATTATTCTTTGCGAGAGCGATCTACCTGTCTCCCCCACGTAAATCTCATTACAATTATTGCACGGTATCTTGTAAACTCCAGCTTCTTCCCCTTTGTTATTTAAGTATACGTTAGTGAGCGAGCTCCCGATGGATTTGGGATAATGGAAAATAAAAGGATTGTTAGGCCTAGCGTAGAAGTCTTTCTTCCAGATAATGGCTTAGTTCTTGGGGATACACATGATTCGGAAGGAATTGATGGGAATTGTCCTCTAACCGGACATTTGGTGAAGATTGCACTACATTGGACTGCACTGTCTCCACCGCACCCACGTCCCTCAATCAAACCTTCAAGCTGATTTTATTCTTGTCTCATTATTTTGTATTGAATGGCACTCTTAAATTTGTCTATTGTGTAATTTAACTTGAAAGTGCCAAGAGCCTAACACCATGGCTCTCTATAGTTAATTCTTCTGAGTAATGTAATTACATGTAATTAATTTAGATCCGTAATTCTCTCCTGAGTCCCTCCCCTAACTAAAGTCTCTCTTAGATAACTTCCTTTTGTATTATGTCGTGTTGGCCCCTGGTCAGAAGCGTCCACAACAAGGTAAAAACTACAGTGGCAACCAACACTCATAATAATTGGCGGCCATGCAACAGGATCTTTTCTTGGAACTTCTCAGTTGTGCAACATTGCAGCAAATTAGCCAAACTATTGCACACCTGCTACCTGTGAGTTGCAAATTCGAAACGAATCCTTAGTGTAAATTCCATTTACATTCTGTGGGCATACAGGTGGACAGAGGTTATACTGCGTAAATATCCATTTTCACATTTGATGTTCGTAAATCTGTGACTAGGAATTTGTAAATTCCATAATTCCATAATTTTAGACTGCACGTATCTATGAGAGGCGAGATCACCTTGGAGATAGGAATTTCATTCATTCCATTCAGGCAGCATTGCCATTTTGGTAGATTAGTCAGGATGACTGTTATTGCATTTGGCAAATTGCATGACTTAGCTAGTCAGGAATTTAGCCAGGAAGTGAATCACTGAAAAGTGATGTCTCAAGAGAAAAGTGTAAAATTTCTCTCTGCGGCAGAATTTTTTGAAAACCGCATAGTTAGGGAAGTCGTATCTGGCAATCTACTCCATTGCCAAGGCAACATTTAGTTTGTGGCAGAGTTGTACACAGACTCCACCCCACCACCACCCATCTTCATCACCGCCGGCCTTCACTTGATAAGAATTAACATTATAATTTTGAAAAAATTCTAGTCACTGCGAATTCATCATCTGCTTTTGAGTGTTAATATCTATAGCATATGCTTGGGCTTCCTTTTAGCAGAATAGTATCATAGTTCATTGTATCTCATAAACAGAGAAAAGTTTGTTCATACGACTGTTTTGTTTTGACTATGTTGCTACACGAGACTCGCCTACCTGTCAGTTGTCCTCAGCCATTAGCCATCCCACGTCATTTTAATTTCTTTTGCAAGCCATTTTCTTAAGTAACTGTCAATGATTCATGATAGTATTGTAAAATTTTACCAACCACGACAATTCTTTAGTAAGAACCCACTCTTTAACAAGTGTAATCATTCATTGATGATACATCCATCTGAGATAAGCTTTTAACTGCTTAATTGCAAGTAACATCACCAGTGTAAACCATTTATATTTGTAATTATTATATTGTATTTATAAACAATTGCTTTACAACTTGCTTAATCAAGACAGACGTAATTTACAAGTGTAAGCCATTAAAACACTGGAAGTCCAATTTGCTAACAAAACTACGGAATTCTCACAAACCCATTCTTGCTTATACCTCATTAAATACAGTGCTCACACGCTTTTCAATTCTGTGGTATCATCCATAGCCAAGCTAGTCAAATACCCAGGTACTGAGAGCACATTTTACTCGATTTTCCAGAAGGAGCCTGCACTCCTATTTGCCACAAATTCAGTCACTGAACTCACCCCCCACCAGCGTACCATTGTCGCGGTGTCTCATTTACAGTCTTCAGAACAAATCAACCATTCTTCAGAACCTCGCCTCTGTATACAGCACGTGAGCAATTGGCATGTGTACATTAGCTACCTCGCACTTTACATGCCTTGCATAAGTTTCGCATATTCCACCTAACTTACTGTGTGATCTCACTGCACATTGAGTGTTGCTCCAAGTCTGTGTCATTTGCATATCTTGGGCCATGTTATCACCCATTCACACCTTGCATATTCCCACCAGTGTGCTTATTGCATAACTGGCCCAGTGGTCACGGCCCACTGAGTGACTGCAAATTTTGCACTTCTCACTAAGTTTGCACAGTGTTTCCACACCCACCCATTCTGTAAAGTGCCACATATCTGGCCATCCAGATAACAGGCACCTTAAGTGCCACCATCACTATTGTGTCTCAATAACATATCCTGCACCTGTGCCTTTAGGCACCAAGTGCCACCAGTGTATTCTGCACCATACTTGCACTTCAGGTAACCCCATTGGGCCCTCAATGCCGCATACTCACTACAAGGAATGCTCTCAGTGCCACCCTTTTTTATTAGGGAGCACCACTCACAGTTTTTGTAGGCCCTCACCCGAACTATTGCATTTATCTCACCCAGTGCCAAACCACATATGAGTTCTCAGGAACAACCTCGCACCTAGTGCCAGTGCCACCTAACTACAAGGGGCACTCCCATTACTAAGTAGCCTACCTGGAAATCAGGAAGGGGTTGAACCTCAGGGAGGAGCAGCTAAACACGTGGGTCCAAGAACAGGTAGCTTAGGCTAAGAAGGAAAGAGAGGAAAAGGAGGCTGCTGCTAAGGAGAGAGAGGAGAAGGAGCCTGCTGCTAAGACGAAGAGAGAGGAGAAGGAAGTTTCCACTAAGAAGGAGAGAGAGGAGAAGAAGGCTGCTGCTAAGAAAGAGAGAGGAAAAAGAGGCTGCCGCCAAGAAGAAGAGAGAAGAGCAATGACAGTTCGAACTAGCCATGCCACAGGATTGGAATTGGAAAGCCAGGAAAGGGAAAGCCATTGAAACCATGAGCTAGTGCGCAAAAGGCCGCGCCAGGAGAGTGCCATGGCACTTGCACAACATCAGGGCCGAGCATCATGCTCCGGCAACTCCACAGTCCACCCTCAACAGCATAAGCTCGCTAATCCCGAAGTGGAATGACGCAGAATCTGAGGCATTTTACGCCTTGTAACAACTCACCTTTTACCCTGCATCATTTTATGTTGCATCATACTCTGCCCAATGCAGAGTGCCAGCCGACAGATATAGAATTTTATAATGATGCTACAAGAAATCTTGAATTGGAAATCCGTTTCAAGTCCAGAGAATTAAGCCGCACACATGAGATTATGACTAGACACAGGACTGTTGTACTTGACACACTGACCTTGTTGGAATCTGTCATTTTCAATAATTTGTTTAACAAGACCATTTCCTTCTTTGTACAAAATACTGAAGAAAGACATTTCAATAAGATGCAAAATTTGGGCATCACTGTCCCCTCTTTTAATAATAACACCCATTCTGTATTAAATTTTTCCAAATATTTACTATCAAAAAGAGAAGAATTCCTATTATCATTAGGACTGGACTTTTGCCTACCCAATTACCAACCAAACTACCAACAGTTCTTTTTGCCCCTTGAAATGTTCTTTCAGAGAATAATGAAATTTTTAAGATCACAATTTTCAGTCTTAGCTCGTAGCTCCTTCAATAATCTCAAAACTAGATGGGCCCCAATCTTCACAAAAAACAACTACGACATTCTGAGAAAACTGGTTAAAGACGAAAATCTAGTAATCGCACGCCCAGACAAAGTAAAAGTAACAGTAATCCTTGACAGGTTTTGAATGACTCATCTAAATTCACGAAAGTTGGTGACCCTGACCTTTACAATATAACTAAGCCTGAAGACAAAATTAATAGATTTCTTAGGACACTAAAACAAAACATGACGATGGGTGATAACAGATATCAAGACCTTTTTGTGACAGGATTATCATACGGAATT